>NC_044995.1:21891368-22233868 GCF_008728515.1 Papio anubis
CATCTCAAAAACAAACAAACAAACAAAAAAAACCACAAATAAATAAATGAACCAAAACTGAGGTATGAGCACACAGGTATTTTGTTCTACTATTCTCTAGTTGTATTTAAATGTTTGAAATACTTCACAAATACACCACTAAAAACTTTTCAAAGTTCCCTTCCACTCTGTAAGCCCAGACTCTTTTAGACAATAGAATTTTTTTTTTTTTGAGATGGAGTTTCGCTCTTGTTGCCCGGGCTGGAGTGCAATGGTGTGATCACGGCTCACTGCAATCTCTGCCTCCTCGGTTCAAGTGATTCTCCTGCCTCAGCCTCCCAAGTAGCTGGGATTACAGGTGCACACCACCACGCCCGGCCGATTTTTTTATTTTTTGTAGAGACGTGGTTTCACTACATTGGCCAGGCTGGTCTTGAGCTCCTGACCTCAAGTGATCTAGCCGCCTCAGCCTCCCAAAGGGCGGAGATTACAGGCGTGAGACACCACACCCAGTCGACAAAAAGAAATTTTTGATGCCTGGTATATCATGCTTATCAGTTTAAGGATTTTAATACACAAGTTAAATGAAGCAAAATGGCAGAGCTGAAAGATTTCCTCACCCATAGTCTTTTGGGCACCTTTATAGCATTTTAAGTTTGTTTTCTGAGACAGAGTCTTGATCTGTAGCCCAAGCTGTAGGGCAGTGGTGCAATCTCAGCTCACTGCAACCTCCGCCTCTCAGGTTCAAGTGATTCACCTGGCTCAGCCTCCCAAGTAGCTGGGATTACAGGCGCCTGCCACCATGCCCCGTTAATTTTTGTGTTTTTAGTAGAGATGGGGTTTCACCACGTTTGCCAAGCTGGTCTCAAACTCCTGACCTCAGGTGATCTACCCACCTTGGCCTCCCAAAGTGCTGGGATTACAGGCGTGCGCCACCGCACCCGGTTGCATTTTAAGTTTTACATGAAAAGCCCTTACATTTTGGATGTTCGCCTGCTCATTTTATATAAATACGAAGTTTATTTTCTACTGCTCCAAGGTCTCAAGTAAACATTTGTGAAGTTAAAAAAACAAAACTTTTCTTTACCTTTTTGATAGTAGTTACTTGTCCAAGATACCCAGCAGTTCCACTTTCAATAAGAGGAACATCAGCTGCCAGGCACATTCTATTAACATGGTTTCGGGCAGCTGGAAGTAAAAAAACAGTATGAGTTTTTGGGGAAAAAAAAACAAATTAGTTATCTTTAATTAGGATGACACAGACCTAAAACTATCTTACTGGCTTCATTTTTTGTACAATTTTCTTATAGCTATGGCCAGAAAAATACAACTGTTAATTACAGACATTTAAGAGACATTCACTTAACAAAATATCAAATAGAATTTGTATCACAAATCTTTTCCAGAAGTACCCACAGAAACACACAATTTTAAAAATCCAAACTGCCATCTTTCTCTTCTATCGCTGTACCTTACACAGAACACTGTTTCAAGGTGTTCCTTAACTCACCACTATTCTAATATAATTATCAGATAATAAATGATAGAAATGAAAGCAGAATGTGGAATATCAACTTGGAACTATTAAAGTAGTTTAAGGCTAGGAAAAAAAGATGAGTCAGGTTAAAAGAGTAATTTCAGGCCAGGAGCAGTGGCTCATGCCCAGAATCTCAGCATTTTGAGAGGCTGAAGTGGGAGGACTGCTTGAAGCCAGGACTTCAAGGCCAGCCCAGGCAACAAAGCAAGACTGCATCTCTACAAAAACAAACAAAAAAAATTAGCCTGGTGTGGTGGCACATGCCTGCAGAGTAGCTACTGCAGAGGCTGAGGTAAGAGTATCACTTGAGCCCATTTGAAGGCTTCAGTGAGTTATGATTATACCACTGCACTTTAGCCTGGGCAACAGTGAGACCTCCAAGCCTTAAATAATATATAAACATAATTTTGACTTTTCCTTGTTTTTTATTTAGGTATTTCTGGCCGAATTTGTTGCAAACTCACTTGATAGATATACTTTTACATGTGGAAGTAACTGCAGGCAAAGAATATCACTGAAGCATTCCACACCCCACCCTCTAGCCATACTTGTTCTTTTTTTTTTTTTTTAAGACAGGGTTGTACTCTGTCACCAAGGCTGGAGCGCAGCGGTGTGATGTAGGCTCACTGCAACCTCCGCCTCCTGGGTTCAAGCGATTCTTCCACCTCAGCCTCCGGAGAACCTGGGACTACAGGCACATGCCACCACACCAATTTTTGTGTTTTTTGGTAGAGACGGGGTTTCACCATGTTGGCCAGGTTGGTTTCAAACTCCTGACCTCAAGTGATCCTCCTGACTTGACCTCTCAAAGTGCTGGGATTATAGGCGTTAGCCACTGTGCCGAGCCCCAGTCACACTTTTTGAGAGCTTTTCACTTCACTTCTATTTATACCTTTTGGTAGAAATGCAAAGAATATGAAAGCTAAATTCCCACCTGGAATAAGTCATTTCTATATAAAACTGCAATCAATGGGCAAACTTTAAACTCCATCATTTCTCTTATGTCTTTTAAGTTCTAAATCACAAGTAAATAGTCTAATAAATATTAAATTTGTAAACAAATTTGATATGTGAGAGAGAAAATACTGAGAAATTAAAAGTATATATAAACATAATCTCACCTCTGTTATCTAACGCATTCATAACCAGTATAAACTGTCGAAAAAATTCCACATTATAGTCAGGACTACAAAACAAAATAAAAAAATGTCACCAAAATAACTAGCCTTCCACATCATCTTTGCAGTATAATAAACAGTTCTGAAAAAAACATAGTAAGTGTAAACAAAACTGATATTAGGATTATATGCCATATAGATAGTAAGGTTTGACTCTTCCCAAACATAAGCAGATTTTAAAGAAATTATTTCCCTCAAATTCCTATCCATTTTGGCCAGCTACCTAGGGCACAAGAGAAGGATCTCAAACTGGCAGAAAGATGGCACGACTTCACTAGTCCCACTAGGCCTTCTTTGGGCAGCAAGTGCCTGGGAACACATAAAGAACACATTCCCAGGATCTGCCTGGCCTCTGACTTCACCTCACATGGTCAGGATCAGGCAGGGTTCAGGCCCCTAGGGTCTCTGCTTTTAGCAGCACTGGGAAAGCAACACAGGGTAAGGAGGTTATAGGGCTACAGGCAGGTTCACAGAGTAAAAAACTAAAAAACAAGCCAGATACAGGCTGGGTGCAGTCGCTCATGCCTGTAATCCCTGCACTTTGGGAGGTTAAGGTGGGTGGATCACCTGAGGTTGGGAGTTCGAGACCAGCCTGGCCAACATGGTGAAACCCTGCCGACTAAAAATACAAAAAATTAGCTGAGTGTGGTGGCATGCGCCTGTAATCCCAACTACTCAGGAGACTGAGACAGGAGAATCGCTTGAACCTGGGAGCCGGACGTTACAGTGAGCCGAAATCATGCGAGTATACTCCAGCCTGGGCAATAAGAGCAAAACTCCGTCTCATACACACACAAAAAATCCGGAGATACAACTGCCCTGAGAAAGTGTTAAGTACCTCAATTCTAGTACCTTAAACAAGGATTATTTTTAATACTATTTACTTGTGAGCTAAACAACCACAGATAAAGGACAATTTCAGCCCACAGTTCCTTTACTCCAATACCTCCAAAATTATATGTTTACTCTATCTTTACTGAGATAAATATATTTACGTACTGTCAATACTACTGCCCTACCACAATTCCAAGTGTTATATTACAGAAGTCACAGTCATAATAAACAGATTTTGGGAGGGAACCTTTTAAACAGAAAAAGGCAAATGCTTTAGAAAAGTCTGAGTCATCATAAATAAGGATATTTCATAGTTTAAAATATCTTCTTACTTAAGGCAAGCATATAAGGTCTTCATAAATTTCCAAGTAACTTACTTATTAAAAGTATTAAAATATCTCACCACTTATCTACATCATTCAAACCATGTATTTATGAACTGGTAAAAAAAAATGCCACTTTGTGAGCGGAAACTACCACTGATTAATAATTCTAGAAAAATCATTTTTTTAAAAAAAGTTGAATGACTTTGAGCTATGTATTTGGCTTACAAAACCCTTATTCTTTACACAACTCTGCAATGTAATCATTAAAGCATACTTCATGATGCTGTCATGGTAGGCAACGATATTAGCTTTCGGGTAAAACTGTAGTACACTTTCCTTGGCAACCTGAAAAAACAAACAACACTGAATTACTACAATATTTCTGCTCCTATCTGAAATCTGCTTCTGGAAGCCACAATGCTGTTATCTACTTACATAGTACCTTACTTATATTAAACACCAAAGAAATCCAAAATTGTTAGCAAATTGCATTAGGGTTAAGCTACACTTATAAAATTATACTTTTATACTTCTAAAATAACCAGAGAGCCCCCCGCCAACCCATGTACCACCAAACACATTTCTACATGAATGACAAGCTTCAGCAAAAATACAACATGACGTACCCAAGTGTCATTCATTCATTCACTTAACAAGTATTTACTGAGCATCTTGCATGTACCAGGAACTATACAAAGTACATGTTAAGTAAGAGAGACATTAATCATATAGTAATCCAGATTAAGTTCAACTACAAACTCTGATAAATGCCATGAAAATGATAGGAAAAGGCCAGGCATGGTGGCTCACGCCTGTAATCCCAGCACTTGGGAGGCCAATGTGGGAGGATCCCTTGAAGCCAGGAATTCTAGGATGCAGTGAGCCATGACCGCATCACTGTACTCCAGCTCGGGGCGACAGAGTGAGACCCTATCTCAAAGAAAAAGAAAAGAAAATGATAGGAAAAGTAAAGGTTGTTATGAGAGAAAAACCAACCCGACTTAGTCTAAAAGGTTTAGGAAAGTACTCCTGGAGAAGGAAGCCAAAATATGAAAGAAGAAAAAGAGAAACGAGTGGGGGTTTGCCAAACAGGTTGGGAGACAGGCAAAGGGAAAAGATGTTTTAAGACTCTGAATCACCAAGGAACATTAAAAAAAAAAAACTAAACAAAGGTCGGGGGAACTGTCTTGTTTCAACTAGGACAGCAGCGTAAGGTTACTCTAGCCCCCAAACATAGCAGTAGTCAACCTCTAGGGGGTGCAGGAACACAAGGTGCATCCTAAGTAAACCATTAGAAACTTAAATATAAAGAGGCCATGAAAGTTACACCATTCACAGGATTATTTCCTTTTTAGAACAAAAAAGGAGGGCTTAATCTTTAGTCCTTTACTTGATATATCTTTATCCTTCACCATCTCTCAGCTGAAATGAGAGCTTCACCCATTTTTTCCCTTCTATAGGACAGGCAGGATTAATCTGGTATCACAAATAGATGTTCCATCAAATAATTATAGAAATGGTACGCGAAATATAGTTACCTGTGCCTTTGATCTTCCAACATGTTTCTTTTGAAACAAAAACTGTCTGTTGAGGTTGCTGACATCAATAGTATCCAGATCAATCTACAAACGCATAAACCTCAGATAAGTAACAAATGTTTAGGTATGTTTGAGCTGTATCACTACTCTCTGCACCTATAATCCAGAACTTTTTTGATATTTGCCACATCAGTGGAGAAAACGTTTTACGAATCCGCCATACTAAAACTGTTAAACTGATAAAGAATAATTTAATGCATGTAAGAATCTAGATTTAATGTCAGAGATAACCTTCAAAAATACTTTGAAAGAATGGCACATTTTGTTTGTTTAATCATCCTGGCAAATATTTCAGGAAATTCCTTGGATGCCATAAAAATATGTGAATTTATTAAAACTATATGTGCTGTCGAGGTAAACACTAAATATATTAAAATATTTCTCTGTGCCGGGAGTGCTGGCTCACACCTGTGATCCCAACACTGTGGTAGGATGAAGTGAGAGAATCGCTTGAGCCCAGGCGTTCAAGATCAGCCTAAGCAAAATAGTAAGACCCTGGTGGCTACAAGAAATAGACGAATTAAAATTAGCTGGGCATGCCCATAGTTACAGCTACTCGGAGGCTGAGGTGGGAAGATTACTGGAGCCTGGGAGGCAGAGGTTGCAGTAAGCCGAGATCAGGCCACTGCACTCCAGCCTGGGGGACAGGGCGAGACCGTGTCTCAAAAAACAAAAAACATTCAAGTATTTCTTTCAATCGAATTACTCTTTCAAATACAAAATATTAAATTTAACTGTGTCCTGTTGTTTTTGTTTTTTGAGACAGGGTCTCGCTCTGTTGCCCAGGCTGGAGTGCAGTGGTGCAAACACAGCTCACTGCAGCCTCGATCTCCCAGGCTCAAGCGATCCTCCTGACACAGCCTCCTGGGGAGCTGGAACCACAGGCGCACACCACCACACCCCGCTAATTTTCTTTTCTTGTAGAGACAGCGTTTCTCTATGTTGCCCAGGTTGTGTTCTTTCTCTTAAATGATACATGGCAAACGTTTATTGAATTTTTGCTCCCTCCCTTGATTCAAGCCTTCATCCATACACAATTTCATTTACTATTAATTAACCTAAGAAATGTGAAAGGAAACTTTTCCACATAGTTAAAAAAGTGTCATAAGTTTTATTTTTGGTTAAATACATAATATATAAAGGAAAGAAACAATGATTCAGTCGGCCATCTGTACTTTTTTGTTCATTCCATGTTTCTACTAGCCCTTAAGACACTTTAACACACCCAAGGGCCAGTAACATCTCCAAACTCTAAAAAGTTTGCATTAGTAGAAATAACTTGATTCAAAATAGCACTGGCTTGTCACTGTACACCAATGCAAAGGGCACAATTCTAATGTCTTTAATGAAACAAGCCAGTGTACCGTCTACTGTGAGAGCAATGACAGTCACGCAGCCCGCGGGAGCCCTGCCACTCGCTCCGAGACCCAGGGTAAGTTACTCAACCCCATTGCGTCTCCCTTTCCTCATCTGTTAAAAATAAAGCAGGGTAGAAATAGCGTTGCACTCCTCGGGTGGTGTGAAGATGGAGCGCGTTCCGTGTGTAAACCTTCTCGTGACCAGCGCTTGGGACGCGTTGGTCGCTATCATCGCCATCCTCTGCCCCGGGTCGTTACTTCGGAGTTAGGAAGGGGACCTCCAAATTAAAGTCACAACATCCGCGAGGGACTCAGTCCTCTCCCGCATCTCCTAACACCCATGGATTTGTTTTGAAGGGAGGATACGAGGCGGCTTCACGCCCTCGAAGCGCCACACATTGGCGATGCCGGGGAGGCGGGGGCCCGCGGCCTCCTCTGCGTCCGGAGCCGGCCCAGGGAGCGGAGGCCCGCCCCGTGCCCAAAGAACAGTCCCCTCCCGCGGGGGGCCACAACCCGGGCCTCTCAGCCTGCCCCCGCCCCGCAACTCCGGTCCTGGGCTCCTGGCCCTAAGCCTCTGAGCCCCTCGAGCCCCGGAACCCCCGAACTCCAGCCCCCGCACCACAGCCCGCCATTCACCCGCGCGTGCCCGGCCCTCACCAGGTCGATGTGGGAGAAACCGGTGAGCACGAGGTTCTTGAGGAGCTCGCAGCCGATGCCGCCCGCCCCCACCACCAGCACTCGGCCCCCGGCCACCGCCTCAGCCAGCTCCCGGGGAAGCCCCCGCGACAGTGCCATGGCGGGACAACCACGAGCCGCGGCGGAGGCGGAGGCGGGAGAACCAAGTCGCGGCCGGAAGCGGGTGGGGGAAGGGCGGCCCGGTTTCCGCTCCTGCGCACTACGGCCTCCCAGCAGACAGGCGGGGCCCAGTGCGCGGGGATGTGCAGCAGCCCGCGGGGGCGAGCCGGCACTTGCTAAGGGCTGGCGACCTCCCGCTGAGACCGGTGGTGTTATTCCCACACCAGCATAGGCCTGCCATGAGACCTAAAAAGTCCAGGGGTCGCCTTCTAGCCTGGGGTTTCAACTCCCAGCCAAGACTTCCTTACAGGTTAGAAAACTGATGTCCCTATATGTAAGGAGCTCTTACAAATTAACAAGGGTCACCCCCCAAAAAATACAGGCAAAGGATGTGAACAGGAAACTCACAAAAAATTGGACAATATGATCAATAAGTGTATTAAAATGTAAACCACAAAAGAATTGCTTGAACCCTGGAGGTGGAGGTTGCAGTGAACCAAGATCGTGCCACTGCACTCCAGCCTGGGTAACAGAGCAAGACTCCGTCTCAAAAAACAAAACAAAATGTAAACCATGCACAATGGTAAGATTTTCACCTGCCGGGCGCGGTGGCTCACGCCTGTAATCCCAACACTTTGGGAGGCTGAGGCGGGCGGATCACGAGGTCAGGAGTTCAAAACCAGCCTGACATGGTGAAACCCCAGTCTCTATTAAAAATACAAAAATTAGCCAGGCATGGTGGCGTGGGCCTGTAATCCCAGTTACTCGGGAGGGGGAGGCTGAGGCAGAGGCAGGTGAATTGTCTGAACCCAGGAGGCGGAGGTTGCAGTGAGCTGAGATCATGCCACTGCACTCCAGCCTGGGCAACAGACTCTGTCTAAAAAAAAAAACCCAGCTGGGCGTGGTGGCACAAGCCTGTTACTCAGGAGGCTGAGGCAGGAGAATTGCTTGAACCCGGGAGGCAGAGGTCGCACTACTGCACTCCAGCCTGGGCGATAGAGCAAGACTCTGTCTTAAAAAAAAAAAAAAAAGTTTTTCACCTACTAAACTGGTAGAAAGAAAAAACAAGTAACACTTAACAAGGTATTGGGAAACAAGCACTCTCACACACTCCAGGTAAGGATTCCAAAGCAAAGCTTCTCTAGAAGGTATGGTGGCTTGTACTTGTAATCCCGGTTACTCAGGAGGCTGAGGCAGGAGGATCACTCAAGCCTGAGAGGTTGAGGCTGCAGTGAGCTATGACTTTACCACTGCCCTTCAGCCTGAGAGACAGAGCAAGACCCTGTCTCAAAAAAAAAAAAAAAGAAAAACCCTAAAATTGTGCACAACTTTCGACTCATTCATTCCAATTATAGAAAACTGTCCTGTAGCAGTTATCATTGATTTAATAAATAAATAAATTAAGCTATAGGGATGGCCATCATGGGAATAAAATTTGGAAAAAACAAGTGACTAAAAATTGTGTAAAGCTTTTGACATATATTTTTAAAATACAGCAATTATAAATTATGTTGTGGGAAAATATTAATGGGAAAATGCTCCAAATATAATGTTAAATGTAAGAGACAAGCCCACCCCATGATCACCTGGGCCTCATTATCCTTATCTACACAGGCAGAGCATGTCTGAACATGGCTGGGAGTGTTTTTATACTGCTGTTACAGGGCTGAAGAAGGGAAGGGGTTGATCATGTTAAAAATAAAGAAAAGGGAGACTGGAAGGCAGCTGGATAAAGGGACAGTCTCCAGAACGGAGTAAAGACCCCTTCCTGGGATGCAACAGGAGGAGAAGGTGGGAGTGGGTGAGGGCGGGGACCTGGGCTGATGAACATGGGCAGGTCTAAACAGCCAGGGTCACAGAGCAAGAACCTCCAGCAGCTAGAGCAGGTTCAGTGGCTTGATCAGGTGCCAAAAATAGCATAGGGCGCACTGGAGTGCAGGTGTCAGAGGTGTAAACAAGAGGCAGACCACTGCTCTTGGCTCTTTTGCTGCTCTCCCTCGCCACTAGAATGCCCACCAAGATGGCTGTGCCGGCAACACTAGCCCTCTGGACTAGAGAGGAGCTACCTTCCTAGCTGCCACTGGGACAGCTGGCCCTGGACCCTGGAAGGGCAGACCAACCCACAGTCAGGAGGTCCTGGCCCAGCCCCAGCCCAGGCACCAGCACCCAAAGGCAAAAAGCAACTCAGAAAAACAGAGGTTAATAACTTGCAAGTTAAAATAAGGTACATACACACATACTTGAACATAAAAATTGTTTTAATTTATATTAATAAAAGGAAGTGCTCTTAAACAATAATTCGTCTGGGTCTTCTTGTATAATACAAAATTCTTCCATGGAGATCTGATGATTTGGGGGCCAGCAACTCTTCTCACATGTGTAAACTAGAATTGTTCCAAATTCCACAGAAAGACCTGAAAAATACAATGTATTCAGGCTTCCAGCAAAAAGAGTTATGAGACTGATGTTACTAAAAGGAGTGATTTTACCTTACAAGCTGAAAAAATAATTAGGTAAAGCAAAAAACAGTGCTTACTGCTTTCAGCTATAACAGAATCACAGTCTATCCTATAATAAGTGAATATTGATAACAAAAAGCAGAATTAATTTAAAGTGGAAGGAAAATGTACTTTAAAAATAAACAAAAATTTCAACAAGTGTTCATCACAACTGTCTAGCTATCTGATGTTGAAAATCTATATTAAAATATATCACAGAGCCTTTGGCTAGGTGTGGTGGCTCACACCTGAGTTCCCTGCATTTTGGGAGGCCGACGGGGAAGGATAGCTGGAGCCCAGCCTAGGCAACATAGTGAGACACCTGTCTCTACAAAAAAAAAAAAAAAAGTTATAAGAAAAAAAAAAAAAAAAAAAAAAAAAAATATATATATATATATCACATAGCCTGGTTGACAGAGTGAGACTTTACTAAAAAAAAAAAAAAAAAATTCACTGGGTGTAATGGTGCACACCTGTAGTCCCAGCTACTTAGGAGACTAAGGCAGGAAGATCACTTGAGCCCAGGAGATAAAGGCTGCAATGAGCTATGATCGTACCACCATACTCTGGCCTGGGTGACAGAGGGAGACCCTGTCTTTAAAAAATTAATAAATAAAATAAAATAAAAATAAAAGAGAAATATATGGCCGGGCGCGGTGACTCACGCCTGTAATCCCAGCACTTTGGGAGGCCGAGACAGGCGGATCACGAGGTCAGGAGATCGAGACCATCCTGGCTAACACGGTGAAACCCCGCCTCTACTAAAAAAATACAAAAAACTAGCCAGGTGAGGTGGCGGGCGCCTATAGTCCCAGCTACTTGGGAGGCTGAGGCAGGAGAATGGCGTGAACCCGGGAGGCAGAGCTTGCAGTGAGCTGAGATCCGGCCACGGCACTCCAGCCTGGGCGATGGAGCGAGACTCGGTCTCAAAAAAAAAAAAAAAAAAAAAAAGAGAAAGAAAAAAAAATATAATAAAACAAACTACCAAAAAAATAAGAATACAGGCAAAAAAAAAAAAAAAAAAGAAAGAAAAAAAAAAACCCTAAGAGTTTATAGAAAATTATCAATGAATAAAGCCATAAAAAAAAGCATACCAAGAAAACATAAGCAATAAGAACTCCCGATGATATTAGAACAGAAAAGCAGGAGTCAAAAGGATGACGTAGGCAATGATTTGCAGCAGCAAAGGAGAAATACGTTGTTTAAAAATGTATGCATTGGCTGGGCACAGCATATTGGCTCAGGCCTATAATCCCAGCACATTGGGAGGCTGAGGCAGGAGAATTGCTTGAACCTGGGAGGTGGAGGTTGCAGAGAGGAGAGATGGTGCCACTGGGCAATGGAGCAAGACTCTGTCTCAAAAAACGAAAGAAAAAAAAAAATGAAAAAATGGCAGAGTTTATTAACTGGTATATGACCTTCTTCTAGGAGAATGTGACTGGTAAGGGAAAATCGCCTCAAGTGAGCATGTCTACAACTCCAGTAAACACACTGCGCATGCGTCCTCTCCCAAGTGCTGGCGGGCCACTATGCCCATCCCAAGGGAAGAAACAAGAGAAGGAACACAAGACCCAGGAAGTACAAAATCCCAAGTCAAAGGTCAAAAATGGACACTTCAATCTCTCAGGTTGCCTGTTTGGCCCCCTCTTCCAACTGTATTTACTTCCTTTCGTTCCTGCTCTAAAACTTTTTAGTAAGTTTTCACTCCTGCTCTAAAATTTGCTTTGGTCTCTCCTCTGTCTTATGTGCCTCAGTCAAATTCTTTCTTCTAAGGAGGCAAGAACTGAGGTCGCTACAGACCCCTACAGATTTGCCACTGCTAACAGTATTGTGGCAAAAATGTTAGTTACAAAGGGGGGAAAAATCAGACCACCCTCATACCTCTACAAAGCTACATTCCATGCAAAAGACATTTCTATATAAGTGAAAAATCTCAGAGATCAGAATGCCCATAAGCCCTTCCAGAAAAATATATTTCCCAGTGAGACTGAACCACCAGATGACAGGAGGCACCAGGGCAATGGCTGGCAGGGCTTTCACTGTCAGAAGACAACACAGGGGTCTACAAGGTTCTGAAAAGAGAAAGTGGGATTTAAAAATTTTATACATGGGTTGCCCCTCAAATACGAAGCCACATTACCGTGCACAATCTGAAGCAAGGTACTTCTGAGCCCTCCTAAAAGCTATTACTTGAGAAAATCCAGCTACTGAAAAAAGAATCAAAATAAAACAGGAATAAAAAAGCTCATTGTAAGAGTGGTGATGAACACTGAATCCATTTACACATAGAATTAAGGCTATCCAAACAGCTGTGATAATTATGATACTGGCTGGGCGGGGTGGCTCATGCCTGTAATCCCAGCACTTTGGGAGGTCAAGGTGGACAGATCACTTAAGGTCAGGAGTTCGAGACCAGCCAAGATGGCGAAACCCCATCTCTATTAAAAATACAAAATTAGCAGGGTGTGGTGGTGGGCGCCTATAATCCCAGCTACTCGGGAGGCGGAGGCAGGAGAATCACTTGAACCTGGGAGGCAGAGGTTGCAGTGAGCCGAGACAGTGCCACTGCACTCCAGCCTGGCTACAGATTGAGGCTCCGTCTCAAAAAGGAAAAAAAAGATACTGGGTCCGGGCGTGGTGGTTCATGCCTATAATCCAAGCACTTTGGGATGCCGAGGCAGGTGAGGAGTTTGAGACCAGCCTGGTCAACAACAGTGAAACCTGTTTCTACTAAAAGTACAAAAAATTAGCTGGGTATGGTGGTGGGCACCTTTAATCCCAGCTCTTCATGAGGCTGAGGCAGGAGAATCACTTGAACCTGGGAGGCAGAGGTTGCAGTGAGCTGAGATTGCGCCACTGCACTCCAACTTGGGCGAAACTCCGTCTCAAAAAAAAAAAAAAAAGATACTGAAATATTTCAAGGTAGGAATAGGGTATGAATTTCCTTATCTACTATGGTAAGGTGCCAGATGCATACTATCTAAAACTGAAACATAGGAAGAATGTAATTTTCTGTTAACAACAGAAGCACCTTTCAGAAACTTGGGCCTCTTGGGTAAAGAACCTATTACCAAAAGTCCAGGCCAGGCGCCGTGGCTCACGCCTGTAATCCCAGCACTTTGGGAGGCCAAGACGGGCAAATCACGAGATCAGGAGATCGAGACTATCCTAGCTAACACGGTGAAACCCTGTCTCTACTAAAAAAAAAAAAATTAGCTGGGCGTGGTGGTGGGCACCTGTAGTCCCAGCTCCTAGGGAGGCTAAGGCAGGAGAATGGCGTGAACCCAGTGGGCGGAGTTTGCAGTGAGTGGAGATCGTGCCACTGCACTCCAGCCTGGGCAACAGAGCGAGACTCCGTCTCAAAAAAATTCCAGTAACTGCTTCACTTATACTTAACATTCCTTCTGTTAATTTGTACAAAAATTTATTCTAAGACTTTTAATTACCATGTTAGTGAATTTCCCTATTTTAGGAAAATTATTTTCATCTAGCCATCCATACATTCATCTAACTTGCTGTTTGTCTTTAAGTCAAAAATGATTATTGGAATAATGGTTATTAACATTGATAATAGTTGTAATTTCTGGCCAAGCATGGTTCATGCTTGTAATCACTTTAGGAGGCCAAGGCAGGAGGATCGCTTGAGTCTAGGAGTTCGAGACCAGCCTGGGCAACATGGCGAAACCTTGTCTCTACAAAAAATGCAAATTCCAGCCTGGCCAACACAGTGAAACCCCATCACTACTAAAAATACAAAAACTAGACGGGCATGGTGTAATCCCAGCTACTGGGGAGGCTGAGGGAGGGGAATTGCTAGACCCCGGGAAGTAGAGGCTGCAGTGAGCCAAGAACGTACCACTGCCCTCCAGCCCAGGCAACAGGAGAGAGACTCCATCTCAAAAAATAAATAAATCAATAAATATATATATATAAAAAAAAAGACTGGCTGGATTACAAATTTCTTTTTCTGTTTTTTGAGACAGAGTCTTGCTCTGTCACCAGGCTGGAGTGCATTGGCGCGATCTTGGCTCACTGCAACCTCCACCTCCTGGGTTCAAGTGATTCCCCACCTCAACCTCCCAAGCAGCTGGGACTACAGGAACATGCCACCATGCCCAGCTAATTTTTTATATTATAGTAGAGACAGGGTTTCACCACACTGGCCAAGAAGGCCCCGATCTCCTGACCTCGTGATCCGCCCACCTGGGCCTCCCAAAGTGCTGGGATTACAGGCATGAGCCACACCTGGCCTAAATTTCTTAAAATAATTTTTTAATTCCCAAATTTTCTATAATTTGCTTATGATATTTCATAAGTAAACAAAAGGTTTTTCATTTATTTAAAAATAATGCCAGAAATCCACAAACTCAAATTAATTTAGGCTTCTCACCTAAATTAGCACTCTTGAGCATGCTGACCAGTGCTGGCATAAGCTGAAACTCAAATATCCTTCGGCCTCCACACTGGCTGCAGGCTGGAAGCTCGGTGACTTCTGATGTAGGGCAGGTCAGAAAGAGTGGCTCTCCACTCCAGGAATACCTAGGACAAGGAAACAAAGAACCCCGAATTAGAGCCACACAAGTCACATTCTAGCATCTAAGGCCGTGCTTTGCAACCTTTCTTTGTTTCTTGCAGAAATCCTCTAAAGGCCCAAAAACCTAGCACCATGGCTGTAAAGCATAGCAAGATATCTGGAAATCTTGTCAGTGTTCGATTCAAAGTCTCAAAGGCACTAAAGTCAACGTTCAATTGAATCTAGGTAAAGCTGCGACGAAGTTCAGACCCAGCTCCACTGCAGATTAAATGGAATCAGCCCTCCACACTACTGACCTTACAGAGGAAGGGGCATGCCTTAGAGCAGAAGTCCCCAACCCCCAGGCCATGGACCCCCAGGTCATGGACCAGTACTGGTCAGTAGTCTATTAGGAATAGGGCCATGCAGCAGGAGGTGAGCAACAGGCAAGCGAGCATTACCACCTGATCTCCACCTCTTGTCCCTATGAGATTCTCATAGCAGCGCAAACCCTATTGTGAACTGCACATGCGAGGGATCTAGGTTGCATGCTCCTTATGAGAATCTAATGCCTTATGATCTGAGGTGAACAGTTTCAACCCAAAACCATGCCCCACGCCCCCCACCTCAGTCTGTGAAAAAATTGCCTTTCACAAACCAGTCCCTGGTGCCAAAAAGGTCAGGGACCACTGCCTTAGAGGGAGGAAACATTCACTTCTGTTTTTGGGTTTTTTTTTTTTTTTTTAGATAGAGCCTTTTCTGTTGCCCAGGCTGGAGTGCAGTGGCACAATCACAGCTCACTGCAGCCTTGACCCCCTGGGCTCAAGCAATCCTCTGACCTCAGCTTCCTGAGTAGCCGGGAACAGATGCACATCACCATACCCAGCTAGTTTTTAAAAAAAATTTTGTAGAGACAGGGTCTTGCTATACTGCCCAGGCTGGTCTCAAACTCCTGGCCCCAAGTGATCCTCCCACCTCAGCCTTCCAAAGTGCTATGATTACAAATGTGAGCCACCATATCCAGCTCACTTCAATACTACTGTTCTTCGATATATAATTTCTGGTAATCATTTTAAAAGTTACTAAACATGCAAAGAAGCAGGAAAATTTAACCCATAAAGAAAGTTAATGCAAGGAGACCCATGGACAAGATGATAAATTTATCAGACAAAAACTTTAAAATACCAATAATAAATACGTAAAAAAAAAAAAAACAAAAAACCCTAGTGGAAAAGGTAGACCAGGTGCAGTGGCTCACACCTGTAATTCCAGCACTTTGGGAGGCTGAGGCGGGTGAATCACCTGAGGACAAGAGTTCGAGATCAGCCTGGCCAACATGGTAAAACCCCATCTCTACTAAAACTACAAAAATTAGCCGGGCACAGTGGCAGGTGCCTGTAATCCCAGCTGCAGGGGAGGCTGAGGCTGAGGCTGCAGAATCACTTAAACCTGGAAGCAGAGGTTGCAGTGAGCTGAGATTGCTCCACTGCAATCTAGCCTGGATGACACAGCGAGACTCCTTCTCAAATAATAATAATAATTATACAAAAATTAGCCAGACATAGTGGTGCATGCCTGTGGTCCCAGCTACTTTAGAGGGTGTGGCAGGAGATCACTTGAGCTCAGGAGTCTGAGGCTGCAGTGAGCCATGACTGCACCACTGCACTGCAGCCTACGCAACAGAACAAGACCCAATCTCTAAATAAACAAAACAAAAAAACAAAAAAAAAGCAACATAAAGAGTTAAAAAAAAAGACAAAAAAGGGAACAAAATAGCAAACTAAAAATACTCAAGTCACCGACAAGCAGGTTCAATAAAAGGAATACAGAAACAAAATCAAAAAATCCCACCAAATGCAAAGCCAGGTGTGGTGACAGATGCCTATAACCCTAGCACTTTGGGAGGCTGAGGTGAGGGAATTGCTTGAGTCCAGGAGTTCAAGACCAGCCTAGGCAACATAGTGAGACGCCCATCTCTTTAAAACAAAAAGGAAAGAAAAAAGAAATGGAGGAAGAAACAATAACAGAATAAAATTAACCCAACATGGCAGGGTGCAGTGGCTCATGCCTGTGATCCCAGCATTTTGTGAGGCAGGCGGGTCACCTGAGGTCAAAAGTTTGAGACCAGCCTGGCCAACACAGCAAAACCTGTCTCTACTAAAAATACAAAAAAATTAGCCAGGCATGGTGGTGTGCACCAGTAATCCCAGCTACTCAGGAGGCTGAGGCAGGAGAATTGCTGAACCTGGGAGGCAGAGGTTGCAGTGAGCCAAGATTGTGCCACTGTACTCCAGCCTGGGCAACAGAGCAAGACTCTGTCTCTAAATAAATAAATAAATAAATAAATAAATAAATAAATAACCCAACAATACCAATGATTAAAGAGACTGCATATTTCGTGTTAAAAAAAAATCATAACTGTTAAGTTGAACTTGATCAAAATTTAAAGCCATCTGTCAGAATCTGTTTGAATGCTAAAAAAATTAAATTGAAAAAGGACTTGTACTCTTGACCATATGAAGAATTCCTACAACTCAGTAACACAAACACAAACAATATGGCAAGAGATTTGAATGACGCTTTATCCAAGATGATATACAGAGATGGAAAACAAGCACTTGAAATGATGCTCAACATCATTTGCCATTTGAGGAAATGCAAATTGAAGCCACAATAAAATGCCACTACACACCTTCTTAAATGGCTAAAATTAAAAACTGAACATCCCAAGCATTAGCAAAGATATACAGGGAGTAGAATTCTTAAAAAACAGCTAGTGGGAACAGAAATGGCATAACCACTTTGGAAAATGGTTTGGCCTGTTTCTTAACAAGTTAAACATGCATATACCACATAACACAACCATTCTATTCCTAGGTATCTACCCCCACAAAATCAAAACATGTCTTACAAAGAGATGTAAACAAATGTTCATAGCAGCTTTATTTATAATAGCCAAACACTGGAAATAACCCAAATATCCATCAACTGCTAAATGTATAGTGGCACATCCATACAATGGAATATGACACAGTGGTCAAAAGGAATGAACTATTGATACATGCAATAAGAATGAATCTTGAAGTATGCTAAGTGAATAAAACCAGACCAAAAAAAAAGTATATTCAGTGTGACCTTATATACTTTCACAGGAAATGCACTAAGGTGCAACAGAAAGATGATCAGTGGTTGCCTGGGGATTGGGGGAGCAGCACGGGACAGGGTTGGCAAGAACTTGCGAAGGAGTATGAGGAAACTTCTGGCAGGGAGGAATATGTTTACTGTCTTGACTGTTGTGATTTCAGGGGTGTATACAGATGTCAACTTATCTAAGTGCACACTGTAAAAATATAGGCAGTCTGTTGTATGTCAATTGTACCTCAATAAAGCTGCTGAAAAATAAATGTAAACAGACACACTTCACTATAGAAGATACATAGATTCCAATGAGCACATGGGAAGATGCTCAACATCATTTGTTATCAGGAAAATGCAAATTCAAACCACAAGGAAATACCACCACCACCTACTAGAATGGCTACAATTTAAAAGATTGACAATATTTTTAAAACCACCACCAGGCTAGGTTTCTCAATGCCAACCATTCCTATACTCCCCGTATTTCAGTATTTGCATATTTAGTTCTTATTTCATTAAGGAAAAATTCCCAATTTTATCTTTGAATATTGTTTCTGATCCATCCATTAGGTTCTCTATTTTGGAGACCAATTCTCCTCATAGTAAATACAATTATGAACCCTTGCTCAAGTCTTTGCTCTGAGTATTTTTTGATCTTTAGCCAGTCTATTATGTTCCCTAGTGCGAGACAGGTCTCGGCTCATTGCCAGGCTGGAGTGCAGTGGCGGATCTCAGCTCCTGCAAGCCCGCCTCGGGTTTCCGCCGTTCTCCTCGGCCTCGGTGGCTGGGATTGCAGAGCCATGCACTTTTCATGCGACTGGTTTTTACGGCTGTTTTAGTAGAGGCGAGGGGTTTCACGTGTTGGCCAGGATAGTCTCGATCTCTGACATAAGTAGTCCGCCCGTCTAGGCCTCTAATGCTGGGATTACAGGCTTGAGCGCATTTCATTTTTGAGGCGGAGTCTGCGCTCACAATAAGCCCAGGCTGGAGTGCAGTGACAGATCTCCAGCTCACTGCAAGCCTCCGCCTTGCCTCCCGGGTTTCACGCCATTCTCCTGTCTCAGCCTCCCGAGTAGCTGGGACCACGAGGCGCCGCCACCTAGCCAGCTAATTTTGTGTTTTAGTAGAGGCGGGGTTTTTAGCCGTGTTAGCCAGGATGGTCTCGATCTCTGACCTTGTGATCCAGCCGTCTCGGCCTCCCAAAGTGCTGGGATTACAGGCTTGAGCCGCAGCCCGGCCTATTTTTTTTTTTTAAGACAGAACCTCTTGTGGCCCGGGCTGGAGTGCAGTGGCGGGATCTCAGCTCACTGCAAGCTCATACTCCGAGGGTTCACGCCATTCTCCTGCCTCGCCTCCGCCTCCCGGTAGCTGGGACTACAGGCCGCCACCAACCCAGCTGGTTTTCTGTGCCGAATGAGATGGCATTTCACCATATCGGCCAGGCTGGTCTGGAATTCCTGACCTTGTGATCCGCCTGCCTTGGCCTCCCAAAGTGCTGGGATTACAGGGGTTAGCCACCACGCCCGGCCTATGTTCCTTATATTCTATATGTATTAGATACGTAAGTCATGGGGCTTGGTTTCTTTAGCAATTCAATTTCCGATTCATACATAGTTACTTTATTTTCTCACCTTTGAGCTCTTGTTTTATGGAATCTATTGTCTTATGAAGTTCTTACACATTTTGAAGCATCTGCTGGGACTGATGTGCTCCTTGGATTATATTTTATTTTATTTTATTTTTTGAGACAGAGTCTCACTGTCACCCAGGCTGGAGAGCAGTGGCACGATCTCAGCTCACTGCAACCTCCGCCTCCCAGGTTCAAGTGATTCTCCTGCCTTAGCCTCCTGAGTAACTGGGACTATAGGCGCCCACCACCATGCCCAGCTAATTTTTGTATTTTTAGTAGAGACAGGGTTTCACCAGGTTGGCTAGAATGGTCTCGATCTACTGACCTCATGATCCACCCGCCTTGGCCTCCCAAAGTGTTGGGATTACCAGTGTGAGCCACCGAGCCCAGCTGGATATTTTCTAGCAGACTTGGTTCTTGAGCTTTTTGTATGTGCTCTTCATTTCCTTAACTATTCTTGCCACAGTATGATTACCTGGGTGGCATGCTATTTTTCATCTAGCTCACGCCTAAAAGGTGCAACTCAGTTTAGACCATCTATTTGCTCTGAAATGTCCGCAGAGGTTCTCATTGATTTCCTGTCCATCTCATATGAGGCCTGTTTTCCCCTCTCGAGGAGTGCTGCCCATTTCCTCTGCATTTCTGTAGGTAGTAAAAGAGGGAACTGGGACGAGGAGATAGTTCTTCTGGGACTAGATGCAATCTTTATTAGAACACCTGGGCTTTGTTTTTTCCTCTGAGACAGTGTAAAATACTGTATGTTGAGAAAGATCCCACTCCAGTGGAGGCGAAATTGCCCTTAACTTTCCAATCATTGCTCTGACTCATCATGGAACAAAGGAATGTTGCTTCTGAGAGGCAATCCCCAATTCCTACACCACTTCCCCACCACACCCAGTTCTTCAGCCAACATGGTGGAGGAGGTCCACCATCCTCCACATTAGGACATGCAAACTCTCCTCCTGTGTGCTTCCTTCCAGACATTATTAACTGAAAATTCTTAGGTCAGGTGCGGTGGCTCATGCCTGTCATCCCAGCACTTTGGGAGGCTGAGGTGGGTGGATCACCAGAGGTCAGGAGTTCGAGACCATGCTGGCCAACACGGTGAACTCTCATGTCTACTAAAAATACAAAAATTAGCCAGGCATGGTGGCACATGCCTGTAGTCCCAGCTATTCAAGAGGCTGAGACAGCAGAACTGCTTGAACCCAGAAGATGGAGGTTGCAGTGAGCTGAGATCATACCACTGCACTCCAGCCTGGGGGACAGAGACAAACTCCGTTTCCAAAAAAAGAAAATTCTTTGTGGACTCATCAGTATATTTTACGCAGGTGAGAGAGAAGGCCTGTGGGATTAGAACTTGCACTTAACCATGCCAGAAATTTCTGTACCTTTCTCTGCAAAGACTAAATTAGTTACATAAGTGAATAAATGTATGTGAAACACTCAAGAACTCTATTAGACATTTACTGATATTATATCCTGGGCTATCACTTTGAGTTTTATAGTACTAAGCCCTTTTCCTTTTTTCAATGCTGATAAAACGGAACTTCTTTTTTTAATATTTACTGTTTTATTTGGGCTAATTTTTAGCTTTTAGGTTCACTGTGGTACGTATCGGAGAAAAAGGCCATTTGAGCTAATTCTGCCCACTTTGTCTGGACCTGTTTTTACTATTTTTATAAACTATACCTGCTATTTTTATAAACTATACCTGCTGAGTATGTCATTTCCTCTGAGGCCTTCCTGATAGCCTACCTAAAATAGCTCTATTTTTTCCTCATTTATCACTTATGGAAATCACACAGGTTTTTTTTTTTTTTGAGACGGAGTCTCGCTCTGTTGCCCAGGCTGGAGTTCAGTGGCGCAATCTCGGCTCACTGCAAGCTCCGCCTCCTGGGTTCACGCCATTCTCCTGCCTCAGCCTCCTGAGTAGCTGGGACTACAGGTGTCCACCACCTCACCCGCCTGAATTTTTTTTTGTATTTTTAGTAGAGACGGGGTTTCAGCATGTTAGCCAGGGTTTCAGCATGTTAGCCAGAATGGTCTCGATCTCCTGACCGCATGATCCACCCTCCTCGGCCTCCCAAGGTGCTGGGATTACAGGCGTAAGCCACCACACCCGGCCCATACAGGTTTGTTTTTAATCTCCCACTCTAGAAAATAAAATATATGGACCAGGGGCAGGACGCAGTGGCTCAAACCTGTAATCCCAGCCCTTTGGAAGGCTGAGGCGGGCAGATCATTTGAAGTCAGGAGTTCAATACCAGTCTGACCAACATGGTGAAACTCCATCTCTACTAAAAATACAAAAAGTAGTCGGGTGTGGTGGTTGTAATCCTATACTCAGGAGGCTGATGCAGGAGACGCTTTTAAACCCAGGAGGCAGAGGTTGCAGTGAGCCAGGATCACGCCACTGTACTCCAGCCTAGGTGGCAGAGCGAGACTCCGTCCCAGAAAAATAAAAAATAAATTAAAAAATAAAAATAAATATATGAGCCAGGGGTTGTGGCTGACGCCAGTAATCCCAGCACTTTGGAAGGCTGTGGCAGGAGGATCACTTGAGGCCAGGAGTTTGAGAGCACACTGAGCAACATGATCAGATCCCATCTCTACAAAATACATTTTTTTAAAAATTAGCCACACATGGTGGCACACACCTGTAGTTCTAGATACTTAGGAGAATCGCTTGAGCCCAAGAGGTAATGGTTACAGTAAGCAATGATCATGCCACTGCACTCCAGGGTGGGCAACAGACTGAGACCCTCTCTCTAAAAAAAAAAAAAAAAAAAATTAATAATAATAGTCCAGGCACAGGGGCTCATGCCTGTAATCCTAGAACAAACTCTGAGAGGCCAAAGCAGATGGATGGCTTGAGCTCAGAAGTTTGGAACCAGCCTGGCCAACATGGTGAAATACCATTTCTAAAAAAATATACAAAAATTAGCTGGGCGTGGTAGCATGTGCCTGTAGTCCCAGCTACTTGGGAGGCTGAGGTGGGAAGGTCACTTGAGCCCAGGAGGGTGCACTGAGCTATAATTGATCACACCACTGCACTCAAGCCTGAGTAACAGAGCAAGACCCTGTCAAAAAACAACAACAAAAAAATTAAAGCCAGGCGTGGTGGCTCACACTTGTATCTCAGAACTTTGGGAGGCCGAGGCGGGCAGAATACATGAGGCCAGCAGTTCGAGACCAGTCTGGCCAACGTGGTGAAACCCCATCTCTACTAAAATACAAAAAAAAAAAATATTAGCCGGGCATGGTGGCGGGCACCTGTAATCCCAGCTACTCAGGAGGCTGAGGCAGGAGAATTGCTTAAACCCGAGAGGTGGAGGTTGCAGTGAGCCAAGATCACGCCACTACACTCCAGCATGGGTGACAGAGCATGACTCCCTCTCAAAGAAAAAAAAAAAATTAAATTAATAATAATAATAAAGGCTATGAGAACATGGACTTCATCTGTGCCATTTCCTGCTATGCCATTTCCTGCTATATCTGCAGCACCTACCAATAGCAGCACCTGGCATGCAGAATAGACTCCGTAAGTATTTGTTAGACAAATGAGTGCGCTTTACCTTACTGAATCCTTCTACACAACTGAATCCTCCTACACATCCTATAACGTAGGTATATGGTCCTATAAAGCAGGTATTAGGTTCTCTCTTGATTTGGGGAATACTGTAGGTTTTGCTTTTCTCATATTTTCCTGTGTTTTCCAAACTAACATGTATTACCTTTATAATCAAGGAAAACAATAAAATGAACTGTGCCTTTTTTTACCTCAAAATCTGCTCCTGACAAGCAGCAATTCGCTTCATGAATTTGTAAAACGTCTGATCTCCACTTTTAATTACGGTTTTCTCGTATTTTTCATCACCATCATTAGAAAGGCTAAAAACAGAAGCAGAAAACACTTGTGAATGTCTATATCCAGAAAATTACAGCATTTGCAAGAGGAAACAAGATAATTTTCTTTTAAAAAAATTTATCAGGCCAGGTGCGGTGGCTAACGCCTGTAATCCCAGCACTTTGGGAGGCCAAGGCAGGCAGATCACAAGGTCAGGAGATCCTGGCCAACATGGTGGAACCCCATCTCTACTAAAAAACACAAAAAGTTGGCTGGATGTGGTGGCACACGCCTGTAGTCCCAGCTACTCAGGAGGCTGAGGCAGAGGAAATCGCTTGAACCCGGAAAGTGGAGGTTGCAGTGATCCGAGATCACAACACTGCACTCCAGCCTGGTGACAGAGTGAGATTCCGTATCAAAAAAAAAAAAAAAAAAAGTCATGCCTGTAATCCCAGCACTTTGGGAGGCCGAGGTGAGCGGATCACCTGAGGTCAGGAGTTCGAAACCAGCCTGGCCAACATCTTGAAACCTCATCTCTGATAAAAATACAAAAAATTAGCCGGGTGTGGTTGCGGGCGCCTGTGATCCCAGCTACTTGGGAGGCTGAGGCAGGAGAATCACTTGAACTCGGGAGGTGGAGGTTGCAGTGAGTCAAGATCGCACCATTGCACTCCCGCCTGGGCAACAAGAGTGAACCTCTGTCTCAAAAAAAAATTTTTTTTAATTTATCAGGTCAGCGCAGTGGGCTCACGCTTGTAATCCCAGCACTTTGGGAGCCCAAGGCAGGGGGATCACTTGAGCTCAGGAGTTCAAAACCATCCTGGGCAACCTGCCAGAACCTCGTCTCTACAAAAAAATACAAAAATTAGCTGGGCATGGTGGTGTGCACCTGTGGTCCCAGCTATTCCAGAGGTGAGGCTGTGGTGAGCCGTGAGCACACCATTGCACTACAGCCTGGGTAACAGTGTGAGGCCCTGTCTCAAAAAGAAAAAGAAAAAAAAAAACTGTCAAAGTAAAAAACTGTAAAACTGTCAAGTAATTTTTTTTTTTTTTTTTTTTGAGAGGGAGTCTCCCTGTGTCACCCAGGCTGAGTGCAATGGTGCAATCTTGTCTCACTGCACCTTGGCTCACTGCTCACTCCACCTCTTGGGTTCAAGCGATTCTCCTGCCTCAGACTCCCGAGTAGCTGGGATTACAAGTGTGCGCCAACACACGTCCGGCTAATTTTTGTATTTTTAGTAAAGACAAGGTTTCGCCATGTTGGCCAGGCTGGTCTCCAACTCCTGACCTCAAGTGATCCGTCTCGGCCTCCCAAAGTGCTGGGATTATAGGCGTGAGCCACCGCACTCAGCCAAAAACTGTCAAGTAAATATTTTTGATATTTAAATTGTGTACATGTAGCTCTATAGTCCCCTGCCCCACCCTTCTCCCAAGCTATTTTCAACTCTTGGGTAATTACTTACAATTTAAAAAATCGCAGGGCACAGTGGCTCACACCTGTAATCTCAACACTTTGGAAGGCCAAGGAGGGTGGATCACAAGGTCAAAAGATCGAGACCATCCTGGCCATATATATATATATATATATATATTTTTTTTTTTTTTCGGCTGGGTGCAGTGGCTCAGGCCTGCGATCCCAGCACTTTGGGAGGCCAAGGAGAATGGGTCACTTGAGGTTAGGAGTTTGAGACCAGCCTGGCCAACATGGTAAAGCCCCATCTCTACTAAAAATATAAAAATTAGCCGAGTATGGTGGTGGGTACCTGTAATCCCAGCTATTTGGGAGGCTGAGGCAGGAGGATCACTTGAACCTGGGAGCTGGAGGTTGCAGTGAGCCGTTATCACGCCACTGTACTCCAGCCTGGGCGACAAAGTGAGACTCTGTCTCAAAAAATAAAAAATAAAAATTGGCTGGGCGCGGTGGCTCACGCCTGTAATCTCAGCATTTTGGGAGGCCGAGGCGGGTGGATCACGAGGTCAGGAGAGCAAGACCATCCTGGCTAACACGGTGAAACTCCGTCTCTACCAAAACTACAAAAAATTAGCCAGGCACGGTGGCGAGTGCCTGTAGTCCGAGCTACTCAGGAGGCTGAGGCAGGAGAATGGCGTCAACCCAGGAGGCAGAGCTTGCAATGAGCTGAGATCGCACCACTGCACTCCAGCCTGGGCGATAGAGCGAGACTCCATCTCAAAAAAAAAAAAAAAAAATTTTTTTTAAATTAGCTGAGTTTGGTGGCACACACCTGTGGTCCCAGCTACGGGGGAAGCTGAGGCTAGAGGATCCCTTGAGGCCAGGAGTTTGAGGCTACAGTAAGCCATGAGCAGGCTGGGCGCGGTGGCTAACACCTGTAATCCCCGGCACGTTGGGAGGTCGAGGTGGGTGGATCACTTGCGGCCAGAACTTCAAGAAGAGCCTGGGAAATATGGCAAAAGCCCATCTCTACTACAAAGAAAATACAAAAATTAGCTGGGTGCAGTGGCACACGCCTGTGGTTCCAGCTACTTGAGAGGCTGAGGCATGAGAATTGCTTAAGCCTGCAAGGCAGAGGTTGCAGTGAGCCGAGAACGTGCTACTGCACTCCAGCCTGGGCAACAGAGTAAGATTGTCTCAAAAAAAAAAAAAAAAAAAAAGCCATGACCACACCACACCACTGCAGTTCAGCCTGGGAAACAAAGCAAGTTTCCATCTCTAAAAAAAAAAAAAAGACAAATACTCTAGAAGAAACCCACCAAAAATAAGCAAATACATAAAAACTTAAGAAATTAAAAAATAAAAAATCTTGCCAGGCGCAGTGGCTCACACCTGTAATCTCAGCACTTTGGGAGGCCGAGGCAGGCAGATCACATCATCAAGAGATTGAGACCATCCTGGCCAACATGATGAAACCCTGTCTCTACTAATAATACAAAAATTAGCTGGGTGTGGTGGCACGCACCTGTAGTCTCAAATACTTGGGAGGCTGAGGGAGGAAAATTGCTGGAACCCGGGAGGTGGAGGTTGGAGTGAGCCAGGATCGCACCACTGCACTCCAGCCTGGCAACAGAGTGAGAGTCCATCTCACAAAAAATAAATAAATAAATAAATAAATATAAAATTAAAAGTCCTTATAACCATCAGTTCTATTAAGCGTTATTTTCAAACACCAACATGTCTTCATGCACTCCCCTTCATCATTATTCTGAAAAAGCCTACAAATGAAACAGTCCTGGTAAAGAACCAGGCCATTTCTCCAAACATTCTATTGTAATTTTTTTATTCTAATAGTAACAAATGCTGGGTGCAGTGGCTAAAAAAAATTTTTAGTCCAGGCGCAATGGCTCACACCTGTAATCCCAGCACTTTGGGAGGCTAAGGTGGGTGGATCACCTGAGGTCAGGAGTTTGAGACCAGTCTGACCAAAATAGTGAAACCCCATCTCTACTAAAAATACAAAAATTAGCTGGGCATGGTGGCACATGGCTGTAATCCCAGCTACTCGGGAGGCTGAGGTAGGAGAATCACTTAAACCCAAGAGGCAGAGGTTGCAGTGAGCCGAGCTCGTGCCATTGTACTCTAGCCTGGGCAACAACAGTGAAACTCCAAAAAAAAAAATTTTAATTGGTCAGACATGGTGGCGTGCACTCGTACTCCCAGCTACTTAGGAAGCTAAGGTACATTGCCTGAGCCCAGGAGTTCAAGGCTGCGTGAGCTGTGATCAAAGCAATTAACTCCAGCGTGGGTGACAGAGTGAGACCCTGTCTCTCAATCAATCAATAAGCAAAAATGATCATTCTTACTTCTTTAGAGAGCTTTGGTTTATAAAGGCTTTCAAGATCTACTCTCTCGTTTGACTCTCAAAATCATGTGATGAAACAGAGAACAGAGATATCACTATCACTCTCACTTTACAGAATTGAGGATCTGAAAGCATCTCCGAGGTCCTGGGCCAGTTCTGGAGCCACAGCCAAGAGTCAATAAACAAATGGCATTTTTCTTTTCCTTTTTCCATTTTTTCACCCCAATCTTATTATCCCAGATCAAATGGCAGTTTTCTAACTTGCCTGTCTCTGCTATAAAGACATATTAGAAATATAAAAGAAAGTTAGAGTCAGTGAACGCATCTTCTATAAATACTTGCCATCTCTAACTTCTGTTTGTTCATCTTTGTTCACTGTCTTAACGGGAGTTATAAATAGAGCAGGGTTTTCAAGATAACTCAAGTTGGCTAATAAGGAAGTAAAGTGAAAAGGTCCTACATACAAGTTCTGCCTGAAAGTTTCCCCAAGTCCTGTGGTGAAACTGAAGGGTAACTCCTGTGGCTGCTTCCCAATCCAGTCACCTGTCAACCTCAGGAGCACACATCCTCACCTTTGGGAAAGCAACTGATCCATGGCAATGCCTTCTCTCTGCTGATACTCCCTCAGAAGGCTGTGGGCATGATCCAGGTTGACAAAGTCTATGTATTCATCCTCGTCTGCAACATAGATGTAGTAGGGCAGGAATAGCGGCAGCCCAGGAGACAAGGCGGTCTGCTCCCCAGGAGGCACAGGATGGGCAGCACCCAGGACAGCATCCTGCAGGCGGAGGTCTTGGAGCCGAGCAGTCCAGTCTACGTCTTTGGCACTGCTGGCATCATTCCCAAAATCCAAGGTAAGCTGTGGTGAAGGCGCCTCCTCAGTGTCACTTCCCCAGTCATCAGCACCTTCACACCAGTCCTCAGCTGCAAGGCTGTTTTCCTGTGTCTGGAAAAATATTCAGTGAATGAGGTCCAAGCACATTTGGGAGGTTTATTCTATTACTTCGGTTCCAGCCACCCATGCTCTGTTTACTGAGATAGGAGAAAACCGCCTTTCGGCAAAAGGTGGGACTTGCTGGCGCAATGCTGCTAAAAGGTTTGTGGAGATGTTTGCATATGCATATCAAGGCATAGCATTTTTCTTTAAACTTATTCATGTCACGGGGATCTTTGTTCATATGTCTTACTGCTGATTTTCTCCCTACAATGATCTATTTGTCCTGCCACTCCCTTATCTTTAAGAATGGTAAAGATGGCCGGGCGCGGTGGCTCAAGCCTGTAATCCCAGCACTTTGGGAGGCCGAGACGGGCGGATCACGAGGTCAGGAGATCGAGACCATCCTGGCTAACACGGTGAAACCCCATCTCTACTAAAAAATACAAAAAAAAACTAGCCGGGCGAGGTGGCGGGCGCCTGTAGTCCCAGCTACTCGGGAGGCTGAGGCAGGAGAATGGCCTAAACCCGGGAGGCGGAGGAACTTGCAGTGAGCTAGAGATCGCGGCCACTGCACCCCAGCCTGGGTGACAGAGCGAGACTCTGTCTCAAAAAAAAAAAAAAAGAAAAAAATGGTAAAGATAATTATCAATAAATACTAAGGGAACTCAGAGACCAGTGCTGCCGTGGGTCCTCTGTATGCTGAGCGCTGGTCCCCTGGGCCCTCTTTTTCTTTCTCTATACTATGTCTCTGTGTCTCATTTCTTTTTTCAAGTCTCTCGTTCCACCTAACGAGAAATGCCCACAGGTGTGGAGGGGCAGGCCACCCCTACATGGGGCGAGTGTGACAGATATAGTACATGGTTTATTCAACCATCTGTTCCAATATCTTTCTGTTGTGCTTCATGTATTGCAGGAACTGAAAAGAAAGAACTACATTTCCCAGACTCCTTAGCACCTAGGGTTTCAGACTCCTTAGCACCTAGGGTTTCAGATATGATTAGGTGTCTGCTAATCAGGTCTACTAGAGAGAGACATGAACTTGAGACAGAGTGAAGTAGAAAGACAGACCACGTAGCAAAAGGCAGTCAGAGTGTAGACATACACAGAACAAGGTTTTAGAGCCAACAGTTCTGTGGTGAAGACAGCGTCTAGTTCACCAGATCACACTTAAGCTTCCTGACAGCAGGAGAGGTGGCATAGCAGCTCCTTCAGGGACAGTTCTCAGGTGTGACTCTGGAGGGCATTCCTGGAGCCTCCTCCTTCAGCCTATCCACTTACTAAAAACCTGACTCCTGTGCTAAGTCTGTCTCAGCTTAAAAGCCAGGCGTGGTTGCACGTGCCTGCAATCCCAGCTACTCAGGAGGCTGAGGCAGGAGAATAGCTTGAATCCAGGAGGCGGAGTTTTCAGTGAGCTGAGATCACGCCACTGCACTACAGCCTGGGAGACAGAGTGAGACTGGGTCTCAAAAACAAAAACAAACAAACAAAAAAAACTACTTTTCTAATTATCTGCACTTGAACCCTGACAAATATAGGCACTGTCTTCAACTTTTTATTCGAGTACTGCTAGTACCATGCCTAGCAAACATCAAGAACTGGGTGCAGGCCGGGCCCAGTGTCTCACGCCTGTAATTCTAGCATTTTGGGAGGCTGAGGTGGGTGGACTGTTTGAGCCCAGGAGTTCAAGACCAGCCTGGGCAACATGACAAAACCCCATCTCTACAAAAAATAAAAAAGTTAGCTGGGCATGGTGGCAAGTGCCTGTAATCCCATCTACTCAGGAGGCTGAGGTGGGAGAATGGCTTGAGCCCAAGAGGCAAAGATCATGCTACTGCACTCCAGCCTGGGTGACCAGAATGAAACCCCATCTCAAAAAAAAAAAAAAAAGAAAAGAAAAGAAAAAAGAACTGTGTATATATAAAGACACATTTACAGTCAAAGGAGGCTAAATTTTGTTCTGCAGCTACCAACTTGCCTGCCTTTTCAATAAATTCAGATTTCATCTTATGAAATGTGTTCAAACATATATATACCTCATAAAGTATATTTACTATAAAGACATATATGTTATCACATACAACCACATATATGTACATCCCCATATATATTCCCAAACAGGAAAATCAGTAAACTGTGTCTCAAGACCTTCAGTGTAAGTTTGAAAAAACTACTATATATACAATGGAATATTCTTCACCCTTAAAAAAAAAAAAAGGAAGTTCTGTCGTTTGTGACAACATGGATAGAACTGGAGAACATTTTGCTAAGTGAAATAAGCCAGACACAAAGACAAATGCTGCATGTATTCACTTACATGTGGAATCTAAAACAATTAACCTCAAAGTAGGGTAAAATGGTGGTTAAAGAAATGTGGAGTGGCCGGGTGCGGTGGCTCACTCCTGTAATCCCAGCCCTTAGGAGGCCGAGGCAGGCGGATCACCAGGTAAAGAGATCGACCATCCTGGCTACATGGTGAAACCCCATCTCTACTAAAAATACAAAAATTAGCTGGGCGTGGTAGTGTGTGCCTGTAGTCCCAGATACTCAGGAGGCTGAGGCAGGAGAATCGCTTGAACCCGGGAGGCTGAGGCTGCAGTGAGCCGAGATCGTGCCATTGCACTCCGGCCTGGCAAAAGAGCAAAACTCCATCTCAAAAAAAAAAAAAAAAACAAAAAAAATCTGGAGTGAGCGGGACATGGTGGCTCATGCCTGTAATCTCAGCACTTTGGGAGGCCGACGAAGGTGGGTCACCTGAGGTCAGGAGTTCGAGACCAGCCTGGCCAACATGGTGAAACCCCGTCTCTACTAAAAATACAAAAATTAGCTAGGTGTGGTGGTAAGTGCCTGTAATCCCAGCTACTTGGGAGGCTGAGGCAGGAGAATCCCTTGAATCCAAGAGGTGGAGGTTGCAGTGAGCCGAGATTGTGCCATTGCACTCCAGCCTGGGCAACAAGAGTGAAACTTGGTCTCAAAAAAAAAAAAAAAAGAAAGAAACCTAGAGTGGAAAGAATAAGGAGATGATGGTCAAAGAATACAAAACCTCAGTTATTCAGGAGGAATGTGGGTTTTTTAAAGTTCTACTGCACAGCTTGAATGTAGTTAATAATACAGTATTGTGGCTGGGCATGGGAGTTCAAGCCTGTAATCCCAGCACTTTGGGAGGCCGAGGCGGGTAGATGACGAGGTCAGGAGATGGAGACATCCTGACTTACATGGTGAAACCCTGTCTCTACTAAAATTCAAAAAAAAAAAAAAAAAAAACCAATTAGCTGGCGTGGTGGTAGCCGATGTCCCAACTGCTGAGAGCTGGGGGGCAAGAATTGCTTGGAAACCCAGGAGATGGGAGCTTGCAGTGAGCAGAGATAGCACCTACCCTCAGCCGCAGGCATGAAACAGACTCCATCTCAAAAAAAATAAAAATAAAGTATTTTGTATTTCCAAATTGCTAGAGGAAATTTCAAATGTTCTCACAAGACGTTAAGTATCTGAGGTGATGAATGCATTAACTGGCTTCATTTAATTATTCCACATGATATTCATGAATCATAACCATCACTTTATACCTCATAAATTTATACATTATTATAAACTATCAATTTACAGTTAAAAAAAAATGTTGAAGACATCCAGGAGGAAGTCTCCATCTCGCTCTCTTTTTTTTGGGAGGGGAGAGGGTCTGGCTTTGCCACCCAGGCTGAAGTGCAGTGGCACAAGTGTAGGTCACTGCAGCCTCAACCTCCTGGACTCAAGCAATCCTCCCACCTCAGGCGCCTGAGCAGCTGGCACTACAGTTGCGCGGCCATCATGCCCGGTTAATTTTTTTTACTTTTTATAGAAAGGACGTTTTGCTATATTGCCCAGACTGCTCTCCCAACATCTTTTTTTTTTATACGGAGTCTGTCATTCAGGCTGGATTGCAGTGGCATGATCTCAGCTCACTGCAATCTCCACCTCCGGGTTCAAGCGATTCTCCTGCCTCAACCTCCCTTGTAGCTGGGATTACAGGTGCCTGCCACGATGCCCGGCTAATTTTTTGTTTTTGTTTTTAAGAGAGACGGGGTTTCGTCATGTTGGCCAGGCTGGTCTCGAACTTCTGACCTCTGATGGTCCGCCCGCCTCGGCCTCCCAAAGTGCTGGGATTACAGGCGTGAGCCACTGCGCCCGGCCTGGTCTCCAACTTCTGAGCTCAAGCAATCCTCCCACCTCAGCCTCTCAAAAAATGGTGGGATCACAGGCGTAAGTCACCATGCGGGGCCGCCATCTCCTTTTAACAAAGGAGTTAGAAAATAAAAATAAAGTAAAATAGAAGAAAAAAAAACCCTCACAAAACCTCAAGAAAATAGCATTCTATGGTTCTGCAGAAAAGCAAAAAACACTCCAATGTACTTCAAAGAACACGGCTTTAAAGTCTGTCCCAAACTATACTCTGGATAACATCCTCAAATGACAGAAAAAAAATAACATGCCAACCACAACCTTTACCTGAGCGTCCTGCGCCTCTCTCTCTGGAACCTGCAGGCACTGGGAGCGGAACACCTTCCAGCTTCGAGGTGAAGACAAAGGGCCGTGAGGGCTACACCCCTATTCCAGCCCGACGGCCCGCCCCAGCCCGCTGGAAAGGACACCCCAGGAGCAGCTCTGGGACTTCCCCGCCTACCTGCGCGCACCGCCGGTGCTGCAGCCGGGGCAGGCGCACGCGAACACGTGCAGCAGACGGTGAAACGGAGAGCCTTCCAGCGGGCAGTACACCTGCACGATCAGGGCGAGCGGCTGTCCGCAGCGCTGACACACGGGCCTGGGCGCAGCCACGGTGGGCAGAGCGTCCTGAGGGGACAGAGGAGGCGCTCAGACTCCAACTCCCCCCGGGACCTTGCCCACTCCCTCCGCACCCTTCGCCACCAGCCATCGACCCCAGCTCCGGCATCCGCCCTCACCGGAATGCCGCCCAGCTTGCTAGCAGTCCAGGCGTCCGGCCCTGTGGGGCTGCCGTGCACCGGCGCATCTCGAAGTCCCAGCAGCACCGGCTTCAGAACGGCCGCCATGGCTGCCTGGTGACCAGGTGACAACGCGAACTACGGCAGCCGAGCGGGCGCGCGTGTCCGCGCACGCGCAACGCATACGCTGACATGATAGTCCCGCCCCCTTACTAGGATCCGATGCGGTTTAAGGCGCGTGCACTCAGGTCCCAGAGCCACAGAGGCGCTGCTGGCATTATGTGCCCCTTAATACGCTGTAATAGGAAGTACACACCATCTACTAGGAAGTAGTTTTGCCAAAAAGCTAACTTTTTTTTTTCCTTTTTTTCTTGAGACGAGCACTTGCTATATTGCCCACACTGGTCTTGAACTCCTGGCTCCTGGGTTCAAGTGATCCTCCCGCCTCTGCCTCCCAAAGTGGTGTGATTTACAGGTGTGAGCCACTGGGCCCAGGCTCCAAAAAGCCTTCCCGGGAAATAAAAATTTTAGGTGGGATAATGGTATCAGTAACAAGAAGAACAATGAAGTTTTTAATTTTTAGAGAAACACACCAAAATGCTTATAGATGAAATATCTGGGATTTGCTAGTACATAATTAAAGTGGGATGTAGATACAGTAAGATTGGCCATGAATTGATAATTGTTGAAATTTGGTGCCAGGCACATGGAGATTTATTCTATTTGGGTTTTATATGTTTGAGATTTTTCGGAGTTTTTATTTTTGTTTTGTTTTTGAGACAGAGTCTCGCTGGGTCGCCCAGGCTGGAGTGCAGTGGCGCCATCTCACTGCAACCTCTGCCTCCCAGGTTCAAGCGATTCTCCTGCCTCAGCCCCCCAAGTAGCTGGATTAGGATTACAGGTGCCCACCACCACGCCTGGCGCCCAGCTTTTTTTTTTTTGAGACGGAGTTTCTCTCTTGTTGCCCAGGCTGGAGTGCAGTGGCATGATCCCAATTCACCGCAACCTCTGCCTCCCAGGTTCAAGCCCTTCTTCTGCCTTAGCCTCCCAAGTAGCTGAGATTACAGGCATGTGCCACCACGCCCGGCTAACTTTGTATTTTTAATAGAGACAGGGTTTCTCCATATTGATCAGGCTGTCTTCGAACTCCCAACCTCAGGTGATCTGCCCACCTTGGCCTCCCAAAGTATTAGTATTACAGGTGTGAGCCACCACGCCCAGCCACACAATACAGTTTTTTAAATTCCTGCAGCACAACGTGGGTGAATTTCAAAAGCATCATGGGAAGAAGCCAGACACAAAAGGTGCCGTTCTGGTCAAAGCAAAACTTCAGGGGAAAAAAGATCAGTTCAATGGTAGTCAGGAATTGGGATGAGGGAGTAGGACTGGACCACAAGAGTGTCAGGAACTTTTGAGGGTGAGGAAAATGCTGTATATCTTGTCTGTAATGGTTATAAGACTGTATATACACTTGTGAAAACAGAACTGTATAGCAAAGAAAGGTGAATCTTACTATATGTAAATTACACCCCAATAAACCTAACTTTTTTTAAATGCAGGCTGCAAAAACATTATTTTAGGATTCATAACATGGTATGCAAAGGAAACGTATGTTTTCAAGGATTTACACCTCAAAGGAGGAAGCACCAGCCTTTGTGATGTTCGGCTTTAGCCCAGCAAGGACCTGGAGACGCAACCTGTTTAATCCTGTTTTATCACACTTCAACCTGACAGCTGTAAAAGGCCCTGTGATGCTGGGCACGGTGGCTTGCACCTGTAATCCCAACACTTTGGGAGGCCAAGGCAGGAGGATCACTTGAGCCCAGGAGTTCAAGATAAGCCTGGGCAACACAGTGGTGTCACCAGGGCAAGGTCTTGACTACAGGTTGTCCAGGTTCTTGGAATGCTGAACAGAGAGGTGGACAAAACACACAAACAAAACAACAAAAGAAGGAACAAAAGCACAGATTTATTGAAGCGAAAGTACACTCCACAAAGCAGGAGGAGGCTCAAGCAAGTGCCCTGTTTAGAAAATCTGGGGTTTAAGTACCCTTTAGAGGTTTCCTATTTGGTTACACCCTATGTAAATAAAGACTTGGCCTGCCACCAATCAGAGGCTGAAGTGAATGCTCCCTTGTCTCTAGACCCTATTCTCCTGCCTCAGTGGGACCCTATCACTACAAAAATTTATTTTCTATTCTTCTTTTTTTTTTTTTAACAATAGTACACTGATCTACAAAAATTTAAAAATGAGCGGGGTGTACTGGCTGTCTCACGTGTCTGTGTGAAAAGACCCCCAAACAGGCTTTGTGTGAGCAACATGGCTGTTTATTTCACCTGGGTGCAGGCAGGCTGAGTCCGTAAACAGTCAGCAAAGGGGGGTGGATTATCACTAGTTCTTACAGGTTTGGGGATAGGCAGTGGAGGTAGGAGCAATGTTTGCGGGCAGGGGGTGGATCTCACAAAGTACATTCTCAAGGTTGGGGGAGAATTACAAAGAACCTTCTTAAGGGTGGGGGAGATTACAAAGTACATTGATCAGTTAGGGTGGGGCAGAAACAAATTACAATGGTGGAATGTCATCAGTTAAGGCTATTTTCACTTCTTTTATGGATCTTCAGTTGCTTCAGGCCATCTGGTCACAAGGGATATGATGGCTTAGCTTGGGCTCAGAGACCTTACACTGGCATGCATCTGTGGACCCAGCTACTTGGAAGGCTGAGGTGAGAAGATCACCTTAGCCTGGGAATTTGAGGCTTCAGTCAGCTATAACTGCATCACTGCAGTCCAGCCTGGGCAATGAAGACCGTGTCTCTAAGAAAAAAAATTCTGAATAGGCTGATAATCCCAACACTGTGGGAGGCTGAGGTGGGAGGTTCTCGAGCCCTGAAATTCAAGACCCGTCTCTACAAAAAATGAAAAAACTAGCAGGGCATGGTGGCACAACCTGTAGTCTCAACTACTTGGGCGGCTGAGGCAAGAGGACTGCCTAAGCCCGAGTGGTTGGGGTTGCAGTGAGCTGTGATGGCACCGCTGCACTCCAGCCTGGGCAATGGAGCAAGACCCTGTCTAAAAAAATAAGTTGTTAAAAAAAAAAAAAAAAAAAATTGTGCCGGGCGTGGTGGCTCACACCTGTAATTCCAGCACTTCGGGAGGCTGAGGTGGGCGGATCACCTGAGGTCAGGAGTTCAAGACCAGCCTGCCCAACATGGTAAAACCCCTTCACTACTAAAAATACAAAAATTATCTCGACGTGGTGGTGTGTCCCTGTAATCCCAGCTACTCAGGAGGCTGAGGCAGGAGAATAGCTTGAACCCGCCCGGGAGGCAGAGGTTGCAGTCAGCCGAGATTGCACCACTGCACTCCAGTCTGGGCAACAGAGCAACACTCAAAAAAAAAAAAAATCCTATTTCCAATATCTATCTGCCTTTTAAAGCGAAAGAACTACCTGAGCATCTTGCCAGGAGATGGCAGTCACCCTTGGTCGTGTCCAGGAATTCACCCCAAACAAACATCATCTCAATGCAGTTTGTAGAACCATAGAGTGAACAGAGTATCCAATTTCTCCAGTCACAGAGGTGAGGAGTGGAAAACAGTCTTAGGATTTGGTGACACAGGCCAAGTTGCCCTCTTGACTGATTGTGCTCCCACCCCACTACTGTCTTCTGAAAGCACCTGGCTCCACTCTAGACCCGCTCACCACTTAGTATTCAGTGTCCACGGAGGCACAGGCTGCATCCTACTGAGCGCTCCTGCCTTCTGCTACATAAAGCACCATCGCAGGAAAAAAATCAGAGGCTGAGCCTACAACGTCCTCTGTGGCATCTTTATTTTTCTACCTGGGATGTGAACAACGTGAACATGGGTCAGAAAAGTCAGCTGCACAAAAACACTTCAGCCAGTTGTAACACAGAGGGAGCAAAGACATGGAGGGGCTGGGGGTAGCAATTTGAGATCAGCCCTCCCCGCCAAGGGCTCGTGGTCCAAGCCCACAACCAGAGGGCGCTCTGGGTGGTGTCCAGGACCATGCAGTGCCGGCTCTGGGGAGCAGGGACCAGAAGAGAAAGAGGAATCACAGAGGAGGCTGCGGCTGAGCATGAGTTTATTGGACTCTGGCCTCGCGCTGCTGCTTGATGAAGTTGATAAGCCCGTTGGTGGAAGCATCGTGAGAGGTCACTTGAGCACTGCCATCAAGCTCAGGCTCAATTTTCTTAGCCAGCTGCTTTCCCAGCTCCACTCTGCCAAGAAAGGAAGGGAAGAGTGGTATGGGGAAGGCTCTAACATTGCTACTGAAATCCCTGAGCCGACCCAAAGGTATTCCTGGCCCTCCCCTGAGTGAGCAACTCACCCCCACTGGTCAAAGCTGTTGATGTCCCAGATGATGCCCTGAACGAAGATCTTGTGCTCATACATGGCTGCAGAGGGGACAGACAGGGCACGTCAGGGCTCCGCAAGCCCATTCCAACCTACCCCAAGCCAGGACCTTTCTCCTACTCACTCACCGACCAAGGCTCCAAGCATAAATGGTGTGAGCTTGGTGAACACAATAGAGTTGGTTGGGCGATTTCCTTCAAAGACCTGCAGAAAACACCAAGGAATGTCTCCAAGTGAGTCCTGATCCCTCAACCCCTTGAAGGGAAGCACGCCCTGCCCCAGAGGCTGAGATGTACAGGTCTGTGAGGACACGCCCTCCCACTCTGTAGGACAAGCCAGGCATGCCCCAAGCCCCTGCCTGGTGCCACAGCTTCACACCTCCAACTCCAGCATGCACCCCAAAGCCGAATGCAGAAGTGCTGACCTTATGTGGCAGCAGCCTCTCAAGGTCCTCTGGACTCTTGCCTGCAGCCTGGAGCTCCTTTCGGGCCTCCTCCGTTGATTTCCCCCTCATCAGGGCTTCGGTCTGGGCCAGGAAGTTGGCCAGGAGGATCTGATGAGCGAGACATCAGTTATGCTTGAGAGCACTGTCTGAGCTTCAGGCAGAGGGACAAGACCGCCTGGCACTTCTCAGCAGGGGTCAGTCCCAGCCTGGGTCACTCACTGTATAGCTCAGTTGGAGCGAAGGGAACACATCCAATGACACCACAAGGCAGGGAACAGTGATAACTGCTCTTTCAGAACTACACACCAGGCCAGGCACGGTGGCTCACGCCGGTAATCCCAGCACTTTGGGAGGCCGAGATGGGCGGATCACGAGGTCAGGAGATCGAGACCATCCTGGCTAACACGGTGAAACCCCGTCTCTACTAAGAAATACAAAAAATAGCCGGGCGAGGTGGCGGGCGCCTGTAGTCCCAGCTACTCGGGAGGCTGAGGCCGGAGAATGGCGTGAACCCGGGAGGCGGAGCTTGCAGTGAGCTGAGATCCGGCCACTGCACTCCAGCCTGGGCTACAGAGCGAGACTCATTCACTAAAAAAACAAGGCAGGGAACAGTGATAACTGCTCTTTCAGAACTACACACCAGTGGCCAGGCACGGTGGCTCACGCCGGTAATCCCAGCACTTTGGGAGGCCGAGGTGGGTGGATCACGGGTCAGGAGCTCGAGACCAGCCTGAGCAACATGGTGAAACCCCGTCTCTACTAAAAATACCAAAAAAAATTAGCTGGGCATGGTGGCGCGTGCCTGTAATCAGGCAGGAGCCTGACGCAGGAGAATCACTTGAACCTGGGAGGCAGAAGGTGCAGTGAGCTGAGATTGGACTCCAGCACTCCAGCCTGGGCAACAGAGCTAAAAAAAAAAAAAGAAAAGAAAAAAGAAAAAAAAAGAACGAACGAACTACGCACCACTTGCCGGGTTCCTGCTAACAATTTTACCAACATCTATCTTTTAAGATCCTAAGAAAGTAGCCGGGCATGGTGGTGTGCACCTGTAATCCCAGCTACTCAGGAGGCTTAAGCACGAGAATTGCTTGAACCCAGGAAGCTGAGGTTGCAGTGAGCCAAGGTCGCACTACTGCACTACAGCCTGGGCAACAAAGTGAAAAAGTGTCTCGAAAAAATAATAATAATAATACTAAGATCCTAAGGAGGAAAGGCATCATTGCCCTGTTCTAGTAGAGCCTTAGGTTCCACAAGTCCACAGTGCTGGATCACAGAACTATAGATGGGAAGAATCAGAATTCAACCCAGCTCACTGACTCCAAAGCTTGTGCTACTGTTACTGTAACCCTATGCTGCTCTGCACACCTAAGACAAGGCACAATAAATTCTGTGAAGGAGTTTGAGGGCAGCTTGGGCAACAAAGTGAGACTCCATCTCTACAAAAAATAAAAAAATTAAAAAATCAGCTGGGTGTTTGCCTGTTCCCAGCTACTCAGGAGGCTGAGGTAGGAGGATTGCTTGAGCCCAGGAGGGTGAGGCTGCAGAGAGCCTGATTGTGCCACTGCACTCCAGCCTGGGCAACAGAACAAGACTCTGTCTCTTTAAAAAAAAAAAAAAAAGAAAAGAAATAGCTAGGGATGGTGCACATCTGTGGTCCCACCTACTCAGGAGGCTGAGATAAAAGGATTGCTTTAGCCCAGGAGTTCAAGGCTGTAGTGAGCTATGATTGGGCCACTGCACTCCAGCCTCAGCAGAGTGACATGCCATCTCTAAAATTAAAAAATAAAAATAAAATAAACAAAAGGGGAGATTTTCCTGGATTATCTAGTAGGCCCAATCTAATCACACTGGCCCTTAAAAGTAAAAGAGGGCCAGGTGTGGTGGCTCACACCTGTAATCCTAGGGGGTCGAGGCAGGAGAATCACTTGAGCCCAGGAGCTGGAGACCAGCCCAGGCAACATAGTGAAACCCCGTCTCTATTAAAAGTTTAAAAGTTAGGCCAGGCGCGGTGGCTCACGCCTGTAATCCCAGCACTTTGGGAGGCCGAGGCGGGCGGATCACAAGGTCAGGAGATCGAGACCACGGTGAAACCCCGTCTCTACTAAAAATACAAAAAATTAGCCAGGCGCGGTGGCTGGCGCCTGTAGTCCCAGCTACTCAGGAGGCTGAGGCAGGAGAATGGCATGATCCCGGGAGACGGAGCTTGCAGAGAGCCAAGATCGCGCCACTGCACTCCAGCCTGGGCAACAGAGCAAGACTCCGTCTCAAAAAAAAAAAAAAAAAAAAAGTTAGCCAGGCATGGTGGTGTGTGCCTGTAAGTCTCAGCTACTTGGGGGGCTGAGGCAGGAAGATTGCTTGAGCCTGGGACGTCGAAAATGCCGTGAACTGTGATCATGCCACTGAAGTCCAGCCTGGACAACATAGCACGATGCTGTCACTTAGGGAATAAAAGAAAAATGTAGAGGAGGAAGGTGAAGGGGTGGCCTGCCCCTCCACACCTGTAGGCGTTTCTCATTAGGTGGAACGAGAGACTTGAGAAAAGAAATGAGACACAGAGACAAAGTAATAGAGAAAGAAAAGGTGGGCCCAGGGGACCGGAGCTCAGCATACAGAGGACCCACGGCAGCACCGGTCTCTGAGTTCCCTTAGTATTTCTTGATAATTATCTTTACCATCTTAAAGAAAAGGAAGTGGCAAGATAATAGGATCATTATAGGGAGAAAGTCAGCAGTAAGACATATGAATAAAGTTCTCTGTGACATGAATAAGTTTAAGGAAAAGTGCTGTGCCTTGATATGCATATGTAAACATCTCCATAAACCTTTTTAGTGCATAAAGAGCAGCACTGCACTAGAACCAGCAAGCTGCCTTCAGGCACTTGTTTAACAAAGCACACCCTGCACAGCCCAAAATCCATTAAACCTTGAGTCACCACAGCACATGTCTCTTGCAAGGACAAGGTTGGGGGTAGGGTCACAGATTAACAGCATCTCAAATACAGAACAAAATGAAGTCTCTTATGTCTACTTCTTTCTATATAGACACAGTAACAGTCTGATCTTTCTTTTCCCCACAGAAGGTAAACAAGTCAGTCAGAGAGATGCAACAGAAGTGGCAAGACAGAATCAAAGCTTCAGAAGGATTTAACCTGCCATTGCTGGCTCTGCAGTGAAGAGGCCCACAAGCTAGGGAATGCAGGTGACCTTGAGAATCTGAGAAGGACCTTCAGCCCACAGCAAGAAGTTGGACTTCAGTTCCACAAACATACAGAAATGAATTCTGCCAACCACCTGGCAAGCACAGAAAAGGCTTTCCCCCTAAAGTCTCCAGAAAGAAACACAGTCCTGATGACACCTTGATTTCAGCCTGCAAGACTCTAAGCAGAGATACAGCAGGGCCTGCTGAACATCTGAGCTTCAGAAACTCTTGAGACAGGCCAGGTGCGTTGGCTCATGCCTATAATCCCAGCACTTAGGGAGGCTGAGGCAGGTGGATCACTTGAGGTCATGAGTTCAAGACCAGCCCGGCCAACACAGTGAAACCTTCTACCAAAAATATAAAAATTAGCAGGCCGTGGTGGTGAGTGCCTATAGTCCCAGCTACTTGGGAGGCTGAGGCATAAGAATCACCTGAGGCCAGGAGGGGGAAGGTTGCAGTGAGCCAAGATTGCGCCACTGCACTCCAGCCTGGGCGACACAGCAAGACTCTGTCCCCACTCCCCACCCTCAAAAAAAGAGTGTTGTTTTAAGCCTCCATGTTTGTTGTCATTTGTTATGGCAGGAATAGAAAACTAACGTGATTGTCAACCAATGCATCAGGTTTCTAGAGGTCTAGGTGCAATGTGAGCCAGACCCTCCAGATGGGGCCAGATGGGGGCTCTTACCTTGTGATGCAAACCCTTCCGTATGGGGTGCTGGGTCTGGACCGGGATGAGGAAGTCACAGGGTATCATCTTGGTGCCTGTGAAGGGCACTGTGGTCACCCACATGACCCCCGCCCATGGGAGCTAGCCATACAGCCTAGAGGAGGGCACTGACCTAAGTGAGATATCTCTTCTGGAAGATCCTTTCCCTCCCCAACACCACCCTGCCCAGCCACACGGGCCTACCTTGGTGGATGAGCTGGTAAAAAGCATGCTGGCCATTGGTCCCAGGCTCCCCCCACACAATGGGGCCTGTCTGGTGGTCCACACGGGTGCCAGATTTGGTGATGTATTTCCCATTAGACTCCATGTCGCCCTGGAAAAGGAACAGAAATCCAGCCCTTGACAAAATGAAAGAACATTTAAAAAGAAAGAAAGAGGCTGGGCGCAGTGGCTCAAGCCTGTAATTCCAGCACTTTGGGAGGCCGAGGCGGGCGGATCACCTGAAGTTCGGAGTTTGAGACCAGCCTGACCAACATGGAGAAACCCTGTCTCTACTAAAAATACAAAATTAGCCAGGTGTGATGGCGCATGCCTATAATCCCAGCTACTTGGGAGGCTTAGGCAGGACAATCACTTGAACAGGGGAGGCAGAGGTTGTGGTGAGCCGAGATCTCGCCACTGCACTCCAGCCTGGGCAACAAGAGCAAAACTCCATCTCAAAAAAAAAAAAACAGAAAAAGAAAAGAAAAAAAAAACAAACCCAACCCTCTACCTGCAAATCTTGATCCTTCACACACTGTACCCAAATCCTGCTCCTTCCTGCACCACGCCCAAGTTCTACCCAGATGCTCCAGACAGACCCACCCTGCCCTGGCCCCGTGAGGCGGACCTGCACCCGTGTCCACAGGCACGATCCCCTTCCTCCCCGCACCCGTGAGGACACAGCCTCCCAACCTTTCCAGCTTAGGCCACGGTGCAAGAAGGACTCATGCCCAGGAAAAGGTGGGTCTGGAGGTCAGGCAAGGACCTCCCTAAAGACAAAATCGGTCACAAAATCAACTCATTTCTTAAGGGAGAGCAGGCTGGGGTCCAGAGGGCACAGCTTTTTTTTTTTTCCCCAAGAGAAAGAGTCTCACTCTGTCACACAGGCTAGAGTACAGTGGTAGAATCGTAACTCACTGAAGCGTCGACCTCTTGGGCTCAAGCAAACCTCTTGCCTCAGCCTCCGAAGTAGCTGGGACTACAGGTGCCGCACCACCATGCCCAGCTATTGTTAGTTTTTGTGGGTTTTTTTGTAGAGACCGAGTCTCGCTATGTTGCCCAGGCTGGTCTTGAACTCCTGGCCTCAAGCAATGCCCCCCAGCCTCCCAAGGTGCTGGGATTGCAGGCATCAGCCACCACGCCCGGCTTAGAGTACAGCCTTTGAGGGCTGTCACCTCAAGTAGACACTAGGCTTTGGGTACCCACCTGGGCCCTGGTCATGGCAACCCTCACCAAGGCAGCTGGGATTTGGGGAACCTTGGCCTCTCCTTCAATCACAGGATTTGCTTCCAGGTGTTGGTGAAGCCTTCTGTACCTGCCCAAAGCAACTCAAGAGCTGCTGGACAGGGACTGGCTTTGTACTAAACAAAAGCAAGGACAGGGTCGGGCATGGTGGCTCATGCCTGTAATCCCAGCACTTTGGGAGGCCAAGGCAGGTGGATCACTTGAGGCCAGGAGTTCGAAACCAGCCTGGGCAACATAGTGAAACCCCATCTCCACTAAAAACACAAAAATTAGCCAGGCATGGTGGTGCATGCCTGTAATCCCAGTTACTTGGGAGGCTGAGGCACAGGAATCGCTTGAACTCAGGAAGCGGAGGTTGCAGTGAGCCAAGATCACGCCACTGCACTCCTGCCTGGGCGACAGAATGAGAATCTGTTCAAAACAAAAAAAGCAGGGACAGGTGTGGAAAAGCTTTCTGGGACATAATGTGACTAGGAAAGGGCCTGCTAAGCCTCTCGGGGGCTCTGGAGATCCCAAGGGAGAAGAGGACCACGTAGTCCAAAGAGGCTACCACAGACTAGATAGAGACTTGCTTTTCTGGAGACATAAAGGCACTACAGGCTACAAGGGATTCCAGCTTGCAGCCCCACCCTATGGCCAAATTTCACCTCCTCTAACATGGACAGACCCAGATCCTCATAACTGTACTAGATCCTGCCTCCTCAGATATTAATGGACCTAGGACCTCATAGCAGAGATAGATCCTACGTCCTCAGACACTATGCTGGGCATGCATAGTGATGTGCAAGAAAGAAGTGACCCCAGCTGAGAAACAGCCCCTGAGCCAAGCCAGGACCTCCCTAGCCAGGGCGACATGATCACCAGTCATGCCCCTCCCATGGTGGTCAAACTCAGATGACACTCAAATGGAACCAACCTCAGTTACAAAGATTCATCCTAAGACAAGGAGCACAGGTGGACCTTGGCCAGGCCCAAGGGCAATGGGGCAAAGAGCTCCTGGAGGAGCTGAAACCCAGGTTCCTGGGCCTCCCAGACCCCCCACAGGCCCTGCTGACTCCAAGGCCTGGTCTGGCAGCTGGTACCTGCTGGAAGTACGCAGCAAAGCGGTGCAGGTACTGGTCATAGGGCAGCATGGCATGCGTCTCACACCCAAAGCAGTTGATGTACCAGATACCCAGCAGGGCCAGCAGGACGGGGGCGTTCTTCTCCAGGGGCGTCGTGCGGAAGTGCTGGTCCTGAAACAGGAGCAGGGTGAGTGGAAGCTGAGCAGCTGCACGGGGAGGGGGAGGGACAGGACAGTGGGGGAGAAAGGGGAGGGACCAGGACCAACACACACGCCTCTGGCCAGCACTTGGCAGAGAACCAGCCTCAGCACTCACCATCCAGTGAGCCCCCGAGAGCAGCTGCTCGAAGTTGTCAAAACCTGTGACACAAAAGCAGAGTCAACAGAAGTGGCCACACCCTGCGTCCTGTGGGCAGTGGGCACAGCTCCTTCTGCAACCAAGGAAGGCTGCATGGAGAGCCAGAAGACACGACACGGGAGGACTCAGGCCTAGACAAAGCCCCTCCAGTGAGAGGTGGCCCTGAGTGCAGGGATCTGACTCTGCCTAGGATAGGAGAGAAACAGGACTGCAGGTGTGAGGGGCAGAGACGGGGGCCGATCCGCACACCCAAAAAAACCCAGACCTTCCTTATGGACATGAAATAAATATCCCAGCCAGCTGCAGAGAGGCCAGCAGCCTGTGAGGACAGCATGATGTTCAGGGACACGAGCCCCCTACCCTGTCTCCCACGGGGGCTACAAGACACAGAAACATGCACACTCACCCACGTGCAGGGCAATGGAGAGTCCGATGGCCGACCACAGCGAGTAGCGTCCTCCCACCCACTAGGAGAGACAGGACAAGGTGCTGAGGGAGGGCCGGCACACCCCGCCCCCCACCTCCTGCCGGAAACCCTGTCCCTGGTCTTGCACAGGGGCATCTTGGAGGGCCCTGGCCCAACCCACCTCCAGGAAGCAAGGCAGCAGGCAGGCGCTGGCAACACACGGGAAGACCAACAGGGCAGACTACACGTGGAACTGACCACAGCCACAAGACAAACTGAAGAGCGTACCGGGGTCTTCCCTGAGATGTTGGGCCCTGTCTCTGCAGACACCAGCAGACCCAGGAGCCTCCCGCCACCTGTGCCCAGGACCCCACCTCCAGACAGACCCAGGCCCCTCCTTATACCCCTGTTTCAGACCCCATCCTTCCACCCCTCCAGACAGACCCAGGCCTCCACTGCCCCATTCCTGAATGGGCAGGCCTCCACCCCACCAGACCCAGGCCACTCCATTCTGAACAGACCCAGACCCCTTCCATTCCCCTCCCTCCATTTTGTTGAACCAGGCCCCCCTCCATACCTATACAGGGCCCCTCCTCAGACTACAGACCAGACCAGACCCCTCCCTGCATGCCAGGGCCACCCCTCCTGAACCACAGACCAGACCCGGGCCTCATACCTGTCACCAGAGTCCACTCCTCAGACACAGACAGACTTTGGGTCCTCCTTACTCATGCCAGGTCCTACCTCCTCAGATGCTAAGTTTGGGGCCAGGTCTCATATCTATGCCCAGCCCTCACCTCCCCCAGACACTGCTTGAACCCAAGGCCCTCCCATACCACACACAAAAGCTTCCAGCTCTTTGCCTGACATGAATAAAGAACCCAGGTCACTCCCATACCTGCCCAGATCCACTCTAGAACATTAAAACCCCAGATCCCTCCTGCCAGATCCTACCTCCTCAAATGCTGACGGACCCCGGATCCTCATGCAGGGCCAGATCCAGCCTCTTGAACACTTAAAGGGGCCAGGTCCCTGGCCACCCTGCCATCAGGTGTGCCACTTCCTCAGGCCTGGGCCCAGAATCCATGCCTGTCAGATGTCCTACACTCCTCAGATGTTTTGTAGACCCCAGATCCTCCTTGCCAGGGCCAGGTCCATAACGGTGCTTTTTGAGTTTGTGAGTCCTCATGCCTGTATCCGGATGCTGCTTCCATCCCGGACATGGGCTGATCCCTGTGCATACTTGTCAGATCCTGCACTCATAGATGCAGGACATTGCAGATCCCTCCACCTGTATCAAATTCCTCCTCAGGCCAGACGCTGCAGATCCCTCATTGCCTCCTTGTCAGATTCCTACCTGCTCAGATAGAGACATGCAGATCCTCATGCCTGCCATCAGATTCCCTCCTGCTCCAGATATTCTAGGGAACGCCAGATCCTCACGCCTGTATCAGATTCTACCTCCCTCAGATACAGGGGCACAATTCTCACTTGTGTCAGTTCCTTTGAGACTCCTCAGATGCTGGCCTCACACAGATCATACCTGTACCAAGATTCCTACCTCTTCCAGATATTGGCAGACAGGATGCTCACCTTGGGTCAGGTCCTGCACTCCCTCAGGGCTTAGGCAGGCCTGAATCCTCACACCTGCTGCCAGATCCTGGACCTCTTTGTGTGGACCAGGCCCAGATCCTCACACCTACACCATATCCTACCTCCTCAGACATTGCAATACTCAGAGCTAATCATGCCTGCTTGCAGGTCATCCTGCAGACAGGGCAGGCCCAAATCCCCATCAGGCCTTGGTTCTCCTCGGATGGATGGGATGGGTCCTTGGCAGACGGATGCCATCTCGCGGACTGGGACGGGTCATGGTAGGGATGGATCCACCACCTCACGGAATGCCCCAGCAGATCCAGATCCCCTCATAGCAAAATTGTAGACCTTGCACTTCTCCACCCAGCAGACCCCAGATCACTTTTGACTTCAGATCTCCTCCTCAGACACCCAGACAGACCAAAAGATCCTCACACTCCTTGCGTCCTACCTCTAGAATATGAGTTCAGACCCAGATCCTCACCTCCCTCAGGCAAGAGAACCCAAAAGATCCCTCACTCACCAGAGGCAAAGTCCTCCTCAGACATTGACAGACCCAGATCCTCATGCCTGTAACAGACTGCTACCTCCTCAGATATTGAAAGACTCAGATCCTCAAACAAGGGCCAGATCCTACCTTCTCAGACACTGAAAGACCCAGATCTTTACATCTGCGCCAGATCCTACCTCCTTAGACAGGGACAGACCCAGATCCTATTTCCTCAGGCATGGAGAAACCCAGATCCTCATACCAAGGCCAGGTCCTACCTCCCCAAACATTGACAGGCCCAGATCCTCAAGCCTGCAAGATTCCTACCTCCTCAGACATGAAGAGACCCAGATCCTCATACCTGCAGCAGACTACTATCTCTTCAGATACTGACAGACCCAGAACCTCATACCAGTACCAGATCCTACCTCCTCAGACACGGAGAGACCCAGATCCTCATACCTGCAGCAGACTACTATCTCTTCAGATACTGACAGACCCAGAACCTCATACCAGTACCAGATCCTACCTCCTCAGACATGGAGAGACTCAGATCCTCATACCGGTACCAGATCCTACCTCCTCAGATATGAACACACCTAGGGCCTCATATCTGTGCCCAGCCTCACTTCCTTAGACACTGGCAGAACCAAGGCCTCATACCTGCACACAGCTCCAACTCTTTAGACACAGACAGACCCAGATGCTCACACCTGTGCCATATCCTACCTCCTCAGATATTGAAAGACTCAGATCCTCATACCTGTATGAGATCCTACCTCCTCAGATATTGAGAGACCCAGATCCTCATACCAGGGCCAGATGCTACCTCCTCAGATACTGACATACCCAGATACTCATACCAGGGCCAGATCCTACCTTCCACAACACTGACAGACCAAGATCCTTATATGTGCACCAGATCCTACCTTCTCAGACATGGAGAGACCCAGATCCTCATACCAGGGCCAGGTCCTACCTCCTCAGACACTGACAGACCCAGATCCCCATGCCTGTAACAGATTCCTACGTCCTCAGAAATGGAGAGACCCAATACTCATACCTGTACCAAATTCCTACCTCCTTGGATATTGAAAGATGTCTGGACAGACCCATAATGACGACATGAACAGACCCAGATCCTTGTAGCTGTACCAGATTCCTACCTTCTCACACATGGAGAGACTCAGATCCTCCTACCTGTACCAGATCCTAATACCAAGACCAGATCCTACCTTCTGAAACATGGAAAGACCCAGATCCTTATGTCTGAGCCAGATCCTCCCTCTGCAGACATGAACAGACCCAGATCCTCATACTCATGCCAGATCCTACCTCCTCAGACATGGACAGACCCAGAACCTACTTCCTCAGACTTGGAGAGACCAAGAACCTCATACCAGCGCTAGGTCCTACTTCCTCACACATGAACAGACCCAGATCCTCATACCAGGGCCAGATGCTACCTCCTCAGACATGAAGAGACCCAGATCCTCATACCTGTACCAGATTCCTACCTCCTCAGACATGGACAGACCCAGATCCTCTCACCTGTACCAGAGCCTACCTCCTAAGACATTGACAGACTCAGATCCTCATACCAGGGCCAGATCCTACCTCCTCAGATACTGACAGATCCAGATCCTTATACCGGCACCCAGACACTATCTCTTCAGACACTGACAGTCCCAGATCCTCAAAATCCTAATGGGACAGATCCTACCTTCTCAGGCATGAACAGACCCCGATCCTTATACCTGCCACAGATCCTACCTCCGTGGACATGAACAGACCCAGATCCTCACTACCTCCTCAGACACGGACAGACTCAGATCCTACCTCCTCAGATATGGAGAGATCCACATCCTCATACCAGAGCCAGGTCCTACCTCCTCAGACAGTGAAAGACGCAGATCCTCATACCATGTACCAGATTCCTACCGCCTCCAACACTGACAGACCCAGATCCTTATATCTGTGCCAGATCCTACCTCCTCAGACATGGACAGACCCAGATCCTCATACTTGTAACAGATTCCTACCTGCTCAGACATAGAGAGACCCAGATCCTCACACCTGTACCAGATTCCTACCTCCTCAGACACTGACAGACCCAGATCCTCATACCAGCACCAGATCCTACCTCCTCAGATACTGACAGATCCAGATCCTTATACGGGCACCCAGATCCTACCTCCTCAGATACTGACAGACCTAAATCCTCATAAGCCTCATACCAGGGCCAGATCCTACCTCCTCAGACATGATCCTACCTAAACAGACCCAGATCCTCATACCAGGGCCAGATTCCTACCTCCTCAGATATTGACAGACCCAGAACCTCATACCTGTACCAGATCCTACTTCCTCAGACATGGAGAGACCCAGATCCTTATACCTGTGCCAGATCCCACCTCTGCAGACATGGAGAGACCCAAATCCTCATACCTGTGCCAGATCCTACCTTCTCAGACATTGACAGACACAGATCCTCATGCAAGGGCCAGATCCTACCTCCTCAGACACTGGACAGACCCAGATCCTACCTAAGCCTCAGACCATGGAGACACCATCCTGACCTTCCTCAGACATGGACAGACCGAGATCCTCATACTTGGGCTATGATTCCTGCCTCCTCAGACATTGACAGACTCAGATCCTCATATCAGGGCCAGATCCTACCTCCTCAGATACTGACAGATACAGATCCTTATACCCGCACCCAGATACTACCTCTTCAGATACTGACAGACCCAGATCCTCAAAATCCTAATGGGCCAGATCCTACCATCTCAGACATGAACAGACCCAGATCCTCATAACAGGGCCAGATCCTAACTCCTGACACTGACTGACCCAAATCCTCACACCAGGGCCAAATCCTACCTCCTCAGACACTGACAGACCCAGATCCTCATACCTGTACCACAGTCAATCTTCTCAGACATGGAGAGACCCAGATCCTCATACCTGTACTAGATTCGTACCTCCTTAGATATTAATAGACCCAGATCCTCACACCAAGGCCAGAGCCTACCTTTTCAGACATTAAAAGACCCAGATGCTTATATCTGCACCAAATCCTACCTCCGCAGACATGGACAGAGCCAGATCCTCATACTCAGGCCAGATCCTACCTCCTAAGACATGGACAGACCCAGATCCTACCTCCGCAGACATGAAGAGACCCAGATCCTCATACCAGGGCCAGGTCCTACCTCCTCAGACATGGGCAGACCAAGTTCCTAATACATGTACCAAATCCTACCTCCTCAGACATGAACAGACCCAGATCCCCACACCTGTACCAGATCCTACCTCCTCAGACATTTACAGACTCAGATCCTCATACCAGGGCCAGATCCTACCTCCTCAGATACTGAGAGATCCAGATCCTTATACCCGCACCCAGATCCTACCTCATCGGATACTGAGAGACCCAGATGCTTGTAATCCTCATATCAGAGTCAGATCCTACCTTCTCAGACATGAACAGACCCCGATCCTCATAATGGGGCCAGATCCTACCTCCTTAGACAATGACAGACCCAGATTCTCATACCTGTACCTGCACCCAGATCCTCCCTCCTCAGATACTGACAGACCCAAATCCTCATAAGCCTCATACCAGGGCCAGATCCTACCTTCTCAGACATGGACAGACCCAGATCCCCATACCAGGGCCAGATCCTACCTCCTCAGATATAGACAGACCCAGATCTTCACACCTGTACCAGATCCTACCTCCTTGGACACAGACAGACCCAGATCCTCATACCTGTACCAGATGCTACTTCCTCAGAGATGGAGAGACCCAGATCCTCATACCTGTACTAGATTCGTACCTACTCAGATATTGACAGACCCAAATCCTCGTACCAAGGCCAGATCCTACCTTCTCAGACACTGAAAGACCCGGATCCTTATATCTGCACCAGATCCTACCTCCACAGACACCACAGACATGGACAGACCCAGATCCTACCTTTTCAAACATGAAGAGACCCAGATCCGCATACCAGGGCCAGGTCCTACCTCCCCTCAGTGTGACGGGCCGGGTCTCATACCTGTGCAGATTCCCTGCTTCCTCCAGATACTAGAAAGAGACCCAGATCCTCAAACAAGGGCCAGATCCTACCTTCTCAGGCATTAAAATACCTAGATCCTGATATCCGTGCCAGATCCGACCTCCTCAGACATGGACAGACCCAGATCCTAATACATGCACCAAATCCTACCTCCTCAGACACGAACACACCCAGATGCTCCTATCTGTACCAGATTCCTAACTCCTCCCATGAACATGGACACACTTGGAGTCCTCGCCACTGGCGCAGGAATGATGCTACTTCCTGAGACATGGAGAGACCCAGATCTTCATACCTGTACCAGATCCTGCCTCCTCAGACATGGACAGACTCAGATCCTCATACCTGGGCCAGATCCTACCTCCTCAGACACTGGCCAGTCAGATCCTTATACTTTGGCACCCAGATCCTACCTGGAAACCCCAGATACTGACATTACCAGATTCTTATACCTGCACCCAGATCCTACCTCCTCCTCAGATACTGACAGACCCAGATCCTCATAATCCTAATGGGCCAGATCCTACCTTCTCAGACATGGACAGACCCAGATGCCCATACCAGGGCCAGATCCTACCTCCTCAGACACTGACAGACCCAGATTCTCATACCTGTACCAGATTCAACCCCCTCAGAGATGGAGACCCACATCCTCATACCAGGGCCAGATTCCTACCTCCTCAGATACTGACAGACCCAGATCCTTATACCAGGGTCAGATCCTACCTTCTCAGACATTGAAAGACCCAGATCCTTATACCTGCTCCAGATCCTACCTCCACAGACATGGACATACCCAGAGCCTCATACTCATGCCAGATCCTACCTCCTCAGACACGGAGAGATCCAGATCCTACCTCCTCAGACATGGGGAGACACAGATCATCATACCAGGGCCAGACAGTACTCTTCACACACTGACAGACCCAGATCCTCATGCCTGTAACAGATTCCTCCCTCCTCAGACATGGAGACCCAGATCCTCATACCTGTACTAGATTCCTACCTCTTCAAATATTGAAAGACTCAGATCCTCATACCAGTGCCAGATCCTACCTTCTCAGACATTAAAAGACCCAGATCCTTATACTTGCTCCAGATCCTACCTCCTCAGACACGGACAGACCCAGATCCTCACACTTGTACCAGATCCTACCTGTTCAGACAGAGAGACCCAGATCCTCACACCTGTACCAGATCCTACCTCCTCAGACACTGACAGACCCAGATCCTCATACCTGTACCCGCACCCAGATCCTATCTTCTCAGATACTGACAGACCCAAATCCTCATAAGCCTCATACCAGGGCCAGATCCTACCTTCTCAGACATGGACAGACCCAGATCCTCATACCCGTATCAGATTCCCACCTCCTCAGACATAGACAGACCCAGATTCTCACACTTGTACCAGATTCTACCTCCAGACATGGAGAGACCCAGATCCTCATACCTGTACCAGATTTGTACCTCCTCCGATATTGAAAGACCCAGATCCTCATGCAGGGGCAGATCACCTCCTCAGATACTGAGAGTTCCAGATTCTTATACCCGCACCCAGATCCTACCTCCTCAGATATTGACAGTCTCAGATCCTCATCTTCCTATCAGGGCCAGATCCTGAAAGACCCAGATCCTCATATTTATGCCAGATCCTACCTCCTCAGACATGGACAGACCCAGATCCTACCTCTGCAGACATGAAGAGACTCAGTTACGCATACCAGGGCCAGGTCCTACCTCCTCAGACATTGACAGACCCAGATCCTCATACCTGTACCAGATTCCTACCTTGTCAGATGCACAGAAGAGGGGCCACAGATCCTCAAATGAGGGCCAGATCCTACCTTTTCAGACATTAAAAGACCTAGATCCTTATATCTGTGCCAGATCCTACCTCCTCAGACATGGACAGACCCAGATCCTAATACATGCACCAAATCCTACCTCCTCAGACAGGAACACACCCAGATCCTCCTATCTGTACCAGATTCCGACCTCAGACACTGACAGATCCAGATCCTTATACCCGCACTCAGATCCTACCTCCGCAGATACTGACCGTACCAGATTCTTATACCTGCACCTAGATCCTACCTCCTCAGATACTGACAGACCCAGATCCTCATAATCCTAATGGGCCAGATCCTACCTTCTCAGATATGGACAGACCCAGATACCCATACCAGGGTCAGATCCTACCTCCTCGGATACTGACAGACCCAGATCCTCATACCAGGGTCAGATCCTACCTTCTCAGACATGGACAGACCCAGATCCTCATACCTGCACCAGATCCTACCTCCTGAGACATGGAAGGACCCAGATCTTCACACCTGTACCAGCGCAGACCCTACCTCCTCAGGCATGGACAGACCCAGATCCTTATACCTGGGCCAGATCCTACCTCCTCAGACACTGACAGACCCAGATCCTCATACCTGCCAGATTCAACCTCCTCAGAGATGGAGAGACCCACATCCTCATATGAGGGCCGGATTCCTACCTCCTCAGATATTGACAGACCCAGATCCTCATACCAGGGCCAGATCTTACCTTCTCAGACATAGAAAGACCCAGATCCTTATACCTGCTCCAGATCCTACCTCCACAGACATGAACAGACCCAGATCCTCATACTCATGCCAGATCCTACCTCCTCAGACACGGGCACATCCAGATCCTACCTCCTCAGACACGGGCAGACCCAGATCCTACCTCCTCAGACATGGACAGATCCAGATCCTACCTCCTCAGACATGGACAGATCCAGATCTTACCTCTTCACACATTGACAGACTCAGATCTTCATGCCTATAACAGATTCCTACCTTCTCAGACGTGGAGAGACCCAGATCCTCATACCTGTACTAGATTCCTACCTGTGCCAGATCCTACCTCCTCAGACATGGACAGACCCAGATCCTCACACTTGTACCAGATCCTACCTGCTCAGACATAGAGAGACCCAGATCCTCACACCTGTACCAGATCCTACCTGCTCAGACATGGACAGACCCAGATCCTCACACTTGTACCAGATCCTACCTGCTCAGACATAGAGACCCAGATCCTCACACGCCTTTACCAGATCCCTACCTCCTCAGACATTGACAGACACAGATCCTCATGCAAGGGCCAGATCCTGCCTCCTCAGATACCAGAGATCAGATCACTTATCTGAGACTTAGATCCCTGCTCACCAGACATGACAGTCCCCAGATCCTCCATGAAATCCTCCTATCAGGGCCAGATCCTACTGTCTCAGACATGAGCAACCCAGAGCCTTATAAGGGGGCCAGATCCAACCTTCTCAGACACTGACAAACCAGATCCTCTTACCTGTATCTACACCCAGATCCTATCTCCTCAGGTACTGACAGACCCAAATCCTCATAAGCCTCATACCAGGGCCAGATCCTACCTTCTCAGACATGGACAGACCCAGATCCCCATACCAGGGCCAGATCCTACCTCCTCAGACACTGACAGACACAGATCCCCATACCTGGGCCAGATCCTACCTCCTCAGACACTGACAGACCCAGATCCTCATACCTGTACCAAATTCCCACCTCCTCAGATATAGACAGACCCAGATCTTCACGCCTGTACCAGATCCTACCTCCTCGGACATAGATAGACCCAGATCCTCATACCCACACCCGGATCCCTACTTCCTCAGACATGGGAGGGCCCCAGATCATATACTTCTTGGTTCTACCTCTGCAGACATGGACACACCCAGATCCTCATACTCATGCCAGATCCTACCTCCTCAGACAGGCAGATCCAGATCCTACCTCCTCAGACATGGGGAGACACAGATCCTCATCCCAGGGCCAGATCTTACCTCTTTACACATTGACAGACCCAGATCTTCATGCCTGTGACAGATTCCTACCTCTTCAGACATGGAGAACCCAGATCCTCATACCTGTACTAGATTCCTACCTCCTCAGATATTGAAAGACTCAGATCCTCATACCAGGGCCAGATCCTACCTTCTCAGACATTGAAAGATCCAGATCCTTATATCTGTGCCAGATCCTACCTCCTCAGGCATGGACAGACCCAGATCCTCATACTCATGCCAGATCCTACCTGCTCAGACATAGAGAGACCCAGATCCTCACACCTGTACCAGATCCTACCTCCTCAGACACTGACAGACCCAGATCCTCATACCAGCACCAGATCCTACCTCTCCAGATACTGACAGATCCAGATCCTTATACGGGCACCCAGATCCTACCTCCTCAGATACTGACAGACCTAAATCCTCATAAGCCTCATACCAGGGCCAGATCCTACCTTCTCAGACATGGACAGACCCAGATCCTCATACCAGGGCCAGATCCTACCTCCTCAGATATTGACAAACCCAGAACCTCATACCTGTACCAGATCCTACTTCCTCAGACATGGAGAGACCCAGATCCTTATACCTGTGCCAGATCCCACCTCTGCAGACATGGAGAGACCCAAATCCTCATACTGATGCGAGATCCTACCTCCTCAAACATGGACAGACCCAGATCCTACCTCCTCAGACATGGACAGACCCAGATCCTACCTCCTCAGACATGGAGAACCTTGACCTTCCTCAGACATGGACAGACCGAGATCCTCATACTTCTATGATTCCTGCCTCCTCAGACATTGACAGACCCAGATCCTCACACCAAGGCCAGAACCTACCTTCTCAGACACTGAAAGACCCAGATTCTTATACCTGCGCCAGATCCTAACTCCGCAGACACGGACAGACCCAGGTCCTCATGCTCATGCCAGATCCCACCTCCTCAGACATGGACAGACCCAGATCCTACCTCCTCAGACATGGAGAGATCCAGATCCTGCCTCCTGAGACATGGAAAGACCCAGATCCTCATACTTGTACGATTCCTACCTCCTCAGACACTGACAGACCCAGATCCTCATACCAGGGTCAGGTCCTACCTCCTCAGACATTGACAGATGCAGATCCTCATACCTGTAACAGATTCCTACCTCTTCAGATATTGACAGACCCAGATCCTCATACTAGGGCCAGATCCTACCTCCTAGGACACACTGGAAGACACAGATCATCATACCAGGGCCAGATCACAACTCCTCAGATATTAACCGACCCAGATCCTTATACCTGCACCAGATCCTACCTCCTCAGGCATTGACAGATCCAGATCCTTTTACCTGTGCCAGATCCTACCTCCTTAGACACTGACCGACCCAGATCCTTATATGTGCATCAGATCCTACCTTCTCAGACATGGACAGTCCCAAATCTTCAATACTGTACCAGATCTTACCTCCTCATACCCTGACAAACACAGATCCTTATACTTGCACCAGATCCTACCTCCTCAGATATTGACAGACCCAGATCCTCATACTAGTGCCAGTTCCCACCTCCTCAGAAACTGACAGACCCAGATATTCTTACCAGGGCGAGAGCCTACCTCCTCAGAAACTGACAGACCCAGATCCTCTTACCAGTGCCAGATCCTTCCTCCCCCGACATGAACAGACCCGGATCCTCACACCTGTACCAGATCCTACCTTCTCAGACAATGAAAGACCCAGATCCTTATGCCTGTACCAGATCCTACCTCCTCAGACATGAACAGAACCAAATCCTCATACTCATGCCAGATCTTACCTCCAGACATAGCAAACCCAGATCCTCACACCTGTACTAGATCCTACCTCCTCAGACATTGACAGACCCAGATCCTCATGCTTATGCCAGATCCTACCTCCTTAGTCACTGACAGAACCAGATTCTCACACTTAATACCAGATCTCACCTCCTCAGACACTAGAAGATCCAGATTCTCATACCTGTGCCAAATGCCACCTCCTCAGACACCTGAAGACCCAGATCCTCACACCTGTACCAGATCCTACCTCCTCAGATACTAACAGACCCAGATCCTCATACCAGGGCCAGATCCTACCTGCTCAGACATAGACAGACCCAGATCCTCATACCAGGGCCAGATCCTACCTGCTCAGACATAGACAGACCCAGATTCTCACCAGGAAGATCCACTCCCCATACGAAAGACCCCAGATCCTCACACCTGTACAAGATCCTACCTCCTCAGTCACTGGAAGACCCAGGTCCTCGTTCCTGTATCAGATGGTAACTCCTCAGACTTTCACAGATGCAGATCCTCATACCTGTACCAGATTCCTACCTCCTCCAACACTGACAGACCCAGATCCTCATTCCTGTACCAGACGGTAACTCCTCAGACATGGACAGTCCTAGATCCTCATACCAGGGCCAGATCTTACCTCCTCAGACATGGACGGACCCAGATCCTCATACCAGGACCCGATCCCACCTCCTCAGATACTGATGGACCCAGATCTTCATACCTGTACCCAGCCTCACCTCCCCAGACACTAGAAAACTCAGGGCTTCATACCTGTGCCAGATGCTATCTCCTCAGGCAATGGAAGCCCAACGGCCTGACACCTGAGTCCAACCTCACCTCCTCAAACACTGGAAGACCCAGATCACCTGTGCCAAAGCGCCTCAGACATGGGAAGACCATCCTCATACAGCCTTGGAAGCAGGTGCTACCTCCTCAGACACTGAAGCACCCCAGGATTCCCCACTGCGCCAAAGCACTCCCAGACACTGGAAGACTCCAGATCCCACACCGAAAGCAAGTGGTGCTTCCTCCTCAGACACTGGAAGACCCAGATCCTCACACCTGTGCCAGGTGCTTCCTCCTCAGACACTGGAAGACCCAGATCCTCACACCTGTGCCAGGTGCTACCTCCTCAGACATGGGAAGACCCAGATCCTCATACCTGTGCCAGGTGCTACCTCCTCAAACACTGGAAGACCCAGATTCTCATACCTGTGCCAGATGCTACCTCCTCACCCATGGAAGACCCAGATCCTCACACCTGTGCCAGGTGGTACCTCCTCAAACATTGGAAGACCAGATCCTCATACCTGTGTTAGGTGCTACCTCCTCAGACACAGGAAGACCCAGATCTCGTACCTGTACCAGATGTTACCTCCTCAGACATCAGCAGACCCAGGGCCTCATACCTGTAACCTGCTGTTACCTCCTCAGACATCAGCACACCCAGGGCCTCATACCTGTAACCTGCTGTTACCTCCTCAGACACCATCAGATCCAGGGCCTCATACTTGTACCAGATCCTACCTCCTCACACACTGGGAGACCCAGATGTCATACCTGTACTTAGCCCATCTCCTTGGATACCTCTTCCAGCACCACATACCTGTACCAGGCCCTACTTCTGTAGACGCTTGCAGACCCACAGCCCCATACCAGTGCCAGGACTCACCTTCTCAGCCTCATACTTGTGCCCAGGTATGCTTCCTTGGACAATGAAAGACCCAGCAGCTGTCTGCTGCTCTTGGCTGGGTCTCCTCAGATATTAAAAACGCACAACTACATTTCTGTTCCCCAGCCCACCTGCTTGAATAGTGGCCCAGTGCCTCATACTTGTGCCAGGCCCCACATCCTCAGATACTGACAGACCCAGATCCTCATACCTGTGCCAGAAATTCTCTGTTGAACAATGAAGACTCATCACTTTGTACCTGTGCCCATTCCCAACTCCTCAGGCGGTACTGACAGATCCAGAACCTCAGACCTGTGCCTCACCCTACCTCCTGGACACTGACAGGCCCAATGGGTCATACCTGGGCTCGACCGATCTTCTCGGCCCATCACCTAGGCCTATCATTCACACTGCACCTTCTCAAGCCACACCCACAGGTTCCACTTGGTGCCATCAGAATCCTCAGAACTTCACGGACGTCTCCCTGACAGCTGTTTATGGAGCACCTTCCACATTTCTAGCACAGGCAATGGACGCAGAGTGTGGGAGACGTACATCAAATAATCATGCCAATAAATGTGAAACTGAGAAACAAGTGCTCAGGAGAAATGGAACATGGTGCTGAGGCCACTTATAAAAGGAACCTGAGGGGTACTTGAGCCTTGATCTCAAGAACGAGCAGGCATGACCCAGAGAAGCACTGAGGGAGCATTCCAGCAGCCGTAACAGCACATGCAAAGGTCCTGTGGCCAAAGCAGCTTTTCTCAAGGGTGACAGAATTAAGGCCCACAGAAAATGATTTGCGTGACTTCTCAGTTCTCCCAAGGATGGTCCAAGACTAGTAACCTTCTAGACACGAAGGAGAGGTACCCACTTATTACATCCAGTAGATGCTTCGGGCTGTGAGGGCTTAATTCTCTCCTGGAAGCCCACTGAAGCAGAAGAAAGCATAGCACCGTCCAGAGGATAAAGGAAGGGGTGAGGACCGCAGGGTGGAAGCTGAGAGGCACGGCAGGAGGACTGCGAACAGTCTGTGGCTAAGGTAAGGGCAGAAGCAAACAAGCCACTTCGAAGCCCCGGAGATGGACTGGGGAGTGCAGAGGACCAATTCTGGGAGCTCTCCAGTGTGGCCGAGAGGTTTCTGGGGTTTTTTTAGAGACAGGGTCTTGCTCTGTTGCGCAGGTGGAGTGCAGTGGCATGATCACAGCTCACTGCAGCCTCAAACTTCTGGGCTCAAGTGATCCTCCCATCTCAGCCTCCCCAGTAGCTGGGACTACAGGCACGTATCACCATGCTTGGCTATTTTTTAAATTTTGTGTAGAGATGGGGTCTTGCTCTATTGTCCAGGCAGGTTTTGAACACCTGGCCTCAGTCTCCCATCTCAGCCTCCCCACCATCTCAGCCCTCTGAAGCTCAGGGATTACAGCCATGAGCCACCACACCCAGCCCAGACTCAGCTCTAGAAACTAAACTTCAGTACAGCCAGCCCTCTGGCTGACCGAGTCCAGGCTGCTCACCGTGGCCGACAACAGGTCCTGAGATCCCAGTTTTGCAAGAGCCCAAGCAATGCCAAACAGTGTCCGACCTGAGCCTCCGAACCCTCAATCTGCAGATACGGGTCTCTAGACCTCACCTTTAAGTGCAGCGGCCTCTGAGACCACACATTATAGATGCAGCTCCTCAGTCAGTTCAACGTTCTGGGCCTCACCTGCCCCAGTGCCCTAGATCTCACCTTATCTAACTATCATCTACCTCTTCCCTTACTTTACTCACTTTTTTTTTTTTTTTTTGAGACTGGGTCTCTCACTCTGTCGCCCAGGCCTGAATGCGGTGGCATGATCTCAGCTCATTGGACTCAGTTTCTTTTTTTTTTTCTTGAGACAGGGTCTCTCACTCTGTCGCCCAGGCCCGAGTGCGGTGGCATGATCTCGGCTCACTGCAACCTCTGCCTGCCAGGTTCATGCAATTTTCCTGCCTCAGCCTCCTGAGTAACTGGGATGACAGACATGTGCTACCATGCATGGCTAATTTTTGTATTTTTAGGAGATGGGGTTTCACCGTGTTGGCCAGACTGGTCTCGAACTCCTGACCTCAAGTGATCCACCCACCTCGGCCTCCCAAAGTGTTGGGATGACAGGCGTGAGCCACCGCGCCGGGCAACTTTCCTCACTTTTAACTCAGACCCTATGTCAACTGGAGCACAATGCCACCTTGGATGCAGGCCAACACCGTGGACTGGTTACAGATCCTCAGGCCTCTGTAGTACCCTGAGCTCTGTCTATCATACCTGACCAGGGTGCTGAGAACAGATAGCTGACCCACCTGATCCTTAGGGTTCCCCAGACATCACTAGGCAGACCCAGGTACAAACACCTACAATGACTACGGCTTTCCCTTGATATAAGAGCCCACACTACTCACCTAATTGTGCCTGACCCTACCACCGAAGGTCCTACCTGTGTCTGACCCACCTTCCCCAGGCCTGGCTAGCCTCACCAATTATGCATTCCTGGGCTAGACCCCACCCACTTCACCTAACAAGCCCAGCAATACTTTTGTGCTTGAACCCAGGTGTCAAGAACCCACCTAAGACCATGTTTATACAACCTCTGTGAAACTGAGCCTGGATCCACAGACTCACTGCCAATGTCAGGTCAACATACCAGCACTGAGCCTGGATCCATTGACTCAATGCCAATGTCAGCTAAACATACCAGCACTGAGCCTGGATCCACAGACTCACTGACACCACCAAGTCAACATGCCAGCACTGAGCCTGAATCCACAGACTCACTGACAATGCCAGGTCAGCATAGCAGCACTGAGCCTGGATCCATGGACTTACTGCCAATGTCAGGTAAACACACCAACACTGAACCTGGATCCACAGACTCACTGACAACACCAGGTCAACATGCCAGCACTGAGCCTGGACCCACAGACTCACTGACAATGCCAGGTCAACATACCAGCAGTGAGCCTGGATCCACAGACTCACTGACAACAACCAGGTAAACATATCAGCACTGAGCCTGGATCCACAGACTCACTGACATAATCAGGTAAACATACCAGCACTGAGCCTGGAGTCACAGACTCACTGACATAATCAGGTAAACACAACAGCACTGAGCCTGGAGCCACAGACTCACTGACACCACCACATAAATATACCAACACTGAGCATCGATGCAATGGCTTCACCTGGAAGACCTAGTTCTGCCTGTTTGTGTCCAACTCCAGTGCCTCAGGCTACAGAGTTACACACCTGTCGAAGATGGGTTCCAGACATCTCAGCTGATAGACCAGGCTTCACATAACCTGACCCCTCATACTCTGACTGACAGACCCAGGTTCCTTTGCCTGAGCCCAACTCAGATTCCTTACAGCCTACCAGGGTCCAGCTTTATTTACGTGAGCCTGGCCTCGGCAGTCCACATCCCGTGTCTGGCTTGGCTTTTCATGTCTCACAGACAGAGCCAATGCTGCCAATCTCTGCTTAACATCAGCACCAATGAGCTCACTGAGGAGCCTCAGACCTCATCAAATGGAACATCTCTGCCTACCTGTGCTCCCCAGCTGAGATGTGTAGTTCTACCAACTTGTGACTAACCCATTGTCCCCAGGCCTAAGACTGAGTCAGTCAGCACAACTGAGCCAGAACCACGCACCAATGACTCCACCTGCAAGACCCCAGGTGTACATCCCTCTAGCTACAAAGTCCTTGCTTGAGAGAGATACATCTACCTACTCACGTCTAACTTAGGGGCCACAGACCTCGTAGGAAACCCACAATGTTCTGCCTGCCTGTGGAGACCCCCATGCTATGGGCTTGACCTGAGAGGCCACTCTGTACACCTAGGATCAACTCCGGTTCTTCAGGCTTCACCTCAAACACCCAGGGGCACATTCCTGTGCCTGAATCCAACTCCTGAAAGAGCCAACTCTATCTACCTGAATTCAATCCTAACTCCTCAGCTCTCCTTCAAGAGACTACTGGCAGACCAGTTTTGTCTACCTGCCTGACCCTGGCTCCTCAGACCACACCTGAAAGGCTATCTCTACCTACATGTGCTTGACCCTGGGTTCTCAGACCATACCTGAAAGGCTATCTCTACCTACCTAAGCTTGACCCTGGGTTCTCAGACTACACCTAGTGACCCAGAATACCTACCTGTACTCAATCCTGGCTCTTCAGACCATACCTGGCAGGCAGCTCTACCTACCTGAGCCTGACCCTGGCTCCTCAGACCATACCTGGTGGGCCAGCTTTGCCTACCTGTGCTTACCCTGTCTCCTCAAACCACACCCAGTGGGCCTACCTGTACTTGACCTTGGCTCCTTAAACCACACCTAAAAGACTATCTCTACCTACCTGTGTTTGACTCTGGCTCTTCGGAGTATACCTGGCATGCCAGATCTACCTACCTGAGCCTGATGTTGGCTCTTCAGATCATACCTGGTAGGCAAGATCTGCCTACCTGTGCTCGATGCTGGCTCCTGGGCTTGTACCTGGTGGACCAGCACCCCCTACCTGCATGTGGTGAGGGTTCCTGAGCTTGTACCTTGTGGGCCAGCTCTGCCTACCTCTACTTCACACCTCAGCTGCTCATATCTCATCCAACACACTTGGTTTCTCTTACCTGGGCTTGACTATGACTTTTTAGGTCTCATGAACACACCCAGCTTTGTGAAGCTGCCCTGATTCTGGCTCCAAAGACCTTACCTGCCAAACCCTGCTCTACACACCTGTGTTTAACTCCTGTTCTTCAGACCTGATGGACCCGAAGAGATGTACCTGGACCAGGCTCCAAAAACCTCACCCAAGAAACTCAATTCCACATGCCCACTTACCTGTGGCTGGCCACAGCTCCTCAGCCTCACCCAGGAGATGAACTTCTACCCAACCATCTTTTTTTTTTTTGAGACAAAATTTCACTCTCATTGCCCAAGTTGCAATGTAGTGGCATGATCTCGGCTCACTGCAAACTCTGCCTCCTGGGTTCAAGCAATTCTCCTGCCTCAGTCTCCCGAGTAGCTGGGATTACAGGCACATGCGATCATACCCAGCTAATTTTTGTATTTTTTAGTAGAAATGGGGTTTCACCCGTCACCATGTTGGCCAGGCTGGTCTTGAACTCCTGACCTCAGATGATCCACCCACCTTGGCCTCCCAAAGTGCTGGGATTACAGGCATGAGCCACCACACCCGACCCCTGTTTTTTTTTGTTTTTATTTATTTATTTTTTTGAGATAGAGTCTCACTGTCATCCAGGCTGGAGTGCAGTAGCACGATCTTGGCTCACTCTGCCTCCCCAGTTCAAGCAATTCTGGTGCCTCAGCCTCCCAAGTAGCTAGGACTGTAGGCATGCACCACCACCATGCCTGGCTAATTTTTGTATTTTTAGTAGAAATGGGGTTTTGCTATGTTGGCCAGGCTGGTCTTGAGCTCTTGACTTCAAGTGATCTGCCTGCCTTGGCCTCCCAAAGTGCTGGGATTACAGGCGTGAGCCACTGCGCCTGGCCTTCCCACCTGTCTTGACACCACGTGGGAAATCCAGACCTGCTCACTGTGCCAGATCCCGGTGCCTCAGACCCTCCTGAGACCTGGCTCTATCCACCTGCCTTCACTTCATACCCTCAGAGGTTGTCTACCACATCCAGGTCTTTCTAGATGAGCCTAACCCCAACTCCTTGGGCCTCACCTGATACATCGTTCTCTCCACCTGTGCCTGACCTCAACTGCAGGACAGTTTAATTAGCTTGACTATGGCTGTTCTGGTCAACCTCCCTCTGCGTGCCCCTGGTTTCACAGATGTCACCCGACAAACTCTACCCATCATGCTTCTCAGACCTGGGATACAAACCAGGGCCTGACCTCAGTGGCTCAGACCTTACCTGTGAGACCCAAAACTACATACCCATGTCTCACCTTAACCCCTGAAACCTCGCCCGCTAGAACCGCTCTACGTACCTCGACCAGACCCAGGCTTCATCCACCTTTCAGACGGATGCAGGTCGTCGTCCCTTTGTCCGACTCCAGCTTTTTGGTCTCTTCCCAGGCTCACCCACCAGAGCTGCTCAGACATCGCCCGAGGACACAGCTCCAACCTGGACCCAATCATGGATCTTCAGCCTCACTTGTCAGACCCAGCTCAACCTGTCTGCCTACCTTTAGCTCCAACGTCCTTACCAGACTGGTCCAGTTCTGCCTACCTGAGTAGAGTCTTGGCTCCTCAGGCCTCCCCTAGAAACCCAGCCATACAAACCTGTCTGCTTCCAGCTCCTGGGACCTCAGACAGATGCGGCTCTGAAAGGCTGCACTATACACACCTAACCTGAACAGACACTTTCCTCACACATGACAGATCACTGGCTGCTGACCTTGGCCTGAGGGAGCCTGGTGAGAGCCCAGTGTTGACAAACACTGTCTGACTGGCTCAGCCTTGACGTCTGCCCTGCAGACCCAGGTCTCTGGACCTTTACTCACCCTGAGCCACTCAGACCGCACCTACCCAGCACAGCTCCGCATGCAACCCGCCTGCCTCACCTGCCGCAGCTCCCCTGTCCTTGCCTCACATCACCAGGTACATTCCTACCTCTCCCGCATCTGGGCTCTGCAGACCCTGACGCCACAGACTTGGACTTCAGTCACGAATTCTCAGAGGCCTCTGACGCCCTGAGCTCTGCCCATCACACCCAGTCAGGATGCTGAGAAGCAGCTGCTGACCTGTGTGTCCCTAATCCTGGGTTCTAAACACCCCATTCGAGCAATCAGCCACCCACTACCTGATCCTCACTTTTCAGAACCGGCCAGAGATCCCAGCGTGCACACCCGTCCCATGCCATAGGTCAACATCACCTCCCACAGAGCCCGGCTGACATACACACATACATAGCTTTGGCTCCTCAGACTTCACCTGACAGAACCATCTCTAAATACCTGCCTCTCCTCCAGAATTCACAGACCCGTGGGTCCCTCTCCCTGCCCTGGCTCCTCCTCAGAACTCACCTGGATCTGCTCTGGCTCCGCTTCGGGCCTCCCCAGCCAAAACTGGCCCTGTGGCATGTGCTGACTCTGGCTGAGCCCTGAGAGACCCTGCGGTTTCCCACCACCCCTCTGCCTGATCCTGACACCCAAGGCTGCCCCACAACTGGCCCTGGCGGACCAAGAATTACCACTACCAGACGAGACTCTTCTGATCTCACCTGAGAGCCGGGACTGCATCCCTAGGCCTGAGCTGATGGCTGTAGCTCACCCGAGACCCTACCTCCAGGAACTTCACCTGCTCCTATCCCTGGGTTCTTCAGATATCACCTTCTGGATTCGGCAGGATACACTCTAGTAACTCAGGCCGATCCCTCCTCCATCCCCTGTGGTCTGTCTAGCCTGGCCCAGGAAGCCTCTGCTTAGGTCTCACCAGCCAGCCCTGGCCCCATGTTCCTGTACCTAAATACCATTCCTAGGCCTTACCTGGGAGGCCAGACCCATCGTCTCCTTAAGCCACACCCTAACTCATCTCTACATGCTGGGTGGTGACGAGCAAGGACACCCCCAATCTGCTTGGCTCCTTGGCTGGCAGCAGCACCCACACGTCCCTGCCCACCACCTGCTCAGGCTCCAGATCCCAAGGAGGAGGTGGAAGGTGCCTGCCCTCCATTATCAGTCATGCAACATTTATTAGAAGCCGCACAGTCTCTCTTGACCGGGGTTCCGCATCTGAGCCACAGGATGCAGAAAATGACTTGAGTGACTCTTGTCAATTCTTCCAAGGATGGTATGTAACTAGTCTCATTCTAGAAAGAAGTTAACTCATTATACACAGTGGATGGCTTGAGGCATTAGGGCTTCATTCTCTCCCAGACCCCGGTAGCCAAAGGCCCCTAGAGCTTTCAAAGGAACAAGGTTATGTCTGTGGATGCCGTCACCAAGCAAAGGGCCTCCGGTCCAAATGCCTGGAAACAGCCCCAGGTGGGAAAACCACCACATGGGCAATGCCCTCTCTGCTGCGCCTGCCACAGTGTTAGACCCTGCACCTAAGCCTGGCCATGCCCACAGCATTCACAGCGCCCGCACCACACCCTGCACTGCACCCCTGCACCCCAGGCTTCACAGCCAGAGCCCTCCTCACACCACTGCTGAGCTCAGGCAAGTGCACAAGGAAAGCTGCAGCTCACTGTTCGGCTCCAGCAGAGGCGGTCCCATGGACCACCTGTTGCTACAGAGGGGTCTGCAGCCCTGTCACTCAAGGCAGGGTTTGCTCTGCAAGCTGCCCCAGCCTGGCGCCTCCTCTACGCCACCCCCCAGCTCCTCCTGCAGCTCCTGTTGCTCCTTTCCAGGCCTACCCGGTCATACCTCATGCCTCACCCTGCCCCTTGGCCTTTACAGATAGTGGCTGCAGTTCAGAGAAAGGTCATCACTGAGAATAACTCACAACCTCAACTCGGTGAGGGGGGCAAGGGGTACTCGGGTTACCCCACAGTGGGTGTTGCAGGCAGGCACCCAAGGGAGTGTCATCTGGCAATGCAAGCTCAGCCCGCCCTCAGGTGGAAGTGGAGCCCTCATCCTGCCTGGGTTGCTCTTGTCCTCCAAGCCTCTCTGAGGGCCTCTCTACCTTTCCCCAAGCTAGGTATGCAGCAGGTACTCAATAAACACTGACCTGACCTCATGGGCCCCTCAATGGCCAGGATTTGGCAAAGGACACTTAATTCACCCAGTGCAGAAGTGCTTGTACTTACATCCCAGAACTCGAACATGTTTTGAGGGTCAATTCCAAACTCCTTCACTTTGGTCTACAAAAAAAAAAAACACACACACAAAGGGAGAGAAATGAAAGGAAGCATTTGCTAGTGGGATGGAAACAGGAGCTCCAGGAGGCAGGGAGCTATGCTCTGTGAGCTGAGCCTCACCTTCCCCAGAGCCAGGGATGGGGCAGGGCTAGAGCAGTCTGTGAGTCGAGGGCAGGGCCCAGGATCTGCCCACCCCAAGATGGACACCAGGCACACCAGTGACGCTGCTCCTGTAAAGCCCCCTGCTGAGGGCAGCTGTAACCCCGTGTGAGGAACTGGCCCACACACTGCTCTGCAACAGCTCTCACCCAGGCCTGTCTGGGACACCAGAGCATGACCCCTCAGGGCATCTAGGAACCGAACCTAGGACTGGGACCCGAGCATGGACAGGGGCCACCTACCAGGCCAGGCAACCACACACAGGCTGAACAGTTACCCCGCCCTTCCCACGTGTGGGAGGGTGACTGCACCAAGAAGCTCTGAGGACCCATCAGGTATTCTGGTCCCCAGAGCAGACAGGGCCAGCAACCCCTTACCTATTCCCCACAGGAGGAGAAGCCCTGCTGACCAATCAGTGGGAGGCAGGCAACAGTGCTATGGTTAGCCAGCCTTATGGCGTCCTGCTGCGGCCGGGCGAGCACTGGAGGCAGAGATGTAGGGGTAACGGTGGAGGGGGTGGGAGGGAGTGATGTGGGTGTGGTCCCCAGCTCTGACACAGCACAGTGCCCACCGGCTGACTGCTGCTGTCACTCCTGGAACATCCCTTACTCTGCCATGCTCTGCTGAGCCTGCACAACCTTGGGGCCAGGCAGACTGTGAGAACTGGGGGGCAGGTGACCCAGGTTCTAATCCTGGTATCACCTACTCATACAATCGCTAACTGGGCCAGGTACAGTGGCTCATGCCTGTAATCCCAACACTTTGGGAGGCCGAGGTGGGCAGATCACTTGAGGTCAGGAATTCGAGACTAGCCTGGCCACCATGGCGAAACCCTGTCTCTACCAAAAATACAAAAATTAGCTGGACGTGGTAGTGGGTGCCTGTAATCCCAGCTAGTCAGGAGACTGAGGCATGAAGATTGCTTGAACCCAGGAGGCAAAGGTTGTAATGAGCCAAGATCGCACCACTGCATTCCAGCCTGGGTGACAGAGCGAGACCTTGTCTCAAAAAATAGGCTGGGCACAGCAGCACACACCTGTAATCCCAGCACTTTGGGAGGCCGAGGTGGGCGGATCACTTGAGGTCAGGAATTAGACACCAGCCTGGCCAACATGGTGAAACCCCGTCTCCACTAAAAATATAAAAATTAGCCGGGCATGGTGGCGTGCACCTGTAATCCCAGCTACTCAGGAGGCTGAGGCATGAGAATCACTTGAACCTGGAAGGCAGAGGTTGCAAGGAGCCAAGATCTCGCCACTGCACTCCAGCCTGGGCAACAAAGCGGACTGTCTCAAAAAAAAAAAAAAAAAAACAAAAACAAACAAAAAAAAACACCACACACAAAACAACAATCACTAAGTAGGAGGCAAAGTGTGACCTCCCTTCATCGGGGCTTTATGTCCTTACGTGAAAAATAGAATGCATCCTCCACCCCTACCCAGCATGGCCCATTTGGGGAGATGCTGCGCACAGACGCCTAGGAAGGTCATGTGTATGGAGGGTTCTGGGTATCACTCAGGCCTGGGAGATGGAAAAAGGGGTTATCGTGATCCCACTGACTCCAAGCTTCTCTCCTCAAGGCTGCAGAGGTTGAATGGGTGAATGTGGAAAAGGCAAGGAAGGCTTGCAGCCTACAGGCAGCCAACCCTTCCATAGCATCAGCCAAGCCAAGATCCACCAGACCTATGAACCATGTCTCTGACAGGCCATGACCTAGACATGCTGGGCCCTTCCAGGAAGGCAGTACAGGGGACCACAGGGGCACTTACCGTGTTAGTAGACAGGGCAACGAAGTGCTTCGCCACTGCAGAAGGCTACAAAAGACAGAGGCAAGTTACCAAATCCAGCCCAGGGAGACAAGGGGTAGTCACTCCCCATCACTAGAGGAACCAAGGCCCTGCATGGGACTGAGATTCCCAGTCCCCGGTTCTGAGACTGTTGAAGGAGGCCCACATCGAGGTCAAGGTCAAGAAAGCAGGTGGGTCACAGGCTGCCTGCTCATCCCATCTTACAAGCATGCGGGGCTCAGGACATCCCTCCCCTATAAAATAGGTGTGGCCAAGAGTCCCTGCTGCACCAAGGAACCTTAGAGAAAGGGCAACACAAGGGCTGTCAGCCCGCGAGAGCAGGTTCTGTCACATCTGCAAGGCTGGGTCTGGCAAAGCCAGGATGAACAATCATCTCATCTAGCAAAGGCAGGCACTGGCAAGGCCACCTTCCTCTTCCAACTTCAGGAGAGACAGGGCCAGACTTGGTCACTCAGGGGCCCACCCTGCTCTTCCCAGCTCAGAGGCTGACCACGAGGGAGGCCCTATAGCCCACTCACATCCTTGGCCGCCTGGAGAAACCACTCCTTCGCCGTCTCTGCATTCGTGATGGTCTCCTGGGTGGTAAAGGTCTGCAACCGAAGAGAACAGCAGTGGGTGCCCAAGCTTAGGGGTGGGCGCAGCCTCGAGCCAGGGCTCAGCAGCAGAAGCCAAGGCAATGCCCAGTTGTCACCTGGAGCAGTATTTGCAGGTCAGTGACAGTGACGCCACATAACCTCCTGAGATTCCAACTCTTTAATACCAGAGGAGAGAGGCTGGTGAACACACACCCCCGACCCTAAGCCTGCAGGTCAAAGGCCACAGCTTCTCCCCTGGGGGGCTGCAGTCAGCCTGAGGCTCTCTTCGGCCCAGGCTGGAAGGTATCTCAGAATTTAGATGGAATTCTTCATATTTTATGTACATTCATGTGAGTAAATAGAGCACAAACGACAGCAAACAAAACCCCTCTATTATAAGGTCATGGCTCTGGGATCAAAAAGGAACAAGTGTGGCTGGGCATGCTTTGGGAGCACTTTGGGAGGCCGAGGGGGGCGCATCACCTGAGGTCAGGAGTTCAAGACCAGCATGGCCAACATGGCGAAACCCCATCTATACTAAAAAATAATAAATAAATAAATAGTAAAATTAGCCAGGTGTGGTGGTGTGCTGCCTAGTCCCAGCTACTTGGGAGGCTGAGAAAGGAGAACTGCTTGAAACCCAGGAGACAGAGATTGCAGTGAGCCGAGATCACGCCACTACACTCCAGCCTGAGTGACAGAGCCAGACTCTGTCTCAAAAACAAAACAAAAAACAGGAGCGGGCATAAAGGACAGGTTTGTAAGGAAGTGGCGAGCAGTCCCAGACTGAGCAGAGATGCCGCAAGGTGAGTGGGTGTGGTCACGACACAAAGGTTCAAACTGATGTGTTCAGGCTTTCATCAGTCAACCTTGTTTGCTGCCAGGCACGGAAACAGTCTAGGGCAGCTGTACTGACCTGATCCACAAACCATGGTTCACTCGGAACCCACCGAGAGGGACCAATGGCCACGGGGACGGCAAAACAGCCGTCCCTCCCTGCCCCAACACACACACGGCCAGGGGCCGGGAGGTTTTCAGCGCTCATACCTTGGAGGCGATGATGAACAGGGAGGACTCGGGGTTCAGCTGGGTCAGGGTTTTGGCAATGTGAGTTCCATCAATGTTGGAGACATACCAGACGCGGGGACCTTCTGAAGAGTATGGCTTAAGAGCTTCAGTCACCATGAGGGGTCCCTGGGGGGAGACACAGCATCAGAGAATAGCATCAGACACAGCATCAGAGCCCACAAAAAGTGGAGACAGCCAGGTCCCATCCCTGGAGAAAGGAAGGACCTGGGTGGGACCAACAGTGCCCAGACTCCCACCCTACCCCAAGGCAGTTTTCTCCTCACCAGGTCGGAGCCGCCAATGCCAATGTTGATGACATCCGTGATGGTCTTGCCTGTGTACCCCTTCCAGTCACCGCTCCGGACACGCTGGCACAGGGAGGAAGATGCCGTCAGCCCAAACCCCCAGGCATAAGCCGCTGTTCAAAAACATCATTACTGCCATGTCCTGGTTCCTCAGTCCCAGCTTTCAGGCCCTCGCAGGTGCCTCTATTTTTTTGTTTTTAATTTACAATTTTTTTTTTTTTTTTTTGAGACGGAGTCTTGCTCTGTCGCCCAGGCTGGAGTGCAGTGGCGCGATCTCGGCTCACCGCAACGTCCGCCTCCCGGGTTCATGCCATTCTGCTGCCTCAGACTCCTGAGTAGCTGGGACTATACAGGTGCCCGCCACCATGCCCAGCTAATGTTTTTTGTTTTAGTAGAGATGGGGTTTCACTGTTAGCAGGATGGTCTCGTACTCCTGACCTCGTGATCCACCCGCCTCGGCCTCCCAAAGTGCTGGGATTACAGGCTTGAGCAACCGTGCCCGGCTTATTTATTTTTAATTTTTTTTTTTTTTGAGACAGAGACTCCACTTTCTGGGTTCTAACAATACTCATGCCTCAGTCTCCTGAGTAGCTGGGACTACAGGCCTGTGCCACCACCATGCCTAGCTAATTTTTTTGTATTTTTAGTAGGGACGGGGTTTCGCCATGTTGGCCAGGCTGGTCTCGAATTATTGGCCTCAAGTGATCTGCCCAGCTCGGCCTCCCAAAGTGCTAGAATTACAGGTGTGAGCCACCGCGCCTCGCTATTTATTTATTTTTAAAACTGAGCCTTAGGGGCCAGGAAGGGTGGCTCAAGGCTGAGACAGGAGAATTGCTTGAGCCCAGGAAGTTGAGGCTGCAGCAAGCTAAGATTGCTAACACTGTATTCCAGCCTAGGTGACAGAGGAAGACCCTGACTCCAAAAACAGAACAAAATGCTCTGCCTTAGCCATTTTTTTTTCCTAAGACAGAGTCTTACTCTGTCGCCCAGGCTGGAGTGCAACAGCACGATCTCAGCTCATTGCAGCCTCCACCTCCAGCCTCCAGGGTTCAAGCGATTCTCCTGCCTCAGCCTCCCAAGTAGCTGGGATTACAGGCACCTGCCACCATGCCCGGCTAATTTTTACTATTTTTAGTAGAGATGGGGTTTCACCGTGTTGGCCAGGCTGGTCTCAAACTCCTGACCTCAGGTGATCCACCTACCTCAGCCTCCCAAAGTGCTTGGATTACAGGAGTGAGCCACCACGCACAGCCTATTTTATTTTTTGTAGAGACGGTGTCTTGCTATGTTGCCCAGCCTGGTCTCTAACTCCTGGCCTCAAATAATCCTCCCATCTTGACCTCCCAGTGTTGGGATTACAGGCGTGAGCCACTATGCAAGGCCTAGGAGTCTCTGGAGACCATAGTGGCCCCTGCCACACTCACCACCAACTAGACTATTTCCTGGTTACAACAGTGAGACATCCCTACCTCACAGCAACACTGTCAGAATTTGCAAAACCAGGGATAACTTGGCAGAATCTACTATGCCAGAGACCAAGAGATGTGAAATGCTGAAAACTGTGACTGGGCTATGCCGGGGAAAGGAGTATCAGACCTGCAGCCAGTCTCCAATCAGACGCCAGTGATCCCTGCTTCCTGGAACTCATGCCCCTGCATAGCTTCCACCTGTGCTGGGAGGGGTGACCTGTGCACCCACCAGGAGACTGCAAAAGGGGTGAAATGTGACTTCAGAGAACCTGCAGTTTCTGCTTTGCTCTCTTGGATGACTCGCTTTTGGCGAAGCCGTCTATGATGCTGTAAAGACACTCAAAAGAGCTCCATAAAGAAGCCCACGCAGCAGGGAACTGAGGCCTTTTTCCAACAGTCACTGCCAACTCACTTCCTGTGTATGGGACACCTTAGAGGGGAGTCCTCCAAACCCATCAAACGTTCCAGTAACCAGGGCGCTGGCCAACATCTTGACTAAAGCCTCATGAGAGATCTGCAAACCAAGACCAACCAGGTGAGCCACTCCCAAACCTCTGACCCACAGACACTGTGAGAGGTAATAAAAGTACTGCTAGGCCCGGCATGGTGGCTCACACCTGTAATCCCAGCACTTTGGGAGGCTGAGGCAGGTGGATCACAAGGTCAGAAGTTCGAGACCAGCCTGGCCAACACGGTGAAACCCCATCTCTACTAAAAGAAAAAATACAAAAATTATCTGGGCATGGTGGCGTGCCCCTGTAATCCCAGCTACTCGGGGGGCTGAGACAGGAGAATTGGTGAAACCCAGGAGGCGGAGGTTGTAGTGAGCTAAGATTGTGCCATTGCACTCTAGCCTGGGCGACAGAGCAAGACTGTCTCAAAAAAAAAAAAAAAGTTTATTGCTGTTTTAAGCCAAGTTTTCACGTCATTTGTTATACAATGATAGATAACTAATACAGATTCTGGTACCAAAAGTACAGTGTTGTCATAATAAAAACCTAAATATGCATTACTCAGTGACTCATGCCTATAATCCCAGCACTTACTGGGAAACTGAGGCAGGAGGATCACTTGAGCCCAAGAGTTTAAAACTAGCCTGGGCAACATAGCATGACCTCATCTCTACAAAAAATAAAAAAGTAACCAGGCACGGTGGCATGTGCCTGTAGTCCCAGAAGGCTGAGGTGGGGGATTGCTTAAGCCCAGGAGTTCGAGGCTGCAGTGAGTGGTGATTGCACACACCACTGCACTCCAGCCTGGGCGACAGAGTGAGACCCTATCTCAAAAAATAAAAAGGAAAGAAAAGAAAAGAAAGTTATCCCATACATACCAGTCATCCTATGCCCACCTCGCCATTGTATGTTGGATGTCTGAGGGGTAGATAATTTGTCTCTTTAAATTCACATGTCTTCAGATTGAAAGGAACTATACTCGAGTTGTGCTAAAGGAAATGTAGGTACTACCACACCTGTACTTGACAAGATGAGGTTCTAGACTTCTGATACTGTAACAGGATATGGACTTAGGAGAAAGTGAGTGGGGTGTTTGCGTGTGGAAGGAACACAAATCAACCACTAGGCGCCAGAAGCAGGACTGTGATAGCCACCCACCTTCTGAGATGGTGACCAGTGGTCCTTGCCTCCTGGCATTAACCCACTGGTGCAGTCCCTTCCCACAATGACCAGAGCTGATCTGTAACACCAACAGGGTATTATAGAAATGAAAGAGTGTAGCTGGGCGTGGTGGCTCACCCTGTAATCCCAGCATTTTGGGAGGGTGAAGCAGGCAGATCACTTGAGATCAGGAGTTCGAGACCAGCCTGGCCAAAATAGTGAAACCCTATCTCTACTAAAAAAATAAATAAATAAATAAAAAGGGCGGGCATGGTGGCAGGTACCTGTAATCCCAGTTACTCAGGAGGCTAAGGCAGGAGAATCGCTTGAGCCCAGGACCGGAGGCTGCAGTGAGCCGAGATCACGCCATTGTACTCTGGCCTGGGCGACAAGAGTGAAACTCCATCTCAAAAAAAAAAAGAGTGTGAATCCTGACATTAGGTCACAAAAGACCTCCAGGCATCTGCCTTGCTCTCTATTGGATCACTCACTCTGGGAGAATAAGCTGCGTTGTCATGAGGACACTTGAACTGTCTGTGCCTCCCAAAGCCAGCAGTGCTAGTGAGCCATCTTCAAAGCAGACCCTCCAGCCCCCATCAAGCCTTCAAATGACCACATCTTTAGCCAGCATCTTGATTGCAACCTTAGAAGATCAGAGCCACTACTCCAAACGCAGCCACTGCAAATTCCCCACCTAAAGAGATGGTGATTGTTGCTTCTAGTTGCTAAATTTTGGAATAATTTGTCACACATTAATAAAAAATTAGTATACACTAATAAGATCCAGCAATTTTCTTTTCTTTTAAATTTTTTTTTTTTTTTTTTTTTTTTTAGAATCTTGCTCTGACACCCAGGCTGGAGTACAGTGGTGTGATCTCAGCTTACTGCAACCTCCATCTCCCGGGTTCAAGCGATTCTCCTGCCTCAGCTTCCCAAGTAACTGGGACTACCGGCGTGCAACACCATGCCCAGCTATAAATAATAATAATTATTATTATTATTATTTTTTGTGACAGAGTCTCGCTCTGTCACCCAGGTTGGAGTGCAGTGGCGCTATCTCGGCTCTCAGTAACCTCCACCTCCTGGGTTCAAATGATACTGCTGCCTCAGTCTCCCGAGCAGCTAGAATTACGGGTGCCTGCCACACCCCCAGCTAATTTTGTTTGTATTTTTAGTAGAGACGGGTTTCGCCATGTGGGCCAGGCTGGTCTCAAACTCCTGACCTGAAGTGATCTGCCCACCCCAGCCTCCCAAAGTGCTAGGATTACAGGTGTGAGCCACAGCATCCAGACTATAAATTATTATTTTTAAATTAAAACAGGCCGGGCGTGGTGGCTCACGCCTGTAATCCCAGCACTTTGGGAGGCCGAGGCGGGTGGATCACTTGAGATCAGGAGTTCAAGACCAGCCTGACCAACATGGTGAAACCCCGTCTCTACTAAAAATACAAAAATTAGCCGGGCGTGGTGGCATGTGCCTGTAATTCCAGCTACTGGGGAGGCTGAGGCAGGAGAATCACTTGAACCTGGGAGGCAGAGGTTGAGTGAGCCGAGACCACGCCATTGCACTCCAGCCCGGGTGATAGAGCGAGACTCTGTCTCAAAAAAAAAAAAAAAGCAAGTCTCCTTTCCTGTTAAAGGTTTGTTATAATGAAGCATCCCAGAGGAAAAATGTATCTTTTTTTTTTTTTTTTTTTTAATGTTTTGAGACAAAGTCTCTCTCTGTTGCCCAAGCTGCAGTACAGTGGCCTGATTTTGGCTCACCGCAGCCTCCCCCTCCCGGGTTCAAGTGATTCTCCCACCTCAGCCTGGGACTATAGGCACACGCCACCATGCCTGGCTAACTTTTTTGTATTTTTTTTTTCAGCAGAGACGGAGTTTCACTATGTTAGCCAGGCTGGTCTTGAACTCCTGACCTCATGGTCCACCCACCTTGGCCTTCCAAGGTGCTGGGATTACAGGTGTGAGCCACCGCACTCAGCCAAATGTGTCTATCTTTATTACAATTACATCCAGCTTTCATTTGACCAAATGAGGCTTTACCATACCCACCAATTCTGCAACTTTCTTTTTCAACTTCCCAGTCCATCCTGAACAGCATGGCAAGTCAATCCAACTGTAGCTCCCTGATTCCTAACGGTGCCCAGGATGACAGTATATGAATATATGCTGACTCTACTTGGTACGTCCCCTGATAAATGAGTACAGCTTGGTTTCAGGTTTTGCCACTACAATCAAGGTCACAGTGAACGTCTTCACCCAATCTTGGCAAACTTTGGAGAGCACAGCCATGAGGAATGTTCCTCACCGGGGGATTGCTGCCATTCAGCAACTTTTTTTGAACTATAAATACCCTATCAGCCTGAGTCAGGTACTCCAGTGGCCAGCTTTAAGGCAAGGCTTTCCTGGAAACAGCACCCCAAACAGTGCAGTGCCACCCTCGCCATGTAGCATGGCTGAGCGCACCCAGCCCGATCACACAGCACTAGGCTTTTAATGCACTTCAGCTCTGCCACTCACAGGAGATGGCTGGAAAGGCCCTGCTGCATGCCCAAAGCCCGTCACATGGACTGACCACCCTAAATGACATTCTGGAAATCCAGATTCCCATCAGGACCCCACAACTTCCTTGCCCTGGGAAGCGTCTCACTCTGTCACCCAAGCTGCCTCAACCTCCCAGGCTCAAGCAATCCTCCCACCTCAGCCTCCCAAGTAGCTGGGACATACCAGCATGCCTGGCTAATTTATTTTTTTGCAGAGATGGGGTTTTGTTTTTTCTGTTTTGTTTTGTTTTGTTTTGTTTTTCGAGGCAGAGTTTCACTCCGTCACCTAGGCTGGAGTGCAGTACTGTGATCTTGGCTCACTGCAACCTCCGCCTCCCAGGCTCAAGAGATTCTCCTGCCTCAGACTCCCCAGTAGCTGATATTACAGGTGCTCGCCACCATGCCCAGGTAACTTTTTGTATTTTTAGTAGAGACGGCGTTTCACCATGTTGATTGATCTCAAAACTCCTGACCTCAAATGATCCAACTGCCCAGCCTCCCAGAGTTCTAGGATTACAGGTATGAGCCACCGTGCCCAGCCCATTTTCAGGTCTGAAAGTGGCTCTTGGCCAAAGTAACCGGACGTTGACCAGCCACATGTGGAGACCACTGCTCCTAGGACAAGCAGCAAATGATCACAGCTGACAAGAGCTTGGATGATCACCCTTGGCGCATGCATAGCCCACACAGACACACCGGCATCACCCTCATTCTCCAGGCTTGAGGACGTCTGCCAACCCACCCCTGCACAATCACCCCTGGGATAGACACTGAGGCAAGTGCTTGATGTGGGGAAACTTAGCTGGTCTCTGAGGCAACCCCTACCACCCTACACACAAGGAAAAGGAGGCATGTTACATGCACTGTCACTGACACACAGACACCGCTTACATACTTCCAGGTGGAAATAAGTTGCAGAAGAGCAGGGAGAAAACCAAACTGCGTGCATGTGCACGTGTGTACATGTTTCGAAGAGGAGATGACAGATGTGTACGTGCACAGGAACTTTCTGGAAGACTTCACAGGAAAACTTTTCTATTTTTTACATTTATTTTTTGAGACAGGATCTTGCTCTGTTGTCCAGACTGGAGTGCAGTGGTGTCACCATGGCTCACTGCAGCCTCGACTTCCCAGGCTCAAGCCATCCTCCCACCTCAGCCTCCTGAATAGCTGGGACTAGAAGTATGAGCTGCTGCGCCTGGCTACAGGAAACTTTACAAAGGCTGCTTCTGGAGGGTTAGATGGGAATGGGGATGAGGAAATTTTTTTTTTTTTTTTTGACAGTCTCCCTCTGTCGTCCAGGCGTGCAATGGCACACTCACAGCTGACTGCAACCTCTGCTTCCCAGGTTCAAGTGATTCTCCTGTCTCAGCCTCCCAAGTAGTTGGGATTACAGGCGTGTGTCACCACACCTGGCTAATTTTTGTATTTTTAGTGGAGATGGGGTTTCACCATGATGGCCAGGCTGGTCTCAAATTCCTCACCTCAAGTGATCCGCTCGCCTCAGCCTCCCAAAGTTCCGGGATCACAGGCATGAGCCACCCACCACACCCAGCCAGGGTTGAGGAAATTTTACAACGTTTTATCTATTTCTAGACTGGGAGATAAGGGCGTATGACAAAAGAGGTTAGAAAAAGCTCCTTCCAGCCAGGCGCAGTGGCTCACGCCTGTAATTCTAGCACTTTGGGAGGCTGAGGCGGGCAGATGACCTGAGGTCAGGGGTTTGAGACCAGCCTGGCCAACATGGTGAAACCCCATCTCTACTAAAAATATAAAAATTAGCTGGGCGGGGTGGCGCATAATTGTAATCCCAGCTACTCAGGAGGCTGAGGCAGGAGAATCACTTGAATCCAGGATGCAGAGGTTGCAGTGAGCTGAGATCGCACCACTGCACTCCTGTCTGGGCGACAGAGTGAGACTCCATCTCAAAAAAAAAAAAAGAAAAAAAAAAAAAGAAAAAAAGAAAAAGTCCTTTCTTTTTCTTTAGTTCCCCTTTCTCGGGTGCCCCACTTCTTTTTTTTTTTTTTTGAGACAGAGTCTCACTCTGTTGCCCAGGCTGGAGTGCAGTGGCACAATCTCTGCCCACTGCAAGCTCTGTCTCCCGGGTTCATGCCATTCTCCTGCCTCAGCCTCCTGAGTAGCTGGGACCACAGGGGCCCGCCACCTCGCCCAGCTAATTTTTTTGTATTTTTAATAGACAGGGTTTCATCATGTTAGCCTGGATGGTCTCGATCTCCTGACCTCGTGATCTGCCTGCCTCGGCCTCCCAAAGTGCTGGGATTACAGGCATGAGCCACCGCGCCCGGCCCCTTGGGCCCCACTTTTCATTCTGAGCCTCTGTCATTTGTCACCATGAGCCCACAGGTGTCTGTAACTCAGGAAGGAGACTGCCCCCACTTCTGCCAGCAGGTTCCTTCAGAGCAGAGCCAGGAGAAATTCAGGCCTCAGCAAAGACCCCCAGGGTCAGCGATCACACAGGCAACTCCTCCCTTAAGCTGCAGTGAGAGCCTGAGTCCTGCCTCCAAGAAGAGGGGAAAAGTTGCCCCTCAGGGATCCCAGATTCCCATATACTCACATACGGCCAAGGGCGAGTCCGGCCCAGTAGCCACTTACCTGGCAGAAAGACTTCATCTTGTCCAGAACCTTGTTGACCTCTGGCATCACATCCTTGCCATCTACCAGGATGGGTGTGTTTGACCGGTTCCGAAGAGCCACGTGCAGCACAGCTCGACCCTGGGGATGAGGGTCAGGGTGTAAAGACTGTCCCCCCAACCCCAGGCAGCCATGCTCCCAGCTGGGCATGGTGCCATAGCTCGGCCCTCTATCCACTAGACAGGCAGGCCCTGAGGTCTCTGTTAGCAGCATGATCTTGTTCCAAGAACCCACTGTATGCTTACAGGAGGAGGAGCTCCCCAAGGACTTATGTGCTGCAGACAGTCGGGAGGAGATGGGGGCAGGACCCATACATGCCTAGGACAGGCCCAGAGGGCCTGCCATAGGTGTTCAGGGCATGAACAGTGAGAGAAAAGAGCAACAGTGGGCAAAGGCAGAGAATGGGGACAACACATGTCAGAACCAAGCAATAAATGCTTTCAGAAGCCGGGCGTCATGGCTCAAGCCTGTAATTCTAGAACTCTGGGATGCCAAGGCGGGTGGATAACTTAAGGTCAGGAATTCGAGACCAGCCCGGGCAACATGGTGACATCCTGTCTCTACTAAAAATACAAAAATTAGCCAGGTGGGGTGGCACACACCTGTATTTCCAGCTACTCGGGAAGCTGAGGCAGAGAATCGCCTGAACCCATTAGACAGAGGTTGCAGTGAGCCGAGATCGCACCACTGCACTCCAGCCTGGGCGACAGAGCGAGACTCCATGTCAAAATAAATAAATAAATAAATAAACGCTTTCCAAAGACGAGTGCTCACTAAGCCTGAAGTAACCTCATCCTCCCAATGCGTGTCCACGGTGTTTGCTGGCACCTTTTAGGCAGTGTCCTCAGCTCCTTGGATTTGCAGCAAGGTATGCAACTCAAGCTTCCCTCACCAAGCAGCCCGATAACTACCAACTGCCAGGAACCAAACCAGACTTGAAGTCCGTGACCGGTGCCAGGCGGTTGGCCCGGCTACGTGAGTGAAACGGCCTGAAGCCAGCAGAGGAGTCCTTGAGGGAAGGTCTAAAGACCCTAGGTGGGCAGGAAAAGGATCATCTTGGGATTCCAACCCAGTGAGAGGCTTGCTAAGGTGGAAGGTTTCATGCCACCCCACCCTCACCCTGCCAGACCCCACTCCTGCCCCACGTTTTATAGGTGAATGCACTCCTCCAGAAGGCCTTCCTTGATTGCATCCTCTCTCAGCTTAGACCCACAATGCAAGACAGGTTGAGTGTGAATCTCCACTTTGCCTCTTACAGCTACCACATCTTAGATAAGGGATGTGACCTCTGAACCTCAGACTCCTCCCATGTAAGAGGAGGATAATGACATCATGAGGACAGAGTCTGGGTGCTCAGTGTCCATTATACCTCCAGGCTTGGCTCCCATACTGAGTCAGGAACAGAGGTCCCCAGGCCTGGCCTCACCACTGCTTCCTATTGACTCCTACTGCTTGAGTAGGCTGAAGTCTTTAGTGATTAAGATTCTTCTTGTCGCTACTAAAACTTGCAGCGAGGATATATTAGAGTTAACTTCTCCAAGAAAATGTCAGCCTTGAGAAACTCTCCCTCTGGGTATGTGATGTCCTCCTCCCAGGCAGACACTGGGAACCATTCCAAGGAGCTCACCAAACCTAGACGACCAATCTTGTGGAAGACACACCCTAAAGCCCTGCTACAAAGCAGGAGGAAAAAGGCCTTCAGGCCCCTCATTAAGCAAAAGCATTGCCCAAGAGAAGGGGTGAAGACACAGGGTAATGCAGCTAACAGTCAGATAAACCCCAAAGGGAAGGAAGGAGGCCCCAGAGGGTATGTGGGGCCTGCTTACCTCGGTGTAGTTGATCTTCTCACCATTGAACATCCGCTCCCGGGCGGCCTCCACGCCCCTGGACTTGGCCTAGGAAGAGAAGATACTGAGGCCTGGTCCCGCCCAAACTGACCATCCCAAGTGTCGGCCCTCAAACACAAGGCTTGGTGCTGTCCCCAATAAGACAGACAGATGGCTGCTGCCTGGTTCCCTCTCCCACTGTCTGGGAAGGGTCTACTCAGACATCAGACACTGGGGTCCCCGGGATGCTGCTTAGAACCTAAGCCAGGGCAGGTGCCTCACCTGCACAGAGGAGGTCACCGAGGTCGAATGAGAGGAAAAACTCAAGATGCTCAAGGTCCTGGGGACGCCCAGGAGCCCAGCTCGCCCATCACTCTGTCAGTTACCAGTTATACCTCCCCAAGCAGAACATTACCAGGTCCACCAGCATCCGCATCACATCCTCCGTCACCAGGTTCTTGGAGTAATCCAGCAGGATATGCCCATGGTTGGTGTTGAGGGTCAGGCTGCAGAAAGATGGAGATGCTGCTGACCACACCCTGGTCTCCCTAGTGGAAGACCTGTCCTGAGCAGGAGCTGTTCCCAGAAGAAACATCCTCCCTGACCCACGCCCCACAAGGGTCACGGCCACCCAGCACAGTGGTGACGTCTGTCACCTGCTGGCCCACCAGGATGATCTGCAACAGCAGCACAGAGAAAGAAGCCATCCTCACAGACCCTCGATGCAGGCAGACCCTGGGTGAGGAGTCTGGACTGAAGGCGGGGACCACCCCCTCCCAGGGCTTCCACTCTCTGCCGTAAGTTACTCAGGCACCCATCCAGATGACAGGGATGGCCACTGGGACGTCTAGCCCAGAGCCACAGCCGCTCCCCGCCCCCTCCTCCACCAGCATCAGTGATCAGAGCTCGCTCGGCCGCACCCCGGCCCATGATTTCCTCCAATGCTCCTTCCCACTTCCCGGTCGTGCACAGGTCTCTTCTGCAGGAATCACACCCGACGTCTCCACCCTTCCACCCAGCTCCCTCAAACCCCACGCCCGGGCTGCCCGCCCGGCAAACGGTCCCAAGCCCATGTGGCCAGGAGCGGATGGAAAGGGACAGCCCTTTCCCGCTTGCTGCGTCAGCCAGGGCCTCTCCTCACAACTGCGAAAGGAGCCCCTGCTCAAATGGCCGGAGCTGCACGACGTGGGGGAGGGGAAACGTCCCCATGTAGAGGCCCGTTTTTCCTCGTGACGAAGCAGACACGGCGCCGAGACCCCCGGCGAGGCCGCAAGACCCCAGGAACGCACTCCAAGGAGACTCCAAGGACGAAGTGCGGCCTCGGCCTGGGCCCCAGTCCGTGGCCTGGAGGTGGGGGGCGGGGATCCCCGAGCACCACTGCCCCCGCCTCCAGACCCCATCCCCGCGTGCCCGGCTCCGGGCGCCGCGCGTGGCAGCCCCCGCCTCCGGCCCGCCCGCACCTGAAGTGGTTGAAGCGATCCTTGTCGGCATCGAAGAGGCGGCGCAGGTTCAGCTCGGAGCCGTGCTCGCGATACCATTGCTGCAGCTTCTGGAACTGGGGGTCCCGGGTGAGAGCGGCCATGGCGGGACTAGAAGGTACGCGGACTGGAACGCGCGCCGAGGAGGAAGGAGCGCCGGCAGCGCGCAGCGAGCAAGGCGCGGGGGCGCGCGGCGGCCTTTATGGCGCAGGCGCCCGTTCCGGCCCCACCCCTGAGCCCCGGCCCCGGCCCCGCCCCCGACCCGCGCCCCGATACCCAGGCCGGGTGCCCGCTAAGCGACCTTGCCCGCGGCCGCTGATCTGGGGCCTCAGCTCCTCTCTCCCTACCGCTTGCGCCACCGCTTCGCTGGCTTCTGCCCGGAAGTGGCTGTGGAGAGGGATGAGCAGAGCCCGGGGATCACTGGAGCCCAGAAGTTGGAGGCTGCAGAGAGCTACCCATGGCGCCACTGCACTCCCTGTGCACTGGTCGGCTTCATTCATTCATTCGACAAAACTCTACAGCTCGAACACCTTCCACGTTACAGGCAGTGTTCCAGGCGCTGTGGATACATATGTGCCAAATAAGCAAGTACAACAGATGATGTGTGTCAGGTGCTGGTAAGGGCTATTGAGGAAAAGCAAGATGAAAAGGGTGCTGAGAATCCAGGTTGCAATTAAGAAGAAACTCACTGGGGCGGGCGCGGTGGCTCACGCCTGTAATCTTAGCACTTTGGGAGGCCGAGGCAGGCGGATCACGTGAGGTCAGGAGTTCGAGACCAGCCTGGCCAACTTGGTGAAACTTCATCTCTACTAAAAAAAATGCAAAAATTAGCCGGGCCTGGTGGCACGTGCGTGTAATCCCAGCTAACTCGAGAGGCTGAGACAGGAGAATCACTTGAACCTGGCAGGTGAAGACTGCAGTGAGCCACTGTACTCCAGCCTGGGCAGCAGAGTGAGACTCCGTCTCAAAAAAAAAGAAAAAGAAGATGAGGTCAGAGAGTGAAAGGGAGGCAACAAGATCACATAAGACCTTGTAAGTCATTGTAAGAATTCTGGGGCTGGGCACTCTTGCCTACAATCCCAGCACTTTGGGAGGTGGGATAGCTTGACACCAGGAGTTCAAGCCCAGCCTGGGCAAGATAGCAAAACACTGCTTCTAAAATACTAAAAATAAATTAGCAGGGCATGTGGTGGTGCACACCTGTAGAGTCCCAGCTACTTGAGAGGCCAAGGCAGCAGTATCACTTAAGTCCAGGAGTTCGAGGCTGCAGTGATTACCACCATTGGACTCCTTGGGTATACAGCGTGGGTAACACAGCAAGACCTTGTCTAAAAAAAAAAAAAAGAAAAAAAAGAAAATAGGGAAAGGCTAACAACGAAAGAAATGAGTGGCCACTGAGTGGTCACAGCACTTTCCAGGGAACAGCCCCGTCCACATGGCCCTTCTTTAAGAATTGTCAACTCTAAGATTTCACTGAGCTTCCACACCTAGCACAACCCTGGTAGTGCTGAACGGTATTTGTTCTACTGGAGTTCTTTTTTGTTTGTTTGTTTGTTTGGGATGGAGTCTCGCTCTGTCCCCAGGCTGGAGTGCAGTGGCGCGATCTCGGCTCACTGCAACCTCTACCTCCCTGGTTCAAGCGATTCTCCTGCCTCAGCCTCCCGAGTAGCTGGGACTACAGGCACCCGCCACCACACCCGGCTAATTTTTTGTATTTTTAGTAGAGACAGGGTTTCACCGTGTTAGCCAGGACGGTGTTGATCTCCTGACCTCGTGATCCACCCGCCTCAGCCTCCCAAAGTGCTGGGATTACAGGCGTGAGCCACCGTGCCCGGCCTCCCCTGCCTTTTAACCTTCCATAATGTACACCTCTCGCAATTTGGCCTCTGTGATTCCCGGAAGCTTCAACTATTCCAGATTTCACATTTACTTTGAAACTCCAAAGTTACATGGATTTTGGTTTTTTTTTTTTTTTCCTTTTTTTTTTTGAGACAGAGTTTCACTCTTGTTGCCCAGGCTAGAGTGCAATGGCACGATCTCAGCTCACTGCAACCTCTGCCTCCCTGCAACCTCCGCCTCCCAGTTTCAAGCAATTCTCTTGCCTCAGCCTCCCTAGTAGCTGGGATTACAGGCGCCCGCCACCTCGCCAGGCTGATTTTTGTTTTTGTTTTTGTTTTTTGAGACGGAGTCTCCCTCTGTCACCAGACCAGAGTGCAGTGGCACCATCTCGGCTCACTGCAACCTCCAGCTCCCTGGTTCAAGCAATTCTCCTGCTTCAGCCTCCTGAGTAGCTGAGATTACAGGCATGTGCCACTATGCCCAACTAATTTTTGTATTTTTAGTAGAGATGGGTTTTCACCATGTTGACCAGGATGGTCTCTATCTCCTGACCTCGTGATCTGTCTGCCTCAGCCTCCCAAAGTGCTGGGATTACAGGCATGAGCCACTGCGCCCAGCCTAATATTCGTATTTTTGGTAGAGATGGGGTTTCACCATGTTGGCCAGGCTGGTCTCGAACTCCTGACCTAAGGTAATCCACCCACCTCGGCCTCCCAAAGTGCTGGGATTACAGGCATGCGCCACCACGCCCAGCCTGGATTTTCTGTTAGCAGGAAACTAGGTTCCTATCTGGTGGGCCGTAAATCACAGTGGCTACAGGGAGAAAACAGAGAAGTACGAAGAAAGGTCATTACTAATCCAAAGCCATTCATCATCATACTACAATACTACTAACATGGCCACTACTCTAGCCAGGTTTACTATGTGCAGAGTGCCATGCTAAATCCTTTCCATGTATCCCTCATGGCAGTCCTATGAAGGATACCTTGTTGTCCTCCCCATTTAACAGAGAGGTTAAGAAATGTGAAACGAAGCCGGATGCGGTGGCTCACACGGTAATCCCACCACTTTGGGAGGCTGAGGCAGGCAGATCACGAGGTCAGGAGTTCGAGACCAGCCTGAGCAACATGGTGAAACCCCGTCTCTACTAAAAATAGAAAAAAATTAGCCGGATGTGGTGTTGGGCACCTGTAGTCCCAGCTACTCGAGAGGCTGAGGCAGGAGAATGGTGTGAACCCGGGAGGTGGAGCTTGCAGTGAGCTGAATCATGCCACTGCACTCCAGCCTGGGCGACAGAGCGAGACTCCATCTCAAAAAAAAAAAAAAAAAGAAATGTGAAACGAGGCCGGGTATGGTGGCTCACACTTGTAATCCCAATACTTTGGGAGGCCAAGGCGGGCAGATCACTTGAAGCCAGGAGTTTGAGTCCAGTCTGGCCACCATGGCGAAACCCTGTCTCTACTAAAATTACAAAAACTAGCCGGACATGGTGGCGGACACCTGTAATCCCAGCTGCTAGGGAGGCTGAGGCAGGAGAATCACTTGAACCCGGGTGACGGAGGTTGCAGTGAGCCGAGATCATGCCACTGCACTCTGGTCTGGGTGACAGAGTGACACCCTGTCTCAAAAAAAAAAGAAGAAAGAAAGAAATGTGAAACAAGCCACTTTGCTCTTAACTAGAGAATCAACCCAGGCTACCTGGTTCCTTCCTGAACCCTGTGCTTAATCACAGCCCTGTGCTGCCTGCCAGTTCCTCTTCAGTCCTAGGAAAAAAGTGGAGGGGAAGTGGAGAAGCAGGCAATCCCTTTCTCCGCTCATCATCCCAGTTATGTCTTATTAGTTGAAACAGGGTCTCTGTCACCCAGGCTGGAGTGCAGTGGCATGACCATAGCTCACTGCAGCCTTGAACTCTGGGCTCAAGCGCTTCTCTCACCTCAGTCTCCTGAGTAGCTAGAACGACAGGCATAGCCACCCTGCCCGGCTAATTTTCTTCTTATTATTATTTGTAGAGACTGAGTTGCACTATGTTGCCCAGGCTGGCCTCAAATTCCAGGCCTCAAGAGATTTTCCTGCCTCAGCCTCCCGAAGTGTTGGGATTACAGGTGTGCGTCACTGTGCCTGGCCATAAGGTCATTTTATATTCTGTTGTCTACCACCATCACTACAATCACTACCATATGCAGAGCTTAGGGCTCAGAATCCCCAGGATCCTGGGGGCAGTGAATCTGGGAGGGGTCATGCCCCCGGACCAGGGATTGACCAAGGATAATAGAAAGGAAACCTAGCCCAGAAATTCCAAGAGAGCATGCTGCAGAGCCAGACACCTTCATGTGCCCCCTGCAAGATGATCTGGCCCCGAGAGAGGAGCGGACCAGAGGGTACACCTGAGAGCAGAGGCAAGTTAGGAAGTCCAGGGACAGTCCTAACTCTGGATAGCTAAGATTTAATTTCAAGCATAAGGCAGCCCTGGAAAAGTAACTGACTGCCACTGAGTATTGATGAAGCTAGCACTTACTGCAGGCTGTGGCGGGCACAGTTCCAAACAAGAGCCCCGTTCTAAAGATGGGGAAACTGAGGTATGGGCATTTAGACATCTCAGACCTTACTTCAGGGCCGCTGGACAGGGATCAGGCAGGCCCTGGAGGACAGGTAGTCATGGGAGAGAAGGCAGAGGGACTGGGGCAGGGGATTGGTGGGGTGGTCAGTTCTGGGGCCTGAGCTGAAGGAGTCGGGAGCGGGGCGTGGAGTGGCGTTTCCACGCCGATAGATTTTAGACATCTGTTTCGGGGCGGGGGGGCGAGTCCACCGAGGATGCTGAGTCATGTTGACTAGCGAAGGCGAGGGGCCCGCGCCTCTGGGGCCCCGTGGAGCTGCCGGGGTTGGCTCACCGTCTCCGGGGAGGCCACGGAGCAGGTGTAGGCGGGGTTGAGCGCGGATGGGGCGCGGCGCGGGGGGAGGTGCGCACGCGTGTGCGTGTGGGCCGGCACGTCCGGGTGGGCTGGGCGAGCGCTTGTGCGCATGTCCCCGCGCAGGGTCGGGCGCAAGAGTCCGGACACCGAGCCTTGCAGACACCCGGGTCCGCACGTCTGGGATGGACGTGGTGAGTGCACGTGCGCATGCGCTGCATAAGGCTGTGCGCATGCGCTGCATAAGGCTGTGCGCATGCGCACACCGGGAGTGGTGCGTGGAGGGGCCGCCTCCTCACCACGCCCCCAAGAGGACTAGAGCTTGTACCTGTTGTTGGCTTTACCGTACGCGACCGACTCTTGTCGTTTTGGGGCTTCATTACCAGAGTCCCGAATCCTTTGCTAGGTGCTTAAAAACATTTTCTTCATTGTACATAGGTGTTTCCACGAGAATAAAAAGCTTTACACTGGGGCCGGGCGCAGTGGCTTAAGCCTGTAATCCGAGCACTTTGGGAGGCCGAGACGGGTGGATCACGAGGTCAGGAGATCGAGACCATCCTGGCTAACACGGTGAAACCCCGTCTCTACTAAGAAATACAAAAAAAAACTAGCCGGGCGAGGTGGCGGGCGCCTATAGTCCCAGCTACTCGGGAGGCTGAGGCCGGAGAATGGGCGTGAACCCGGGAGGCGGAGCTTGCAGTGAGCTAAGATCTGGCCACTGCACTCCAGCCTGGGCGACAGAGCGAGACTCCCTCTCAAAAAAAAAAAAAAGCTTTACCTTTATTTGAGGTCTGCTTGGGCCTACGCGCATCTCCACCGTAGTGCTAATCCCTTCCCTGTCCTGGGACAGCCTGTGATGTAATTTAATGAGTATTCTTTTTAGCTAGCCTTGAGAGCCTTTAGTCTGGTGGTTTTGTTTTCGTTTTTAGAGACAGAGTCTTGCTCTATTACCCCAGAGCTGGAGTGCGCGTGAAGCGATCGGCCACTGCAGCCTCGAACTCCTGGACTCAAGTGATCCTCCCACCTTGGCCTCCCAAAGTGCTGGAATTCGAGGCGTGAGCTGCTACACCCAGCCTCTGGTTCTATTTTTTTTGCTCAGTATTAGAATTCGTAAGTTCTGGCCCCGGCAACACATCCTTTCATGTCTCAAGTTGCATTGTGGTGGTCACAGGACCTGTCCTGCACCTTGCACATGTGGCCATGAACAAGACTCGCTCCTTGCTCTCATGGGGCCTTCATTCCAGTGAGACACAAATGCAAACACAAAATTCCAGAAGAGTGCTAAGTGCTGTCATGAGAAACGAAGCCAGGCTGGAAGATGGGCTCTAACCCCAGAAAACTGATGGAGAGGCCCAGGCAGCCTTGGGAGCAACAGGTAGGCAAGTTGGAGGACACATGGCAAGGCTACTTGGAAGTAGGGGAGGGTGCATGGGAAACTCTGAGGCTGTGGGGGAGAGGCAGGAGCCAGGTGAAGTCCAGGTAGATAGCAGTGGAGATGTAAGAACATGGTGGAATTTTTTTTTTTTTTTGAGATGGAGTCTTGCCCTGTCGCCCAGGCTGGAGTGCAATGGTGAGATCTCAGCTCACTGCAACTTCCACCTCCCGGGTTCAAGCGATTCTCCTGCCTCAGCTTCCTGAGTAGCTGGGATTACAGGAACCCGCCACCATGCCCAGCTAATTTTTGTATTTTTTAGTAGAGTTGGGGTTTCACCATGTTGGTCAGGCTAGTCTCGAACTCCTGACCTTGGGTGATCCACCTGCCTTGGCCTCCCAAAGTGCTGGGATTATAGGTGTGAGCCACAGCACCTGGCTAGAACATGGTGAAATTTGAGTGTGCTTGGGAATACGCTTATAGGACTTGTTGATTAGTTGAATGAGGAAATGAAAAAATGAAGAATATCTTCTGGGATTTCAGCCTGAGCAACTGGGTTGCTGGTGGATGCTGGTTCTCTTACCAAGGACGGGAAAGATGGGTTGTCTCCCCTAAAATACTGAGTTTTAAAGGCAGGGACTGTTATCTTTGCAGTCTTGGCTCCTAGCAAGGGCCTAGCCCTTATGTGACATTAGTGAATGTTGAAATGAATGTGACATGCCTCAAACAATCCTCCCTCACCTAGGCCCACATCTTCAAGTCAGTATTCCGGTACAAGCCACATCCAGTCCCCTCACCGACCCACAGAGGCCTGGGCTCAGGAGCTCACCCCTGTGCTGTAAGGCCATGTGCATGTGTTATTTCCAGAGCCTACCCTTGGAGATGCCTCAGACTCCTGGGTACCTGTGGCTGGGAGGTAGCCAGTCATGCTGTCCACATACATGCTTTTGGGCAGTGGAGAAGCTGATCATTGGGAAGGTTTATTTCCTGTCTCCACATTAGGAGGCAGGTTACAGCAGTGGCCACACGGTGCACAAAAGGCCATCCCCTAACAGCCCCATGGTTGGCATGCAGCATCTCAGCCTCCAAACTGGAAGCCCCCCGCTATCCAAGGAGCCCCCAGGTGGGAAAGGAAGGTCACAAGCCTCCCAAGTACCTCAGATGGGCTGAGGCCTGTGAGGCCCCTGCAGTAGGTCAGGTGTAGCATCTGCTCAGCTTCCCTCCCCACTCATTCGCACACAGCCAGAGCTATGGGGCTCCTGCCCTCTGGCCTCCAGCACTGCTGTGAATCAGAACTAGTCGGCCGGGCGCGGTGGCTCAAGCCTGTAATCCCAGCACTTTGGGAGGCCGAGACGGGCGGATCACGAGGTCAGGAGATCGAGACCATCCTGGCTAACACGGTGAAACCCCGTCTCTACTAAAAAATACAAAAAACTAGCCGGGCGAGGTGGCGGGCGCCTGTAGTCCCAGCTACTCGGGAGGCTGAGGCAGGAGAATGGCGTGAACCCGGGAGGCGGAGCTTGCAGTGAGCTGAGATCCGGCCACTGCACTCCAGCCTGGGCAACAGAGTGAGACTCCGTCTCAAAAAAAAAAAAAAAAAAGAACTAGTCAAGAGAACTGGGTGCTTGTGTTAAACGGGAACACACTTAAATAAAATACGGGCTTTTTTTTTTTTTTTTAAAGACATGGGGTCTCACTATGTTGCCTAGGCTGGTCTTGAACTCCTGGCCTCAAGCAGTCCTCCCAGGTGAGCCTCCCAAATTGCTGGGATTACAGGTGTGAGCCAGCACACCCGGCCCCTGCTAGCTTTTTAATATGGACTTCCAGTGTGTTCTTCAGCACACTCAGGCAGCATGGCTGTTACTGAGCAACTTTGTCTTGAGGTGCATTTGGAAGGCTCTGGGACTTGGTCCCCATGCTCAACTTCAGGGCACCTTGGCAGAAAGAAGAGTGGTTCCTACACCAGCAGCTTATATATCAATGCCCACATTACTCCATTTCCTTCAGATCAGCAAAAATGGTTCCAATGAGGTGCTTTCTGTAAATGAAAATGAGTTGAAATGCTCCTGTGACCTGCCCTCCATCTGTGGTTCTCATGATACTATCTTCCTTCTGCTTAGCAGGATGGCATCATCCAGTGAGACAAGTCCTTCTTTTTTTTTCTTTTTGTCTGAGACAGAGTCTTGCTCTGTTACCCAGGCTGGAGTGCAGTGGAGCAGTCTTGGCTCACTGCAACCTCTGCCTCCTGGGTTCAAGCAATTCTCCTGCCTTAGCCTTCTGAGTAGCTGGGATTACTGATGCCTGCAACCACACCACCTAATTTTTTTTTTTTTTTTTTTTTTTTGAGACGGAGTCTCGCGCTGTCGCCCAGGCTGGAGTGCAGTGGCGCGATCTCGGCTCACTGCAAGCTCCGCTTCCCGGGTTCACGCCATTCTCCTGCCTCAGCCTCCTGAGTAGCTGGGACTACAGGCGCCCACCACCGCGCCCGGCTAATTTTTTGTATTTTTAGTAGAGACGGGGTTTCACTGTGGTCTCGATCTCCTGACCTTGTGATCCGCCCGCCTCGGCCTCCCAAAGTGCTGGGATTACAGGCTTGAGCCACCGCGCCCGGCCACACCACCTAATTTTTTGTATTTTTAGTAGAGATGGTGTTTCACCATGTTGGGCAGGCGGGGCTTGAACTCCTGACCTCATGATCCACCACCTCAGCCTCCCAAAGTGGTGGGATTACAGGTGTGAGCCACAATGCCTGGCCTTTTTTTTTTTTTTTCTTTGGAGACAGTCTCGCTCTCTGGACAGGCTAGAGTGCAGTGGCACGATTTCGGCTCACTGCAACCTCCGACATCCTGGGTTCAAGCGAAGCGATTCTTCTGCCTCAGCCTCCTGAGTAGCCGGGATTACAGGCACGCGCCACCATGCCCAGCTAATTTTTGTATTTTTAGTAGAGATGGGGTTTCACCATGTTGGCCGGGATGGTCTCGATTTCCCGACCTCGGGGTCCACCTGCCTCAGCCTCCTAAAGTGCTGGGATTACAGGTGTGAGCCACTGCGGCAGGCAGAGACAGGTCCTTCTTATCCCTGTGTGGCACAGTATCTCTGCCATAGATTGGGTCCCTGGTTTGGGGAGAGGGTAAAATAAGCCCTCATTCTTGCATCTCCTCATTGGACAAGCTAGCTGGGCAAGTCACAGCATCCACATTTGGTGGGACATGGGTGTTGGCAGACCCCAACCCAGAGAGCTTGCACCTTTCAGAGGACATCTCCTTCACTACGGCACTGGCTTCCCCTGCACAGGGGCCTAAACCAGCTTGGGCCTTAGGGAAGCCAATAGAGGAGGTGTAGCTGCTTGTTCTGCCTCCTGCCCATCCACTTCAGCTCACTGTAATATCCCAAGTGGTCTTCCCCTTGCTAGAATCAGAGGACAGGCTGACCTAAAAACCAACTCAGTGTGCAGCTTTTCAAAGCAATGAATCAGGCAGGGCTTTTGACATAATGTCCTCTGCAGTTCATTTTAAACAAGGATACAAAGTATTATTAAATGTATATTTTTAATAAAGCCAATAGTTATTTTACTTATAGGAGCTTTAAAAGATACAAAATGTAGAGTTCCAGTTTGGAAGCATTGTAACTATACACACAATGTCCTGCTGATGCCCTAGCAAGGCAGCCACGCCCGACCATGCAAAGGACACATACATTCACACACGCACACACATGCGCTTTGGCGAGACCCCTCTGCCAAGCGCAGCACCTGGAATTACCAGTGTTCAGAGCAAGGCGGTGCCGGGAACACAGCACCTACATGGAGACCACACAAACGGCTTCACACAGTCTCACAGCCCATGGAGATGCAATTAGAAAATGTCTTCCTTAATAGAGAAAAACAAACTGGAAAGTGACAATTAGCAACGTCACCTGTGCTGGGGCATCAAGGACTGACCTCTGTCCAAGGTGAGGCCTTTGGGGAGGCACTATTAAAACAAGAGTACATCAGTATAATAGAACTCGAAATACAGGGTACTGTGGACACATTACTGAAGGAAATAGAAAACTATCTTACAAGTAGAACAGCCATAGACAACTTTAACAGAGATTAGTGTGCACACTGTGACAGCTAACAGACAGGAGCCACGCAGGGTTGGTGCAAAGCACGTGCCTGAAAATGTCTATATACAAAACAGTTCTTTGTAAACATGGTGAGGTGAATGCTCAGAACCACGGCAAAAGATCATAAATACAGGCAGCAATGCATCCCCACACAGCACAAAAGACAACACCTGAGGCCTGGGAACAGCCTGACAACACAGTACTAAAAACTCAGGTGGCTGGGCTCAGACACCCTAAGGGTCCTCTCGAATTAGTGTGTGTGTGTGTGTGTGTGTGTGTGTACATACATATATATATGTGTGTGTATATATATATTCTTTTTTTTTTCTTTTTGAGACGGAATCTCGCTTGGTCACCCAGGCTGGAGTGCGGTGGCACAATCTCGGCTCACTGCAACCTCCGCCTCCCGGGTTCAAGCGATTCTTCTGCCTCAGCCTCCCAAGTAGCTGGGACTACAGGCGCCCGCCACCACGCCTGGCTAATTTTTGTATTTTTAGTAGAGATGGGGTTTCATCATATTGGCCAGGCTGGTCTTGAACTCCTGACCTTGTGATCCGCCCACCTCGGTCTCCCAAAGTGCTGGGATTACAGGCGTGAGCCACCGCGCCCATCCTCTTTTTGGTATTTTTATATATAAATTTACTTATATCTGTAGAAAAACGAGAACATAAATGTGTTATTACAATCTTTGCTGGAAAAGCTTATATGGAGTTAGAAAGAATAAACCATTTATTAGTAGTTAACATATATTAAAATGGTTTAATGATTTAAGAAAATATAAAAAAAATATTAATACTGTCAAACTTTCATACTAGAAAATATTATGGATTTTTCTCAATTAGACTTTTTCAAAGATGAAATATGAAAAATTTAAATAAGTTTTATATAAAGAACTTTCTGTAACCTCAATTAATATACAGTGGGATATGTCTATTCTATATAGATATATTTATTATTATTTCTCAATTTAAGCACCATTCAATTCTTCTGGATCCATTCTGACTGGAAAATATCCCTAAATCCACAGGATGTTATCTATTTAATGGCACATGTTAACTGAAAATGAGGTGGATTTTTTTTTTTTTAAGAAAAGACCTTAAATTAATTTCTATCTACATCTTAATTGGTTTGTCTTCTGAGCCAGCTCACAATGTCAATGCAATTTCTAGTGCAGGTGTCTCTGAGTGCCCCTTGACCACACCCCGAGGACTGTGGCAGTGTCCTGGCCGTGTGTGGAAGGATCGAAGGGCAGCAGGTGCAGCCTTGCTCTGCACATGGACAGCAGCCGGCTGGTCCACTGCCACGCACCTTCAGCAGTATACCTCCGACACGAGTTCCACCATCCTGCTTCCGTAAAGCTGGGAAAGGCCGCAGTCCCTGGGTGCTGCTGGGTGGCGAGGAACTGTCCACCCACAGAAACCCCAGGTGACTGCTTCCAATCACAAATATTCTATATTTTGCCCATTTTGTATAAGCTTAAATATAGTGTTAAACAAACCTCCAGCCAGTGTATCTGTTATCTTAAAATATTCAATGCATTTTAGGCAGGAGATGTTTTAACTAAAAACCTACATGAAAAAAATAGCTAGAAAAATACAGTGATTGGTGTGGTCATCACTCAAGGTGTGGAGGAGGGAGGAGAGGGTTTCTGAAAAATGGTCAGTTATGCCCTCAGCTTTCAGGCCTGATGTCTTCTCAACACAAAGCAGGACTAAAAACCCAAGAGCTATGTTTCTTCAAGTGTGGCCGTGGCGCCTGCATCAGAGTCACCTGCGGGGCTTATTAGGCATGCAGGTTCCCCAGCAAGCCCCCGAAGGCCAGACGCCTGTGTCTCCAGATGGCTCTCCAGGGCTCTGATGCCGCCAATGTTTGAGAAGCCAGGTTTAAAGGCTGGGAGCTGCCAACCACCCTTGTCCCCAAGGAACCCTCCCTGGGATGGGGTGCACTGGTCCTCTGAGTGGCTGGTGTCAGCTAGGCGGCCCTGGGATGGGGACACCCATCCCCACAGCTCTGGGCAGGCAGGCAGGCTGGCCTGGGGTCAGTACTGGGGCAGATAGGCTGGCCTGCGCTCAGCCTTCCCAGGGAAGGCCTTGAAGCCCTTGGGTGCTGCCTTATGTGCTGGTGGGGGTGGGGGCTGTGGTGGGGTCTGCACGTAGGAGAAGGCGGCGGCACTGCAGTCGTTGGTTGCGGCCCATACTGGGGACTGCAGCATCTGCATGGTGTCGTTCCACTGGCTGCCGGGGCTGGTGACTGCATAGAGTGGTGCGCTGGGGCTGGGCAGCGTGCTGGGAAGCGGGGAAGGGTGCTGCCAGGGTGCTTTGGGTGGCCACGTTTTGGTTTTGTTATCCTGAGAGACAGAAGAGAGTTCTTAGTGGCATTTTGGGCAATGTATCATCTTTTCCCACCTCCCCAGATCCCTGGCCCTTATTCCCACCTAGGAGGCAGGGTCAGAGCCCCACTCACTCCCACAGCCCTATCCAACAGAACTTCTTGCAATGGTAGCCACTTGCCACATGTGGCTAGTGCAAGCTGAGGACATTTTTTCTTTTTTTTTTTGGAGACGCAGTCTGTCTCTCACCCAGGCTGGAGTGCAGTGGCGTGATCTCGGCTCACTGCAACCTCCGCCTCCCGGGTTCAAGCGATTCTCCTGCCTCAGCCTCCTGAGTAGCTGGGATTACAAGCGTGTGCCACCATGCCTGGCTAATTTTTGTATTTTCAGTAGAGACGGGATTTCACCGTGTTAGCCAGGATAGTTTCGATCTCCTGACCTCATTTGTGATCCACCCGCCTCGGCCTCCCAAAGTGCTGGGAGTACAGGCATCGCCACTGCGCCCGGCTGATTAATTCTTTTTAAAAAATATTTTAGAGGCAGTCTCACTCTATCACCCAGGCTGGAGTACAATGGTGCAGTCATAGCTCACTGTAATCTCAAATTCCTGGGTTCAAGCCATCCTCCTGCCTCAACCTCCTGAGCAGCTAGGACTATACGCATGTGCCACTGTGCCTGGCTAATTTTTTAATTTTTTTGTAGAGACAGTGTCTATGTTGCCTGGGTTGGTCACAAACCTCTGGCCTCAAGCCATCCTTCTGCCTTGGCCTCCCAAAGCACTAGAATTACAGGCACGAGCCACCATGCCCAGCCTGAATTTTTATTTGTATTTAAATTTACATAGCCACATGTGGTGAATGGCTATCCTACTGGACAGCACAGCCGTAGAACGTCCTGTGGCTCTGAGTCAGCTGAGGAGGCTAATCATTTACACAGTTAATCATCACAAAGAAGACCCCTCATTACTCTGAGGCCCTCTGAAAACTGCAGCTGTGGAAGCTAGCCCAAATCTGTGCCCACAGAGCCTGCCTGAATACCTGGTTCACGTCCTCCACTGTGGTGAGGAGAGGTGGTGAGGGCAGCGTGCTGGTGTCCTGCTCTCCACTGCTGTGTTTCCTGAAAGAACCAAGAGCTCAGGGCAGTGATTGCCTGGCTTCCTGCCCAGCCCACCTGCATGGGACACACTATTGCTAGGCTGCAGCGACTCCAGGCCCTGGTTCTAGGAGGGGAGGAGGGCTGCATGGGTCCATGGCGTAAAGGGGGCTAAGGGGAGCCCGCACTGAATGATGCGCTCCTGCACGGCCAGTGCAGGCAGAGGAGCTGGGGTTGGGGGTGGCAGGCAAAGACAGGCACCGGCTTTACTCAGATGCTGAGTCCACCTTCTTTGCCTTTTTTTTTTTTTTTTGAGACCAAGTCTCACTCTCTTTCCCAGGCTGGAGTGCAGTGGCATGATCTCAGCTCACTGCAACCTCTGCCTCCCAGGTTCAAGCAATTCTTGTGCCTCAACCTCCAGAGTAGCTGGGATTACAGGCGTGTGCCACCATGCGCAGCTAATTTTTGTGTTTTTAGTAGAGATGGGGTTTCACCATGTTGGCCAGGCTGATCTCAAACTCCTGACCTCAGGTGATCTACCTGCATCAGCCCCCCAAAGTACTGGGATTACAGGTGTGAGCCAGCGGGCCTGGCTGGCTTTTTGTTAATTCATTTAAGAGATACTGTTTCCAGGCCGGGCGCGGTGGCTCAAGCCTGTAATCCCAGCACTTTGGGAGGCCGAGACGGGTGGATCACGAGGTCAGGAGATCGAGACCATCCTGGCTAACGTGGTGAAACCCCGTCTCTACTAAAAATTACAAAAAACTAGCCGGGTGAGGTGGCGGGCGCCTGTAGTCCCAGCTACTCGGGAGGCTGAGGCAGGAGAATGGCGTGAACCCGGGAGGCAGAGCTTGCAGTGAGCCGAGATCTGGCCACTGCACTCCAGCCTGGGGGACATAGATTGGCTCCATGGAAGTGGCAGAAAAAAAAAAAAAAAAAAGAGATACTGTTTCCAAGCACTAAGGATATGTGACTGTTACAAGCTTGAATGAAAAAGGCAGGATGTGGCCAGATCAGAGCCAGCACTCCTGCATGCAGACAACAGTCTCTGCAGAGATGGTGCCAGATGTGACTTCTTAAAAGTCGAATCAGTCATATGTCTGAACCAGCAGTCTCAAACTCCACCCCGGCTCAAACTTGCTCCTCCTGCAGGCTTTGCACCTCAGTTCACGGCACCCTTCACAGAAGCTCAGGCGGAAGACTTGTGTGTCATCCTTGACTCTTCCCCCCTCACCCATACCCCACTGCCAATTCCCCACCAGCTGCTGCTGCACTTTGTTCAGCTCTCTGCTCATCAGAAGTCTCATTGACTAAGTTCTGAAAATAGAACATCCACCTGTTCTCTGCATTTACTACCCTCATACCCTGCTTTATTTTCCTTCAGAGCACCTAGCCTAACCTGACATGATTTTTTGTTTGATTTTTGAGACAGGGTCTCACTCTGTTGCCCAGGCTAGAGTGCAGTGGCACAAACACAGCTGACTGTAGCCTCAACTTCCCAGGCTCAAGTGATCCTCCCACTTCAGCCTCCCGAGTAGCTGGGACTACAAGTGTGGACAGAAAGCATCTGAATGTGTGCTCAGGATTGGTCACTGCCACCCCCCAGCCCACTACTATTCTGTGCAAGTACCCTTCTGTCTTCACCTACCCGCTCCCCACTGCCTATCCGACGGAGCCTGGCCTGTCCGGCAAGGACCATGTAACCCAGCCTCCAGCTCTGCTCCACAGCATGGCTTCGAGTACCTGGGAGCCCTGCGTACCCTCCACTCCCATGGCCCTTAGTCTGCCACCCTAACCTTGCTTTCATAGCCACAGCAGTTTCTCTACTTATTTCTAACCAAGCTCTCCTCTTAGTTCAGAGCCCATTTTAATTTTTGGGACCACTTTTGAAACATTCTCAGGTCTGAATATGCTATATTACTACTTTTTCGAACTTTGAAATGCCATTCAGAGGTCATTTTATCCATCTTTAATAAAGAGACTGAGGGTCAGTGAGGGCGAGCCCCTTGTCTGGGGTTGCAGAGCCTGTTGGTGAGTCCAGATTAGAACTCGCAACCAAGGGCCTGCTCTTCCCACAGAAAGGGGTGCCTCCTGCAAGGCACAGACCAGCACCAGCCACCCTGTCCCCCAAATCAAGCTGGCACAAGACGAGTCCGGCTCTTCCTTGTGGAAACCGCCTCCTGCAGGCGCTCTTTAGAGGCTTCAGCCAGGCAGTGCTGGAAGAGCCCCTCCTCACACACAGGGAGACTAGGAGCGACTGGGCTCCTGGCTTTCCCAGGGAGTGAGCCGTAGGTTGCATTCACATGCCCCTCTCTCCCCACCTTGGTTTAGAAATCCCTTCATACCTTCTCTGCTTGACAGCAGCAACGAGGTCAGGCCCTGAAAACATGGAGAACAAGCTGTCCCCGTTAGCTGAGGATGTCTCATCACTCGAGCTGGCAGAGTCTCCCTGAGCACCCGACCAGGCACCATGCAGACCATCCCTGAAAGCCGGAGAGAGAAGCTGGGCCAGGGCCTCCTGCAGCCCCACCACCCTCCACCCCACCCTGAAAGGGCAGTCCTTACCCTGCATTCATCCCATAACCAAATAGTGGTCTCTTGTCTCTCCCTTCTTAAAACGTGAGGTTTTCCTCCTTTGCCTTATTTCAAAAGTAATACATATTCATCACTTCCCTTTATTCCTCTAAGAAGCCTATGGTTTGTATATGAAATTTGTTTTAGAAAAAACAAGGGAGGGATAGCATGGGGAAGAATAGCTAATGGATGCTGGGCTTAATACCTAGGTGATGGGATGATCTGTGCAGCAAACCAACATGGCACACGTTAACCTTTGCAACAAACTTGCACATCCTGCACATGTACCCCTGAACTTACAATAAAAGTTGAAAGAAAAAAAATTTTTTTAAGTTAAAAAAAAAAAAGAAGTAAGAAAAAACTAAAAGTTGAGCTGGTCTTTAGTCACCCAGATTTATTAACTAGGTAGCAATATGGGATATAAAAAAATCCCCATTTGTCTTTACGATAAAAATTCGCAATTCTGTCAATATACTAGAATCTCAACTGTACACCTTTGCTTTTTGTAGGCTATAATGACAGCATTCCATAAATCATGTGGGCTTCACAGCCACACTCATTTCAGTATAAAGGCCGTGTTAAATATGCATTTATCTTACAAGTACCATCATGTAAGAGCCTTGTCTAGGGCTGAAGAGTCTCTTTTGAAAATCATGAATGTATACCAATGGCATGTTCACAGGGACACAACACACTACTTAGCATCTAACAGTCAGCCACATGACTCTGACCCTAAAGATTTAATCCCATGTCACTCTCTCACCCGGGGGCTTGGAATTGAACTGCTTGAAAAGAATGCCCACAGGCAAGGAGCCTCCCTTCTCACAGGCCCCTCGGGGGACACTTGGGTCTCAAACTCGGATTCCATGCAGTACCCAGCACTCACCCTTCTGTGAAGAACTCGGGGAAGGGCCAGGTCCGATGGGCGTCATCCATAGGCGGCCAGTTGCCCCGGGGGTTGCCTGGCCGGCGACCATGCTGGGCCTGCCGCTTCTGCTGCATCGCCTGGCTCACTCCTGCCACATAGCGTGCAAACTCTGGGTCTGAGCCCACTGCATGGCGACAAAAGGAACAAACCGGGTTTGGGGAGAAACTGGCCTCTTAGTCCTTCCCTATGCTTTGCTGACATGCTGGTCACACATGCAATGAAAGGCAGTGAGGAGCTGCCAGGCTTTTGCCCCACGGCGTGGGCTGTAGGCTGTGCCCAGCACCCTGCTGTGGGGAGATGGGACTTGTAGCACCTAGGGCTAAGGCACAGTGTGTGCCAGGGATGTCTGGATCACCTGAGGTCAGGAATTCGAGACCAGCCTGGCCAACATGGTGAAAACCCGTCTCTACTAAAAATACCAAAAATTAGCTGGATGTAGTGGCAGGCACCTGTAATCCCAGCTACTCAAGAGGCTGAGACAGGAGAATCACTTGAACCCGGGAGGCGGAGGTGGCAGGGAGCCGAAATCGCGCTATTGCACTCTAGCCTGGGTGACAAGAGCGAAACTCCAACTTAAAAGAAGTCCAGCGTCTTGGTGCTCTGTACCTAGAGTCATTAGCTAACAACTTAGAAAATCAGATGATGACTTTGGCCAACTGATGACCTGAAAGTTAACAAAGCATCAAAGCACTGGGGTCAGCCAGATAGAGGTTATATGCTGTTCCTACTTGAGCTAAAGTTTGATCTGGTATTTTCCTGGCTATTGGCCAGGAGATTTGCTCATTCCATCTGAACATCTTAAGTGTGGCAAAGAATAAAATGCAACTTCAGAATGCTTTAAGAGGTGGCTGGGAACACTGGCAGTGCTGAATGGGGATATGCAGGGCAGTACAAATGGGAGAAAAGCACAGATGGCGTTTACAGAAAGTGTCAAAAAAAACATATGGCAGGAAAGCATCCATGAATCATAAATGTGACTCAGCAATTCATTTTTTAGCTTAAAATTAGGGAAGATACTAGGGCACAATCCCATTACCAGCTTATCCTAGGGCACTGTCACAAGATGATCTCAGTCACACTGTCCTGTCTCCTGACCCCCATCCCGCACTGAGTTTGCCTATCCAGACGGGTGCACTAGCTGGCGCTCTCTGATTCTGTCCAGAGGGGCGCTCCTCCTTAATCTGCATCAAGGGCTATGCAGATCTTATGCCCTTGGGGCAGGTAGAAAACTACACCATGGACTTCAGGGGCAGAAAGGAACACCCAGAAGGGAAAGAGTAGGATTTGTAGTCTACAGACATAAGAGGTGTCCAGGACTCAGAGGTCAAATACGGTAACATTCTTATTTTATTTTATTTTATTTTATTTTATTTTGTTTTAATTCTTTTTTGAGGCAGTCTGGCATCCTATCACCAGGCTGGAGTGCGTGTGGATCTGCAAGCTCACAGCAAACTCCACTTTTCGGGTTCCACGCCATTCTCACACTTGCGCTCCCGGTAGCTGGGACTGAGGCAGCCGCCACCTTGCCTGGCTAGTTTTTGTATTTTTTAGTAGAGGCCAGGGGTTTCACCCGGGTTAAGCCAGGATGGTCTCGATCTCTGACCTCATTGATCAGCCGTCTCGGCCTCCCAAAGTGCTGGGATTACAGGCTTGAGCCACAGCGCCCGGCCAACATTCTTATTTTTAAAAATTTTCTTTTTCTTTTTTTTTTTTTTTTTGAGGCGGAGTCGCTCTGTCGCCAGGCTGGAGTGCAGTGGCTTGATCTCATCCCCTGCAGCTCCGCCTCCCGGGTTCCGCCATTCTCCTGCCTCAGCCTCCCGAGTAGCTGGGAGTACAGGCGCTGCCACCACGCCCAGCTAGTTTTTTGTATTTTTAGTAGAGATGGGGTTTCACTGTGTTACCCAGGATGGTCTCGATCTTCTGACCTCGTGATCCGCCCGCCTCGGCCTCCCAAAGTGCTGGGATTACAGGCGTGAGCCACCGCGCCCGGCCTTAAAAAAAAATTTTTTTTTTAGACAAGAGTCTCACTCTAGTTATCCAAGCTGGAGTGCAGTGGTGCCATCTCAGCTCACTGCAACCTCTGCCTCCCGGGTTGAAGTAATTCTCGTGCCTCAGCCTCCCAGGTGGTTGGGACTACCACACCTGGCTAATTTTTTTGTACTTTTGGTAGAGACGGGGTTTCACCATATTGGCCAGGCTGGTCTTGAACTCCTGGCCTCAAGCAATCTGCTGGCCTCAGCCTCTCAAACTGCTGAGACTACAGGCGTGAGCCACTGCGCCTAGCCTCAAATATGATACAATTCTGACAAATACTGTTTATATTCTGAATTTAGTTACATGACAGTCAAAAAATGTACAGACCATTTATGATCAGAGAAAACGCACTGTGCCCACAGCAGTGGGTGGTAGCCAGTGGGCTTGCTGTTTCTTAGCAGGATGGAGGTGTTTACCCTTCTTGTGGCCCAGGGTTGCAGGCACAAGGATTTCCTATATCCATCCACCCAGGGGGAGCAAGCACAAGACAGCAGGAGCAGCGGCATGAAGAATTTTCAGAAGACACGAGCAATGGTCAGGTGCGGTGGCTCACGCCTGTAATCTCAGCACTTTGGGAGGCTGAGGTGGGTGGATCACCGGAGATCAGGAGGTCAAGACCAGCTTGACCAACATGGCAAAACCCCATCTCTACTAAAAATATAAAAATTAGCCGGGTGTGGTGGTGGGTGCCTGTAGTCCCAGCTACTCAGGAGGCTGAGGCAGGAGAATCATTTGAGCCCAGGAGGCAGAGGTTGCAGTGAGTGGGGATCGTGCCACTGCACTCCAGCCTGGGCAACAACGCGAGACTCTGTTTCAAAAAAAAAAAAAGAGTGTTAACCCCAGCATTAACTTCCCTCCTGTAACAAGTGCAGGGGTGTTTCAGCAAGGAATCTCTTCTGGTGGGGATTTACTTGTACAAGTATTTGCTATACTTATTTGTAACATTTCACAGTACTCACCTGTGAATGAAATACATTTTCTACTTCTGTATGCCTTTTGCTATTTAATTAGAGAAAAAAGTTTGCATGTACCTATGTTAACAAATTCTCTTACTAATTTTAGATTTTTTGGCGGGGGGGGTTCAATTATATTATTAGCAAAAAGATGTGCTGCTTAATCTATCATTTTCTAAAGCTTGGACCACTTATTTCATTGCTTTTTGTCTTGCTGCATTTGCTGTGAAGTCCAAGACAAAGTTACATGCTACAGGTGATAACAGTTGCCCTTGTCTGATTCCTGATATTAACTGAAATGATTTTTGTTTCATTATATAAGGCACTATTTGCTATTAGCTTTTGGTAGATAGTCTTTTTTGTTTTTCATTTATTTACTTATTTTTTAGAGACAGAGTCTCACTTTGTTGCCCAGGCTGGGCTGCTGTGGTGTGATCATGGCTCACTGCAGCCTCAACCTCCTGAGCTCAAGCAATCTTCCCACCTCGGCCTCAAGGTGCTGGGACTACAGGCATGTGCCACCACACCCGGCTAATTTTTTATTTTTTGTAGAACTATGTTGGCCAAACTGGTCTTGAACTCCTGGCCTCCTGCAATCTGCCTACCTCAGCCTTCCAAAGTGCTGGAATTACAGGCATGAGACAGCGTGCCCGGCCAGGTTTTCCACTTCTTGGTATAATTTTGTAATGCCTATTTTGCTAGGAAAGAATCGATTTTCTGCTGAGTTTCCAAATGTATTGCTATTAAGTCTTAGTTGGTAATGACTTAAAGTGGTTTTTTTTTGAAATAGGGTCTCTCGCCGGGCGCGGTGGCTCACGCCTGTAATCCCAGCACTTTGGGAGGCCGAGGCGGGCGGATCACAAGGTCAGGAGATCGAGACCATGGTGAAACCCCGTCTCTACTAAAAATAGAAAAAATTAGCCGGGCGCAGTGGCGGGCGCCTGTAGTCCCAGCTACTCGGGAGGCTGAGGCAGGAGAATGGCGTGAACCCGGGAGGCGGAGCTTGCAGTGAGCCGAGATTGCGCCACTGCACTCCAGCCTGGGCGACAGAGCAAGACTCCGTCTCAAAAAAAAAAAAAAAAAAAAAAAAAAGAAATAGGGTCTCTCTCTCTGTCATCCAGGCTGGGGTGTAGTGGCATGATCACAGCTCACTGCAGCCTCAAAATCCTGGGGTCAAGGGATGCTACTGCTGCAGCTTCCTAAGCACCACCACACCCAGCTGATTTTTTGTTTAGAGATGAGGGTTTTGTGATGTTGACCAGGCTGGTCTTGAACTCCTGGCCTCAAGTGATCCTCCCACCTCAGCCTCTCAAAGTGCTGGGATTACAGGCATGAGCCACTAAAGTGCTTTTAATGTATCCTATTTCCTAATTTTGTTTCTCTTTGTTCTCTCTTAATCAAGCTTAGAATAAATTGGCTTATATATTTTATTGGTCTTCCAAAGATCCTTTAGAGTTATTTGCAATTTCTACTCTATTTTTCTTTTTAATTTACTTATTTTTGGCTTTTCCCCCCTTAATTCCTCCTCCTAGTTTGTTCTTGTTTGTAAATTCCTTCTCTAATTTCTTAAGATGACTCTGGTGGTATTTTCATTGTCTAGGCCAGGAAAAGCTGTTTTCTATGAAGGCAGGAGGGTGTCTGTCACCTATCATAAGCCCTAGAGTTTAGGCAAAAAAAAAAAGCATCGCAAAGAACAGGTTATATAATCAGGAAAAAAGCACCCCACAAAAGACTGTTGATCTTGGCTACTGGGAGCGGGCAGGCCTAGACTGGAGCCCACTTGAACTATGGGACTTTGAGCTATTCAAGTAACCTCTCTTAGCCTCAGTTCTGTTCTCCATAAAGTAAGAAAAATAGTCCACTCATGTTCTCAGCCCCTTTCTCACCACTGTTTCCCACTCTTGCTAGATCTGCCCAACACTCGCCTCCACAGTGAGAAAGGGTCGTAAAGGGGGATTAAGTGATTTCACCTTCACTAGTAAGGCTGCGATAGATAAGCCCTGGGAAGACCTCAGCAGTTGCGTTTGCTGTTGACACTGGGCGAGGGGTGGGAGGCCTCACATACCTGCAGGATCGAAAGGCAGAATCTCTCCCAGCATTCCAAAGACTCCATCGCTTTGGTCACGGTTTGGCCATGTGTTATTTCTAGGTCCCTGCGGCTTCTGTCCCAGAACCTCTGACATCACGTTATCCATATAGCTGCTCACCAGACCCAAGCTGTACAAGTCAGAACTGAGATCAGATATGCCAGGCCACTGACCAAGAGGAGACAGACCTGCTCCAACAGTCTGCCCTGGCTGTTGGGATGAGCCATGTACCCATTTCCCAGGTGCCCGAGGCTGGGGCGGGGGCTGCTGCGGTCCAATGGGCTGGAGTAGGTGTTGGTAGTATTGGACTTGAGGTTGTTGCTGCTTTGGGGACTGCTGCTGAGGTGCCAGTCCTGGCTGGGGTGTCAGAGGTGTGTGTGCCCCAGCCTGGGGTGCCCGTGGTGGAGGGGGCACGGGCAGTGACGGCTGCTGTGGCTGCATGGCTCCTGCCTTCTGCTCAGTCACCATGGCTGTGGCAGCAGAATTACGCCTTGTCACCAACGGAGAGCCCTGATGTGACTGGCCCATGTTAAAGCCCGAGAGAAAATCTATCACCTCTTGCATTTCCTGATCAGTTGGTAAGTTCATACCCTTCTCATCCTTGCCATCATCTCCATGCAGGAAGTTCTCACGCCTCTCCATGAGAAAGCCATTGGCCACTGGATTACTGGAATTCTGAGCTGACTGTGAAGGGTCTGTAGTCCTGGGGAAATTGCCAATGTTCAAAATGCTTTGTAACCTTGTATCAATATTGCCAGGCATTTTGGCCTTCTCTTCTGAACATCCAGCTATGAAGATGTTTTTAGAAGGGGTATTTTGGATGGAATAATTTGTGCTGCTGCTGGAGCTAGTACATGAAGCTTTCTTGGTGAACCGGGATGTCAGTTTGGAGAATGTCTTCTGCAGGCCACCTGAAGATTTGTTTCCATTTCCAGAAGGCAGGTCAGCCTGGTTGCCAAAATCACAGATCTCCCTTTGCAGCTGGATCTGTATGCAGGGTAAAGCTTGCTCCCTATTTAAACAGAAATTTGTTTAAAAAAAAAAAAAAAAAAAAAGACAAATATATAAAATAATAGAATGGACCTCTTTGTATTTAAGAATGGTGTTGAGAGCAAGAAAAACCTCTCTGGTTGGTATCAGGTTCACTTATTTTATAAATAAATGAACACCCAGGGGTTTTGAGAGTATGAAATCTACAGTGTCTAACGCAGGACTGGAAGTTCTGCTAGGATTCTGGCCTGAGGAGTGTGATTGAGTGAAATCCTCTAATGGTGGCACAGGAGGGGAAAGCATGGCTAGATGTGGGGATGCAACTGCAGAAGCTAGCTTTGTACCTGGAGGACAGGGGCTACAGCCACGCAAATACAGCAGAGGGACAATGGACAACTCCACAAAGCAGAGGGAGGTGGTGGGGGGATGCAGGGATACTATGGACCAAAGTTGTCCCAAAAGATGGCTGTGACTTTCAAAGTTTCCTGAGCACATTTTCCCCATACTAAAATGGAGCCCTACAGAGCGAAAGGGCATGGGGCAGGAGCTGAGGCAGGTGAAGGCTGTGTGGCCCTGGAAAAGTCACTTCACTATTCTGGCCTTTGTGTACTCATGAGTTAAGAAAGGGAGAAAAGGTTGGGCATGGTGGCTCACGCCTGTAATCCCAGCACTTCGGGAGGTCAAGGCAGGCAGATCACTTGAGGTCAGGAGTTTGATACCAGCCTGGCCAACATGGCGAAACCCCATCTTCATGAAAAATACAAAGATTGGCTGGGCATCATGGCGCACACCTGTAATCCCAGCTACTCGGGAGGCTGAGGTAGGAGGATGACTTGAGCCCAGGAGCTGGGGGAGGCTGCAGTGAGCTGAGATTGCACCACTACACTCCAGCCTGGCTGGGTGACAGAGCCAGATCCTATAAAGACAAGACGACAAAACCAAACACAAAGACCAAGACAGAAAAGAAAAAAAAAAGAAAAGAAAAGAAAAGGGAGAGGGGCCATGGCTAGATGTTTAAGGCTCCTACCAGATGTATACACATTTTTCAAGTTCAACCTGAGAGAACGGATTGAAAAAGAAAACAAATTCTAAAAGACATAAGTAAATTTTCTAAACATTTCTCTGTTCTTAATTCATAACGAGAATATGAGTTAAAAGTCCTCTTGATGGACTTCCTCTCAAATGACAAAACAAAGGAAGGCAAAAATGTTAGCAAATAGGATAATCTGGGTACAGGGCATGGAGCAGTTCTTTGTATCATTCTTGCCACTTTGCTGCAGGTTTTAAATTATTCTGAAAATAAAAGTTACTAAAAAGTCCGTATTGCCTTATTTACAATACCGCATACTATCAGTGACACAAGCACACATGAAATTGTGCATAGTCACACTGTCCCCTCAGTATGCATCTAAATGCAAACCGCAGACAATTTAAGTGACCCGCACAGACACCAACCTTCCAGCCCTCCAGCGGTTTAGGTCCAGCACGGCTGTGTAGAGCACATCCACCAGACCCAGGGTCTTCTCAGGATCAAGGCTTCTCTGCAGCAGGGACATGGTGGCAGGGTCTTCTTTCAGGCACCTAGGCACAGATTAGGCTGCATTAGTCTTGGCTGCCCTTCTCTGCAAAGGTGTTTCAAGCAGGTCTCATAGAAAAGGCTACAACTTTTATGTACTTCTCGCGCCCAACAAAAATTCAGTAACTGTAAGAACACGGAGAAAACAACAGGGCTGACCCTGGAACTCACTGCTCCACAAGAGGAGGAGGAAGCAAAAGGCTCTGAGGTCTCGTGATATCAGAATATATATTTGGTCTCTGCCTCCAGTTCCTCATACAGAGCTCCTAAAACCCTTGAGATTTCCTGGATGATAGTGTCTTTTGTTCTAATAAGATGACTTGCTTATATGATGAAGCCTCCATAAAAATCATTAGATCATTGGGTTCTGAGAACTTCCACGCTGGTGAACACACTGAGGTGCTGGGCATGGGGCACACCTGGCAAGGGCATGGAGGCTCGGGGCCCCATCCTACACACTGCACGCTATGCACCTCTTCACCTGGCTGTGTATCTGCTATAATATCCTTTATAACAAACCATAAATGTAATTAAATGTTTTACTGAGTTCTGTGAGACATTATAGCAAAATATCAAACCTGGAGGTTATGGGAACCCTCAACTTATAGCCAATTGGTTAGAAGTCGGGTGACCACCTGGGACTTGTGGATGGCATCTGAAGTGGGAAGTAGCCTTGCAGGGCTGAGCCCTTAACCTGTGGGGTCTGTGCTAGCTCAGACATTCTGATTCCTGCTGACTTCTCCAATAAGTAAACAACACAACTGTCTACCACAAAACTTACACATCCTCTCTAGTTCCTCACATCTTGCATGCAATCCATCAGTGAATCCTGACAGCTCTTCTTATAATACACATCCAGAATCCAAGCACTTCTCACCACCTTGTTTATGAACCCCCTGCTTCAGGAAACCACCACTCCTGGGTTTCAGGACCAAGCTCTCACCTGGTCTCTTTTTCTTTACTCCTGTACCTCCAAAGCCCATCCTTCACATAGCAGCCAGAGCGAGCTTCCCATAGTGCCAATCAAAGCACATCACTCCCCTGCTTAAAACCCTTCAATGGCATCTCATCGTGATTGAAATAAAATCTAAACCCTCACCACAGTCCTCAAAGCCCTCTGTGCCCAGCCCTTCCACCTTGTCCCAGCCATGAGGCCTTCTCTTTCCCTGGATGGGTTTGTCCACACCTAGGACCTTTGTTCTTGCTGCTGCCTTTGCCCGAATTTCTCTTTCCTGAGATTTGGATATGGCCAACTGCTTCTCATCATTTGGGTCTCCACTGTCCATTCAGGGTACCTACACCAAGAGCCCCCCAACCTTCTTTTGAGACAGAGTCCCACTCTGTCCTCAAGGCTGGATTGCAGTGGTGTGATCAAAGTTCACTGCATCCTCAACCTCCTGGGCTCAAGCCATCTTCCCATGTCAGCCTCCCAAGTAGCAGGGACTACAGGCGTGTGCCACCGCACCCGGCTAATTTTTAAATTTTTTTGTAGAGATGGGGTCTCACTATGTTGCTCAGGCTGGTCTTGAACTCCTTAGCTCAGGTGATCCTCCTGCCTCAGCCTCCCAAAGTGCTAGGATTACAGGTGTGACCCACTTGGTCCAGCCAAGAGCCCTTTTCTGAGAGGGAAAACAGTCTGAGCAGCACAGGTCTACTAGGAAGATGATGTCTGCCAAATCCTGGGCACTCTAGGAGCTAAATGGTGAACTCAACACTTGCAAAGTCATCCAAGGAGGTAGCAGTACTCCCTAACATGACTTGGACTTGGGAAGAAATGTATCAAAGAAATGCGTAAGAGCATGAAATGAGAGTCAGCCAGGCTCTGAAGCACAGGAAAGGGTGAACAACAACGCAAGCTCTGCTAGTGCCCAGCTAGACCTTGGACTCCTCAGAGAGAATCTTGGAAACTGAGCCTGCCCAGGGTTCAGTGCACCCAATTCTCTCCGTCTGGAATCACTGATAATCAGGACACATTTGCTCTTGTGCCCAAGCCAAGTCTCGTTGTGACTTGGCTTGTCACATGTTTGCCCACTAGGAAAGCATTTGTTGGCCATGCAGAAAAGAGTACTACAGTTCCTGGTGATAATAATTAATCTTTCTGAAAAATCAACAATCAACAAACTGGCATTTTTATTTTATTCATCAGTCTTGAGCTGATCAATAAAATGCCCTTAAGTGGCTAAACCCATTCTGCTGACAAATCATCAAGACTTGCTTAAAACCCTGTACCTGTTCTTAGATTAAAAGCCCAGTTCCCTCAAGGGCCCTGCAAGTCTTGACATCTATAACTTCCCATCCTTATCACCACCTAGTGCATCTCGTTCCATGCTGGTTCACTCCTGAAGCCTCTGCACTGGCATTCCTTCTGCCTGAAGTGTGCTCCCCATCTGCTCTCTCCATGGCAGGCTCCTCTCAAATCCAACGTCATATCGTCAGAACCCCTTCCAGACTGACTCGTCTAAAAGTCTCCCCCCAATCTCTATCCCACTTATTCTCTATCATATATTGGCGCTCTCCTCTCATTTCCATCATATGCCTGCCTGTGTTTGAACTCATCTCTTATACTTAACAGCTGTCTCCCCCTTCTCTATTCTCAAGTTGGTTTATGAGGAGCAGGGACCCTGTGTGTCTTGCTCATAATTAAATTCCCAGAGCCCAGAACAGTGTCTGGTACACAATAAGTATTCAGTAAATATTCAGTGAAATGAAGCATGGATAGATAGCAATATCCTTTTTCTCCTGGTGGAGTAAAGCAATCATTTCTGTTTGTATTCTTCCCAACAAGCACATACAGTATTCTGTAATTTGAAAAAAACAAAAGAATTAAAATTTTGCAAAATTACCAAAAGCAGCCAGCAGAGGGAGCCTCTGCAAAGACTCACAGTCTACAAGGTCTTTTTTGTGGGGGTGCAATGAGTTACAAAGGAAATCAACCCCACAGGGAGAGTTTTCAAAATAAACCGAAGTGTTAGCCATTTTTGCATTGGCTGTTTATATTCACCCAACCATCCAAAAGTTCAAACTGTTTTCTTCAAAATGAAAATTCTGATTAAGTTTTAACATTTTCCAATGACAGCCTGAATTGGAAAAATTTAAGAATTCAGGGCCGGGTGCAGTGGCTCACGCCTGTAATCCCAGCACTTTGGGAAGCCAAGGCGGGTGGATTACCCAAGGTCATGAGTTTGAGACCAGCTTGGTTAACGTGGTGAAACCCCATATCTACTAAAAATACAAAAATCATTAGCTGGGCATGCAGGTGGGTGCCTGTAATCCCAGCTACTAAGGAAGCTGAGGCAGGAAAATCATTTGAACCCAGGAGACGGAGGTTGCAGTGAGCCGAGACAGTGCCATTGCACTCCAGCCTGGGCAACAAGAACAAAACTATCTCAAAAAAAAAAAAATCAGGAACACATTTCAGTAGAACACTGACTACAAAAGAAAAAAAAAAAAGAATTTAGGAACACAAAAATCTTACAGAAAAGTGAGCCTCTGGTTTACTGTTTGATAGAAATGAAAATATGTGTATAAATTACCATTAATTTCAGGACACAGTATGCCACCCTATAATTAACTTAAAATTTTGGGCCAGGTACAGTAGCTCATGCCTGCAATCCCAGCACTTTGGGAGGCCAAGGCAGTGGGATCACTTGAACCCACGCATTTCAGACCATGCTGGCCAATATAGTGAGACCTCATCTCTACAAAAAAACTTAAAAATTAGCCGGGCATGGTGGCGCATGCCTGTAGTCCCAGCTACTTGAGAGGCTAGGGTGGTAGGATTGCTCGAGACCAGGAGTTCAAGGCTACAGAAAGCCATGATCACACCACTGCCCTCCAGTCTAGGGGACAGCGTGACATCTAGTCTCTACCAAAAAAAAATTAATTTAAAAACATAAAAACTTTTTGGTGGCAGAGTACTTATAGAAGGGAGGTTTTAGGACACAAAGTGAACTGCCAATCTTTACTTAATATATTCATAGACTCTAAACATTTTTTACAGAATCTACTATTGTACTCTTACATTTTTTGTTGTTGTTGTTGTTGAGACTGAGTCTGGCTCTGTCGCCCAGGCTGGAGTGCAGTGTCCGGATCTCAGCTCACTGCAAGCTCCGCCTCCCAGGTTTACGCCATTCTCCTGCCTCAGCCTCCAGAGTAGCTGGGACCACAGGCGCCCGCCACCTCGCCCGGCTAGTTTTTTGTATTTTTAGTAGAGACGGGGTTTCACCGTGTTAGCCAGGATGGTCTCGATCTCCTGACCTAGTGATCCGCCCGTCTCGGCCTCCCAAAGCGCTGGGATTACAGGCATGAGCCACCACGCCCGGCCTGTACTCTTACATTTCAAGAACAAATGGGCCAGGCGCGGTGGCTCACACCTGTAATTCCAGCACTGTGGGAGGCCAAGGCGGGTGGATCACCTGAGGTCAGGAGTTCAAGACCAGCCTGGCCAACATGGTGAAACCCTGTCTCTACTAAAAGTACAAAAATTAGCCAGGCGTGGTGCCGTGTGCCTGTAATCCCAGCTACCCAAAAGGCTGAGGCAGAGGAATCACTGGAACCCAGGCAGAAGAGGCTGCAGTGAGCTGAGACTGCGCCATTGCACGCCAGCCTGGGTGACAGACCAAGACTCCATCTCGAAAAAAAAGGAAAAGAAAAAAAAAAAAAGAACAAATGGTTTAAATACAACTTGTATGCCTTACCCAACTACCATTTTAGTTCACATAGGCACCAACGGCGCCTCTTTGTTCCTTAGTATTTCTGCCTACTTAAATGATTTAAATATTTTCTCTTATAGCTAAATATTCATGCAGATTACCATTTTAATAGCAAATGCCTTCCAATATATGCTTAATTTTTCCTGTTTATTAATAAAATTGTGATGCTCATCCTTATAGTTGAATGTGAATACATATCACAAAGATAAATTTCTAGAGGCGAAACTGGAATTATTGAGGTCATATCCCTTATTTTAGGCTTCTAATATACTAAACTGCCCTCTAGAAAGGCTGTATTTATTCAACAACCCTTTTGCCTGTTTTCACAGTCTGGCTCAAACTAGTATTGTCACTATATTTAGTATAGTTATTCTAAAACAAGTTAACAATATTCTGGGCAAAATGACATCATATTTTTTTTTTTTTTTTGGAGATGGGGTCTCGCTCTGTCACCCAGGCTGGAGTGCAGTGGCACGATCTCTGCTCACTGCAATCTCTGTCACCCAGGCTTAAGCAGTTCTCCTGCCTCAAGCTGGGATTACAGGTGCACGCCACCATGCTGGGCTAATTTTTGTATTTTTAGTAGAGACGGGGTTTCGCCACATTGGCCAGGCTGGTCTCGAACTCCTGACCTCAGGCAATCCACCTGCTACGACCTTCCAAAGTGCTGGAATTATTACAGGTGTGAGCCACCCCACCTGGCCCCATATGGTTTCTTTACTTTGTCTCTGATTATTATTATTTTTTTTTTTGAGACAGTTTTGCTCTATCGCCCAGGCTGGAGTGCAATAGTGCAATCTCAGTTCACTGCAAACTCCACCTTCCGGGTTCAAGCGATTCTTGTGCCTCAGCTTCCTGATTAGCTGGGATTACAGGCCCCCGCCACCATGCCTGGATAATTTTTGTATTTTTAGTAGAGATGGGGTTTCACCACATTGGGCAGGCTGGTCTCAAACTCCTGACCTCAGGCAATCTGCCTGCCTTGGCCTCCCAAAGTGATAGGATTACAGGTGTGAGCCACCACACCTGGCCATTACATTTTCTTAATCTATTTGTTGATCATATGTCTTCTTTTCTGACTTAGCTGTTCATGACCCTTGACCATTTTCTTCTGATTTGTAGGAACTTTAAAAAAAAAAAAAAATTAAGAACAATCTTTTATCTATTATAAGTGTTACAAATATAATATCTAAAAATGACTGTCCCAAGATTTGTAAAGACATTGGGTGTGTCATAACATGAGCTCAAGATCATCAGGGTTGTAGTTGGAACAGAGGAGAAGGAATTCTATGTTCTCTACTCAGCTTTAGTGAACACTGGGTGAGAGAAAATGATATACTATGTTTAAATGCTGTAGACTCAGTAACAAAGATAATACTGCTCATTATGATCCAAGAATATATAACATTTTAGTTACCTTATGGTCAATGAGATCATTTTTCAGACCTCTTGGCTTTCTCATCATAGACCAATAATCATGACACATGCCACTAACATACCACTGCTGCCCATAAACCTGCATGTGCAGCAAGACTTGCTGCGTCAGCCAGCGTGGGGATTGTTCAAAACAAGGCCATCATTTCAAAGATGTGCAAACGTCAGTGAGAGCTTAGGCTCCGGTGAAAGTAAGAGGCACGTTACCATGTGGATGGGACTTGAACCACGATTCTAGAGCCTTCTAAACTGATCTGGGGGGCATAGGCTTCTTTATTCTCAATCTGTGCTGTGTCAACCACCACCTAAGATAGAAAAAAACAACAAATAACAACAACCAGCTTTCAGAGAGGAAAACGCATCAGAATAAAATCCAATACATAAAATGACTCTCTAAGAACTATTCCCCTAGCAGCCTAGTTATGCCAAGGCCAGTCAGGGCCCCACGAAGACAACAGCAAGCAGTAAAGATGACCAAATCTAAGAACATTTCAACAAACACAAACCACATTCTGGGCATGGGATTTACTGAACTGGCAAGCACCTCTAGCACTTTTTCCAAACTATAAATATGTTAATTAGGAGGAATTAATGTGTGTCCTTTATCTTAGTATTTTTTACTTTTTTTTTTTTTTTTGAGACGGAGTCTCGCGCTGTCGCCCAGGCTGGAGTGCAGTGGCGCGATCTCGGCTCACTGCAAGCTCCGCCTCCTGGGTTCACGCCATTCTCCTGCCTCAGCCTCCTGAGTAGCTGGGACTACAGGCGCCCACCACCGCGCCCGGCTAATTTTTTGTATTTTTAGTAGAGACGGGGTTTCACTGTGGTCTCGATCTCCTGACCTTGTGATCCGCCCGCCTCGGCCTCCAGTATTTTTTACTTTATGCACTTAAAAGAAGTACAAGTATCACTGAAAGTCAAACCAGGCTGGGTGCAGTGGCTCACGCCTGTAATCCCAGCACATTGGGAGGCTTAGGTGGTGGATCACTTGAGGTCAGGAGTTTGAGACCACCATGGCCAACATGGTGAAACCCCCATCTCCGCTAAAAATAGAAAAATTAGCCAGGCGTGGTGGTCCTGCAGTGCAAGCTACTTGGGAGGCTGAGGCAGGAGAACTGCTTGAACCCGGGAGGCAGAGGTTGCAGGGAGCTGAGATCGTGCCACTGCACTCCAGCCTGGGCGACAGAGCGAGACTCCATCTCAAAAAAAAAAAAAAGTCAAACCAATGCTTCGATAAGCCCATTTGTCATGACATGCCCAGAAGTGGATGAAACTTTTTTTAAAGATTATTTTATCCTCAACTATCAATAAAAACTGAACTACTTCAGGACAGAGGAAGAACTAACCCCTTTTTGAATAATTTCCTCTTATTTCCAGGAAGAGTCTTTAATACTAGATAGGTGATAGAGTATCCTATGTAATCTAGAGTCTGACAAAGTGATGAATATATTTCAAATAACTAAAAGAATGTTTTTATTTTATTTTATTATTTTTTTTTTGAGATGGAGTCTTGCTGTGTGGCCCAGGCTGGAGTGCAGTGGCATGATCTCGGCTCACTGCAAGCTCCGCCTCCCGGGTTCATGCTATTCTCCCGCCTCAGCCTCCAAGTAGCTGGGACTACAGGCGCCCGCCACCACGCCCGGCTAGTTTTTTTATACTTTTAGTAAAGACGGGGGTTTCACCATGTTAGCCAGGATGGTCTCGATCTCCTGACCTTGTGATCCACCTGCCTCGGCCTCCCAAAGTGCTGGGATTACAGGCTTGAGCCACCGCGCCCGGCCAAGAATGTTTTTAAAAATCATAAAATATTTAAAAACCAAATCTGTAATATTTCAGAAGGGGTAAAACTGTATAGAGTTGTGTTTCATATTCCAAACTCAGCCTCTAATGCAGCCAGCTTTCACTGGTTTAAAGAGTTCCCATAGCTGATCTGCAATGACCTTTGGAAAAAACTTCCTGTCAAAGGAATAGCCATTGTTGGACCACACAGGTGTTTCCTCTCTCCTCCCATCCCCAGAACCACAACCTAAAGTCACACATAAAAGCATCCTGCAATCAAGACGCAAGGAACTAGGAAGAAGTTTCTGCTCTCTGAGTAACATGGAACTTTTTTTTTTAACCTACAGTGTTTTCTCAAAATAGCCTTTGTGCCTTTTGGCCTTATTTTGCACACTTCTTTCAGGGGAACTCATTGGCATGGTCCTTGCAGTTTCAGCTAAATGGTCTCTGGGAGTATAGATCAGTATCGTAAAGCCAATGGGCTTTTCCATGCTTCAGCAAGGCATGTCTGGTTTACTACTTCTTTTGGAGGTCCCTATACTGAGGAAAAGATCCCAAAGGAAATGTAACTCATTACTGTGAACAGGCCCTCATCTGAGTCTCCACAAGGCAGCCCCACCCGGAGCTGGGCTGCCTGAGCCCTGACCCGCTTGAAACAAAAGGACAGCATACCCTCAATAGCTCTTTATGTGAATAAAGTAGGAATCAGACTAAAAAACAAGTTCTTTAATTTTCTTAATCTCCAATTAGGTCCTTCCAACCTCTGACTGAAATGCCGTATCTTTTTTTTTTTTTTTTTGAGACTGGGTCTTACTCTATCACCCAGGCTGGAGTGCAGTGGCGCAATCTCGGCTCATTGCAACCTCTGACTCCTGGGCTCAAGTGATTCCCATGCTTCAGCCTCTCAAGTAGCTGGGATTACAGGTGCCCGCCACCACAACTGGCTAATTTTTGTATTTTTAGAGACGAGGTTCCGCCATGCTGGCCAGGCTGGTCTTGAACTCCTGACCTCAGGTGATCTACCTGCCTCGGCCTCCCAAAGGGTTGGGATTACAGGTAGGTGTGAGCCACCATGCCCTGCCACCATATCTTTTTCAAAAGTTGTCATTTACTAGAAAGGGAGATCAAATACATAAGATTCTATGGGTCAGTGGTGCAAACAAAAAGCTACATGGTGGTTTCAGATGTTGATCTCCTGACCCACTCAACTCTGGCCAAAGTTTTTTTTCCTCTGAAAGATGAACAAATCATTATTTTTTAGTTGATGTTACTTTACTGCTAAGAAGGAGATAAACAGAACTGGTATACAGTGACTGGATCAGGGCACTACTTATACCATTGTGGTCAAGGTAGGCCTCTCAGAGGAGGTGATTTTGGAGCTGACACCAGGAAGATAAGGAGTGACCCACATGATAATCAGAAAGAAGAGTATTTTCAGATAAAAGGGGCATCAAGAGCACAGGCCTGGGACAGGAAGAAGCATGGGATGTTTGAGCAACAGACATCCAATGTAGGTCCAGAATAGGGGCTAGGTTAAGGGGCCCTGTCAAATTGTTACTAATGTAATTTTTCTTTTCTTTTTTTTTTTTTTTTAAGGGCCAGGTATGGTGGCTCATGCCTGTAATTCTAGCAGTTTGGGATGCCTAAGTGGACGGATCACGAGGTCAGGAGTTCAAGACCAGCCTGGCCAACATAGTGAAACCTTGTCTCTACTAAAAAATACAAAAATTAGCCAGGCATGGTGGTGCATACCTGTAGTTCCAGCTACTCGTGAGGCTGAGGGAGAAGAATCACTTGAACCCGGGAGGCAGAGGTTGTGGTGAGCCGAGATCACGCCACTGCACTGCAGCCTGTGCAACACAGCGAGACTCCATCTCAAAAAAAAAAAATTACCCGGGTGTGGTGGCGGGCACCTGTAATCTCAGTTACTTGGGAAGCTAAGGCAGGAGAATCACTCAAACCTAGGAGGCAGAGGTTGCGGCGAGTTGAGATCGTGTCACTGCACTGCAGCCTGGGTGACAGAGCAAGAGTCTATCACAAAAAAAAAAAAGAAAAAAATAGAGGCAAGGTCTCACTATGTTGCCCAGGCTGATTTAAAACTCCTAGACTTAAGCAATCCTCCTGCCAAAGTGCTGGGACTACAGGCATGACCTATGGGGCCCAGCCTGTAATAGTTTTCTTAAAATGAGCAAAGCCCATAGCATTATTTTGCAACTAGGTTCCCTGCAAATATGTATTATCAATCTGATTTTTCTTTTTCTTTTTCTTTTTTTTTTTTTTGAGACAGAGTCTTGCTCTGTCACCCAGGCTGGAGTGCAGTGGCCAGATCTCAGCTCAGTGCAAGCTCCTCCTCTCGGGTTCACGCCATTCTCCTGCCTCAGCCTCCCGAGTAGCTGTGACTACAGGCACCCGCCACCTCGCCTGGCTAGTTTTTTGTATTTTTTAGTAGAGACGGGTTTCACCGTGTTAGCCAGGATGGTCTCGATCTCCTGACCTCGTGATCCGCCCGTCTCGGCCTCCCAAAGTGCTGGGATTACAGGCTTGAGCCACTGCGCCTGGCCTGATTTTTCTTTTTAAAGAGATTTTTTAAATGCTGCTCTTCCTTTACCTTGTCTACCTTCCTGGTCTAAATTCCATAGCACCAAGTAACTTTTTAAATTATTCAATATTTTCACACATGTGTCTGCACCACATCCTCATATGCCTGAAACATCTTGGTATTCCACCTATCATCCACCACCCGCACTCACTCACCAGTCCAGCCTGGCCAAACAGCAGCTGCACCGCCGTCTTGCAGGCACCCCGCCATGTGGATGGGCAAACCTGGTTCAGCACTTCAGTCACAGGAAAATCATCCCTGGATGTGATTCCATTATAGCAGCCTGCTTCCTTCATCAGCTGTAACATTGTATGCTATAGATTGATAAGAAGAGAGTTCACACCTCAAGACAAAGCCATGCAAGGTTCTAAATTTTGTAAAAATGCATTTATACAATCATCCTTAAAAGAAGAGCATTTTATTTATATGTTTTTTGAGACATGGTCTCACTCTATCGTCTAAGCTGCAGACCAGTGGCATGAACATGGCTCACTGCAGCCTCGACCCCTCAGGCTTATGTGATTCTCCTGCTTCAAGCCTCCCCAGTAGCTGGGACCACACAGGCAGGTGCACACCACCACACTCAACTAATTTTTAAATTTTTTGTAGACGTGGAGTCTTGCTATGTTGCCCAGGCTAGTCTGGAACTCCTGGGAGAAGGGCAACTTTTTTTTTTTTTTTGAGATGCAGCCTTGCTCTGTTGCCTAGACTGGAGTGCACTGACACAATCTCAGCTCACTGCAACCTCCACCTCCTGAGTTCAAGCAATTCTTCTGCCTCAGCCTCCTGAGTAGCTGGGATTATAGGCGCCCGCCACTACACCCAGCTAATTTTTGTATTTTTAGTAGAGATGGGGTTTTGCCATGTTGCTCAGGCTGGTCTTGAACTCCTGACCTCAGGAGATCCGTCCACCTCAGCCTCCCAAAGTGCTGGGATTACAGGCATGAGCCACCACGCCTGGCTCAAGAAGAGCATTTTAAATACACCCTAATTATGTCATTTGAACTTCTTTAGTAATGATCATCAATCACTCTCAGAGATTTTCTCAACTCCATAGAGTGAATGACTAGATATGGATACATATGCAATAATATACACAGATTTCTATACCAGCACAAAATATAGAATTATTTAGCAATCTACTGATGTGAACTGATTGAGGAATTTTGAAATTCTGAATCCCTCCAAATAGGGAAACAAAATCATCTGATACAAGCAAATACCAATTAAAATCTCAATTTTATTTTGGATGACCAAGTAGTCAGGTATTCAGGCTCTGGAAACAGATTACATAAGCTCAAATTCTAGCTCTTCTACTTTCTAGCTGTGTGACCTTGGGTATCAGTTCCCAGGTGTGGCAGGTGGGCCAAAGGGCAGCACCCCCACCTCGTCGGTGAGCATTAAGTGAGACAATGATGTGGAGCACCTGGCACAATGGCTGGAACACATGATGTTCCACAAATAATCATTATCACTGCAGCATTATGACAGTATCTCTCTTCTTATGTAATTCATACAAGTCCACGGACAGACATTAATCATAAACAATATCTTATAGTGTACTTTCAAACCCTTTCTGTTAAACATCCGAATAAAATTATGAATAAAACTCTCTTGGCCCAGCTCGGTGGCTCATGCCTGTAATCCCAGCACTTTGGGAGGCCAAGTAAGGTGGATCAGCCGAGGTCAGGAGTTCGAGATCATCCTGGCCAACACAGTGAAACCCCGTCTCTACTAAAAATACGAAAATTAGCCAGGCTTGGTAGCACATGCCTGTAGTCCCAGCTTCTTCAGAGGCTGAGGCAGGATTGCTTGAACCTAGGAGGTGAAGGTTGCAGTGAGCTGAGATAGATCACACCACTGTACTCCAGCCTGGACGAGAGAGTAAAACTCCATCTCAAAAAACAAAAAAAAATTGCTTGACAAATGTCTGATTAAAGTCTCCATAGGTCTGCTTTTTAATTTTTTTTTTTTTTTTTAAAGACAGAGTTTTGCTCTTGTTGCCTAGGCTGGAGTGCAATGGCACAATCTTAGCTCACTGCAGCCTCCACCTCATGGGTTCAAGCAATTCTCCTGCCTCAGCCTCCCGAATAGCTGGGACTACAGGCGTGCACCACCACACCCGGCTGATTTTTGTAATTTTAGTAGAAATGGGGTTTCACCATGTTGATCAGGCTAGTCTCAAACTGCTGACCTCAGGTGATCCACCTGCTTTGGCCTTCCAAAGTGCTGAGATTACAGGCGTGTGCCACCACACCCGGCTGATTTTTGTATTTTTAGTAGAAATGGGGTTTCACCATGTTGATAAGGCTAGTCTCAAACTGCTGACCTCAGGTGATCCACCTGCTTTGGCCTTCCAAAGTGCTAGGATTACAGGCGTGAGCCACCACGCCCGGCCCCATTTTGTTTTTTAATCTACATCCTTTGCAAGCCTTTACATTTCTCTTAAGAACTCTATTTTCAAGTTCACACTCAGTTGCTGGAACCCCATGGAAAGCTACCGTCTTAAGTTTCAGATTGTCGGCGGCCGACTCATTAAAGGAGACGCCCTTCAGGAAGTGCGATCCTATCTGCACAGGGACGGTGGGGAGCTCACACTGCATGGGCTGCGGGGGTGTCTGCCTCCGCCCTGTCTGCTGGGCTTCCGCCTCGCTGCAGCAGCCCTGGAAAAGGCATGGATGGAAGAGGAGAGGTGACCCATCGCTCATCTGTTAAAACACTTGGTTCACATTACACTGCAGCAGCAGCACCCTAGGTCCCCAGAGCTTTAGGAAGGAAAAGCGTACCTGCAAACTTGCTTCAATTGCCTTTGGATTCAGGTGGAAGCCAGCTTTCATTGCATATTCACAGTGTCCTAAGCTTTCCAGAGCTATCTTATATGCCTGGAAATAAGTTATTTTTAACAATCAAGATCATAAAGCAAATTATAAGATGACAAAGTTCAATGGAAATAGAAGTCTTAAATTTCTATAGCTATTAAAAGACTCGAGGCCAATTACCACTCTATAACCCTTTGTAACTGGTTCAACATCACAACTTTAACTCCCTCCCTTGTTTCTATCCCATGGAAATCAGTATGTCAGTTCTGAAAAACTTACTTGCAAAGCACTGTCAATTTTTATGTTCAGTTCTTTTAGCTGGTGCTCAGGAATTGCTGCACTTTGAGAACAAAAGAGTTGTTGAACTTCAATTCCTGCCAGGCAACCATCACAGCCTCTTTCTCTTAGCCTAGATGTCGCCTGCAACATATATAGTAACTGGTAGGTAAAAGAGGGTTGCACAGTTCTTGCAACATTAGACCCACAATAACAACAAGAAAAACTCCCTCAACTAAAATGCAGCAATAAACCATCTAAGCAAATAAACTAGAAGTTCTAGATTGTTTGTATTGCAAAGTGAGCAGCCCAAATTTTGAAAGCCTAATTAACCATCCTGAAGATAAAGGAAATCTCCCTTTATTTTATTTTTTTTTTGAGACAAGGTCTTACTCTGTCACCCAGGCTGGAGTGCAGTGGTGCTATCTCGGCTAACTGCAACCTCCACCTCCCGAGTTCAAGCAATTCTCCTGCTGAACTCAGCCTCCCGAGTAGCTGGGATTACAGGCGCCCACCACCGTGCCCAGTTAAGTTCTGTATTTTTAGTAGAGATGGGGTTTCATGATGTTGGGTCAGGCTGGTCTTCAACTCCTGACCTCAGGTGATCCACCCACCTCGGCCTCCCAAAAGCTGGGATTACAGGCTTGAGCCACGACACCCGGCCGAAATCTCCCTTTATTTTAGGAACCCTGGAAAAAAGACTTACCTACTTGTTATTTGTTTTATATATACATATACATATTCAGACATTTTTAACTTTCCTGCTTTAAAAAGACAGGTTACCTAGAATATTGGCACTTGGAGTTTCCAGAATAAAAAAAAAAAGAAAGGAAGAACATACATGGTTGGGCATTCCTATACAGTGAAGGAAAAGGCCACATGAATACAGAACAGGAAAAATATACATTGGCATGTTAACAGAAAAACAGAGCTTTTGAAATCTGCACAGAAAATTAAATATTTATTGTTCAGTCACTACATATGTTTATGAAGAGTAGATAAGCAAGATAGAAAAGGAGAAACTAATCTCTGTCATTTGATGATTAAATGCAGAAAATATATACATGGATCAGGACAAGAAGAGAATACAGAAAAATATATATTTGATTTATTAGATGGGATTACAGATGAACTGTTTTTAGGTTTCTATTTTTGTTGCAATTCTGTGAACCAAGTAACATTTTTTAGCAGTTAACTTTTGTTCTGCTGGGCCAGTGTAGGAGTTGTAATATTTACAAAACTTGCAGACTACAGGAAAATGACTAGCTGCTATAATGCCGTAAAGTTCCAAAGCTTTGGTTTCACAAACTGTATGTAAACACCCTTCCCTGAAGCCTAAGAGTCTCACAGTTTAAAACTGTTTGACTCTTTCTAAGGATCTTTCAGTCAAATATTTAGCTCACGCAGGGCACGGTGGCTCAAGCCTGTAATCCCAGCACTTTGGGAGGCTGAGACGGGCGGATCACGAGGTCAGGAGATCGAGACCATCTTGGCTAACACGGTGAAACCCCGTCTCTACTAAAAAATAAAAAAAACTAGCCGGGCGAGGTGGCGGGCGCCTGTAGTCCCAGCTACTCGGGAGGCTGAGACAGGAGAATGGCCTAAACCCGGGAGGCGGAGCTTGCAGTGAGCTGAGATCTGGCCACTGCACTCCAGCCTGGGCGACAGAGCAAGACTCCGTCTCAAAAAAAAAAAAAAAAAAAAAAAAATTTAGCTCACAAGGTGGTGTATTAGGTTCATGCTGGAGCACAAAGCTGCTCCTTACCCCCTCCTGGAGCTGACAGCCTCATGGCCAAAAAGGTGAACAAGGAAAACATAATTATAAATGGAGAAAAAACACTGAAGGAAACAGAGGACTATACCAGGGAGTGTCCTAGACACCCAGAAAGCAGTATTTAGGGTGAGAATTAGAGGAGAAGGTCATAAATGGAATTGCATGTGTGTGGGGTGGGGTGGGGGTGTCAAGACCTACAGACGGGTCCATGAAACAGGCCAAGGATCCAAGATAACAAAGACACATCCAAGGAACTAGAGCCCAGCGAGCGAGGGCAGGGTGGCCACTGATAAGGCTGGCCATCAAGGCAGGAGCCAGACTAGGCAGGTCTAGGCAGGTCATGCCGAGGGGTCCACGTGCTACCCTAAGGAAATGAGAAGCAACATCATCCAATTTTAAAATGAAGGAGAGCAAGACAGGGAGGGGAGAAGTAACGATTCCCTGAACGAGGGTAGTGATAAAGGACATGGAAGAAGGGGACAGATCTGGGATAGGATTTTGGAGGTGGGACCTGCCTGGTTTTCTTAAGGACTGGACTAGGTATGGACATGATGGAAATACTGAAGGATAAATCTCAGCTTTCTCAAGTGAACAACGCAGTGTGGGATGGCACCGCTTACTAGCATAGAGAGGGTCTAGGGAGGAACAGGTGAGTGGAGAGAGGCTATGCCCGAGCCACCTGCGAGACCCCTGGTAGCAGCTGAGCTCAGGTGCCTGAAGCCCACAGGAAGTGGGCGGCTCACTGATCACACACATTTGAGCCCCCTCCCAGGACACAGGTGGCTTTTTGAGTCCCAAGACTGTATGGAGAACCCCTAAGGAGAAGGGCGCTATAACTGAGCCTGGAGAAACTCATTCAGAAGTTGTGTTGAGGAAGGAGAGGCCAGTAAACTAGATGAAGAAAGGATGACCCAAGAGAAAAGAAAGCTTGGTTCCTGGATGTCACAAGATGAGCGTATTTCCAGGGAGGAATATTCTCCACACTGCTGTGCGCTGCTGAAAGTTGTTGAAAGGCTTCCCTGGATTTGAAAACACGGAAGGAAGGCACCAATGACCTTGATAAGAGAAGGCATGTTCTTTTATAGGAGAGGAAGCCAGATTTCAGCAAGCTGAATGACATCATGTACATAAAGTTTCAGACTGTGTAAAATAATACCTTATATATGGATACATTCATATATGGAAAAATACTAAAATACGCACAAGAATCACAGGCTTCAAATTCAAAAGAGGTTATTTCTAGAGACAAAGGGATGAATAAGAAAGTGGAGAGGTACAAAAGGGATTCAAGTGAATTTGCAGACTGGGTGCAGGAGCCTAGGAGCTGGGGACCAGCCTGGGAACATAGCAAGACCCTGTCTTTGCAAAAATAAGTAAACAGTAAAATAAAATAAATAATTAGCCAAGCATGGTGGTGCATGCCTATAGTCTGAGCTACTCAGGAGGATTGCTTGAGCCAAGGAGGTCAAGACTGCAGTAAGCTGTGATCACCACTGCACACCAGCCTGGGCAACAAAGCAAGACACAGTCTTTAAAAAAAAAAAAAAGGTGCACTGGTGATACTTTTCTGTTAAAAATATGTAACAGGCATGAGCAAATATGGCAGGCAGCTAAAAGGAAGATACTGATGGGTATGAAATGTTCTATATGCCTGAAATACTTCAACAATAATTACTTTTTAGACTACTCTGGGTAAACTGTCTATGGGGTGTGCCAGGAGCAGTAAGGAGCCACAGGGTGCAGTAAAAATAAAATAGTAATTTTTTAGAATGAATGAAAAGTGAAAGAAAGGCCGACAACTACTCCAAGAAGTTGGCTGAGAAAAGAGCAGAGAAATGGACTTTTCTGTGGGAAGCATCTTTGTATACTGGCGGGAACAGGCCGAGGATGAGGGAGAGAAAACACTGGGTCACACCACAGAAGTTGGGCCCTCGACGATGGGGGCAAGGCGGGCACCGGGCAATCCTGGACAGGAGGAGACAGCACCTCCCCTGCTGTCATGAGGCAGGAGAAGGAAGAAAAGATGGGTGTGAAGTGGGGTGGCAGGGGCGGTGGTGGCTTGGCCACATGAGGAAGAAGGGCTGCCATCAGGGAGATTCTATTTTCTCAGTGTAGTGGGAGGTGGCATCACTGGCTGAAAGCAAAGGAGTGTAAAAAGAGTAGAAAGGCCTGGACAGACTAAAATGGTGGCAGAAAAGGTCAAGGTGAAAAGGTCAAGAGAGCACTCGGAGGCCTCCTACTGTGGGCTGGTCCTCAGCATGAGTGATCCAGAAGGTGGAGCAGGGGACCAAGGCAGGTGTTAGGTTCACATGTGTGAGCTGAACAGTCAGGAGGCTGGGGCCCAGCAGCCAAGAGGACACCAAGGGCTGTAAAGTCACACGACAAGGCGACAAGGCGCAGGTCTGGACCTCAGGGTCCAGCCGTCTACAATAAAGCCAGCTGGTCCCACCCCCCACACACAGCCTCCAATTAGCATTCCAGGGCCTTTCTGATGAACAGAAAGCCAGCTCAAGGAAAGTCTTTGGCATGAAAGACAGACCAAAACATGCAAGCAAACAGGAAAAAGACCAAAACATGCCAGCAAACAGTGAAAATTAAAAAGAAATGACAACAATGCAGCAAATGGCATGAAATTGAAATAATAAAAAAACTAGAGACTGGACAATATTAAGATGTGAAAAATCATGTTTTGAAAATTTTACTAAAGAAAATTTCCAAAACATAAAATGAAATACTTTGCCAAGTTCATTATGGAATGATGTGAACTAGACATTAATGAATCACTATACTGTTAACTATAAATTATGGTTTACTCTGTGTTTGCCTTTTGGGATAGTTTTAAAAAATTATTTTTTGGCCTGGGTGGTGCCTCACGCCTGTAATCCCAGCACTTTGGGAGGCCAAGTCAGGTGGATCACCTGAGGTCAGGAGCTTGAGACCATCCTGGCCAGCGTGACAAAACCCCATCTCTACTAAAAATACAAAATTGGCTGGGCATGGTGGCGGGCACCTATAATCCCAGCTACTGAGGAGGCTGAGGCAGGAGAACTACTTGAACCCGGGAGGCGGAGGGTGCAGTGAGCGGGGATTGTGCCACTGCACTCCAGCCTGGGCGAAAGAGCAAGACTGTCTCAAAAAAAAAAAAAAAAAAAAAAAAAAGAAAATTATCTTTTACTCTGTAAAATGGAGCAGTAAGTCTCAACTTCTAATGTTTATTTTTTATTTCTCATACTGGAAACAAAGATGTAGTAAAATGCCTACAAGAAATGTCACCCATGGCCAGAAGTGGTGGCTCACACCTGTAATCCCAGCATTCTGGAAGGCCAAGGAGGGTGGATCACCTGAGGTCAGGGGCTCGAGACCAGCCAGGCCAACATGGTGAAACCTCATCTCTACTAAAAATAAAAAAATTAGCCTGGCGTGGTGGTGTGTGCCTGTTATCCCAGCTACTCAGGAGGCTGAAGCAGGAGAATTGCTTGAACCTGGGAGGTGGAGGTTGCAGTGAGCCAAGATCACGCCATTGCACTCCAGCCTGGGCAACAAGAGCGCAACTCTGTCTCCCAAAAGAAATGTCACTGATCATAGGCAAAAGTCTCCTTAAAACAGACTTTTTCAGAGCTGTTTTTGATTGCCTTTTATTTAAGCTTAAATGCTTCTGGCTATGGAAAAGGAATAGAGAATGCCACATCAGAGTGACTAGGAAAGCAACCCTGTGCTAGGCTGGAATCGCCCCACTGGAGTGGCTCCCTGCAGCCCATCATTCAGTCATAAGACTCGCACAATTCTCCCCCACGTTATTGCTGATGACCATGCCACACCATCCCACACCACTGCGCTCTCTATCCACTAGGGAGCCAACCTCTGGTCTAGCTCTTGCATGATGGTTAGATTTTATAAACATATCTGCTGTGCTGGGAAATAGCCAATCTTCCAACGGATAAAAGACTTCATGTTGGTCCGGTGTGGTGGCTCATGCCTGTAATCCCAGCACTTTCAGAGGCCAAGGCAGGTAGATCACAAGGTCAGGAGTTCAAGACCAGCCTGGCCAAGATGGTGAAACCCTGCCTCTACTAAAAACACAAGACTTAGCTGGGCTAAAATACAAAAATTAGCCAGGCATGGTGGCGGGCACCTGTAATCCCAGCTACTTGGGAGGCTGAGGCAGAGAATTGTTTGAACCCAGCAGGCGGGGGCTGCAGTGAGCCAAGATCGTGCCACTGTACTCCAGCCTGGGTGACAGGGCGAGACCCCGTATCAAAAACAAAAAACAAAAAACAAAAAAAAAACTTCATGAAGTCACATAAAGCATACTAGAGAACTGCTCAAATCACATGTAAAGCAACTGACAAATGAGGATGTAGGCAGAGTTAGACCAATTAAGAATCTTGTCCACGCCTGTAATCCCAGCACTTTGGGAGGCCGGAGGCAGGCAGATCACGAGGTAATCCCAGCACTTTGGGAGGCTGAGGCAGGCAGATCACAAGGTCAAAAGATCAAGATCATCCTGGCTAACACGGTGAGACCCCGTCTCTACCAAAAAAAAAAAAAAAAAAAAAAAAGCCGGGCGTAGTGGCAGGCACCTATAGTCCCAGCTACTCAGGAGGCTGAGGCAGGAGAATGGCGTGAACTCGGGAGGCAGAGCTTGCAGTGAGCCAAGATCACGCCACTGCACTCCAACCTGGGGGACAGAGTGAAACTCCATCTCAAAACAAAACAAAACAAAACAAAAAAGAATCTTGTCTGGGCACAGTGGCTCATGTCTGTAATCCCAGCACTTTGGGAGGCAGAGGTAGGTGGATCACTTGAGCCCAGCAGCTCAAGACCAGCCTGGACAACACAGTGAGACTCCATCTCTACCAAAAAAAAAAAAAAAATAGAATAATAGTAATAGTAATAATAATAATAATAAGCTAGACATGGTGGCATGAGCCTGTAGTCCCAGCTACTTGGAAGAGGCTGAGGTGGGAGGATCTCTTGAGCCTGGAGGTCCAGGCTGTAGTGAGCCTTGATCACAGCACTGCACTTCAGCCTAGGCAGCAGAGCAAGACCCTGTCTCAAAAAAAAAAAAAAAAGAAAGAAAGAAAAAGAAACGAAAAACTTAAAGAATTAAAAAAGTTTCAAAGATTCCAAGCCCTGCTATAGGGAATGATTTGACTAGCAAAAAACAGACAAAATTCCCTGTGTCCACTGAGCTCTCACCCTGTTGTGGTTTTATCTTTGGAGCCTGCCATCCCATCTGTTTGCCAAACACTCCTGCTTGCCTGCCTCGCTGCCTGGCTGGCCACTTACCCTCCCCAGACAGCTCCACCCCGTCTTTCCTGACTTGGGCGCCAGCCTCTTCTCACTGGTCCCCCATCTTAGCTTTCCTGCAGCACTACTGTTCAGAGACATGACCCTCCCTTCCTCTGGCTCCCGCACATCTCCATCCTGGCCCCTTAACCCTGTTTTTGTAAGCCTATTCTCCCAGCAGGCTGTGAGTAGAGGTTGTCATCCTAGTGCCTGGCACAAAGTGGGCATTCACAAAGATGTTCACTGTTAAATGAATGAACAAGCTAATGAAACAGTTTAAAATGTACATTTCTAAATAAAATGGCTCTTTTGAGAATCAACAGGCAAAGGCCCTCTGGAGCCTCTCCTATTTGAACACAGGTACCAATCTCCCCAAAGCCAGGGTTACCTCAGCAGCCCCCCGCCAGGACCGCACAGCTTCTTCCAGTTCAGGTGTGTGGCCCATGCCAGATAAGCTGCCGCCACTGCTGCTGTTCTTTTTTTCTGGCACAATGACCTCAGCAAAGCAAGAGTGAGCCACCGGCTGGACCTTCTGTAATGCATGAGTCAAAAACTGGAAATGGACTTGCACCACAGTCAGGAAACATCGCCCCAACACCTGTGAAAACAAGACAGCCAGGGATGTTTAGGTTGTGGGTTGCTGTTGGATTCGCGCAGTAAATTTTCAGTGACCAACTTAATAGAAGCAATGGTTAACTGGAATTCCAAAATCATACAAAGTTAAAAGGCCACCATGCTTCAGAAGGATCTGCCTTTGTTTTTGTGTTTGGACCTCGGTGACTGATGCCTAGAAGTCAAAACATTTCCATCAAATAACAAGGTCCAAGGTTTAACTAAGTCTTCCCATTTCCCACCAACTTGCCCCTAATCCTGTTCTCCACTCCCTACATCTGGACTCACACCACTTCTGGTGTCTTTGAGCTCCTGCTGAACCACAGTCATCCACAACTGCAATTATGTCCACACAGTATTCAGAAGGTAAAGAAGAAAACTGTGCAACTGAAAATCTGAAAGAAGGCCAATTTGACCATAAGACATTCCATTGAAAATGGAATCCAAATATACTGGTTATTTTAGTAAGAGTGTTAACATAGTTATTAACATAGTCATATGTCATCTTTCCAGTCTTACGAAACAAAGCTGACAGACCAGTCTTCCAGGAGTCAAGAAAATATAATGGACAGCTCCATTCATGAGTACCATTAGCCTGATACATATCCGTGATTGGCTGCTAATAGACCAAGTAGGAAATTAACTTAAAAAATACTATACACATAAATATGTAATTATAATAAGATGTATACTAAATACATACTACGTGCCACAAACATTTTCAGATATGATTGTGCATTTCTCTGGCAGCCTTCTGGTATGGGCTAAGGCTGTTCTGACAGCTCCTTTGCTGCTCCTCCCTGTTACTCTCTTGCGTAAACCAGTTACAATGTGTTCTCTATCATTTATTATTTATCTTTCTTTTTTTTGAAATGGAGTCTCGCTCTGTCACCCCGGCTGGAGTGGAGTGGCATGATCTTGGCTCACTGCAACCTCCACCTCCCGAGTTCAAGCGATTCTCTGACCTGAGTGCACCATCACACCCAGCTAATTTTTGTATTTTCAGTAGAGATGGGGTTTCACCATGTTGGCCAGGCTGGTCTCAAATTCCTGACCTCAGGCACTCCACCTGCCTCGGCCTCCCAAAGGGCTGGGATTACAGACGTGAGCTACCATGGCCGGCCTTATTTCCTCTTTAACACAGGGCAAAAACCTGCCACTTACAAAGCAACCTGACCACAAACCTTCCAGATTATTGACATTTTTTCCTAATCTCTCATAGTTGTTTTGCCCACATCAGATCTGACAATAATACCAACAAAAACCTTTTGCAGCTCTTTTATCCTGTTTCCTAATAATCTTTTTGTGGAAGATATTTTATATTTCTTTGGCTTATGCAGATTACTTACTCACAACTTACTTTACTGAGTTTGCAATTCACCCAACTGAGCAGGAGTGGACCTGAGAGAGCCGGCCCTCAGCCCACTGCCTCGTGGAAGTAGTGAAGGTCAGGGAACTATGGCCATTGCTTTTTACAAGGAACCAAAATCCAGCACAGTGCCCATGCACTGTCCTGACCCTTGAGCAGCACACAGTAAGACTCAACCTTCCTCTCCCCTCAGATGAACACGTGGACTCTCTGCCTTGTGGCATGCACGTGGACCTCTTACCCTGCCTTACCTCACGCACATGCGCAGATTCCTTGGGCGCACTGCGCAGGTGGACCTCTCGCCTCGCCTCAGCATCTACCCTTTGCCACACGCCCTCTCAGTTCCCACAAGTCAGAGCTGTTTCCTAGAGAAGCAGGGGCAAGCCAGTTCCCAGCATGACACTTATTCTCTCTGAATCCCTCCTCACCCCGTGGAAATCACCAGGACCAACTAAAGCAAACAAAAAACCGCACACAAATCTCACACCAAAGCATCCGCCCTCCAGAGTGAACAACTGGCATTACAGGCTGAAGTCCCCCAAACTCCTGGGCTTCCACTCACACCTCCTCAGAGCACTTCCTCCAGTGCTCTGTGCTAGACTGGGCAGGGTGAGGGACACAGAGGCAGCTCACCCAGGCCAGTTAGACAGGTGCCAGGAGTAGAATAAGCAGCAGCTATTCAGTCCTATAGAGCACACAGACAGCTTTAGTGGAGCAAGCAGCCTGGACCTGACCAACGCTGGAGAGTCACATGGGCTAGAGCATTCAATCCCAGGAACCACCCTATGAGGTCATCCTCCCTTCACAGACAACAAGATCAAGATATAGAAAGGCTATGAAATATTGTCAAGGTGGTACAAAACTAGATGTGGTGGACCAGTCACCTGACTCAAATGTCCATGCCCTTCACTTGTGTGCCCCACTGCCTTCAGCAGACTCTAAACGGGGATCGACTGGCACGTGACAGAAACTCCACCTTAAATGGTGTAGGCTGAAGGTATCCTCAATCTCCTCATCCACTGCAGACACAGGGAGGAGGAGTGAGCTGGCTCCCCAGGGACACAAACTCTTCCTCCCTCTCCTTCCTCAGCACCTTGGCAACTATGGGAAGCTGGAGGAGGAGGAGAAAGGGAAGACGCCATGCTCCATTAGCTCTGGGTTCACACACTCACAGCTCTGACGGACACAACTGAGTCATTCATTCTCTCAATAAATATATAACATGGGGATGCCTAATACGCACCAAGCACAAAGAGCTGGGAACACTACCGGAAAGAGAATGAGCAAGTCCCTGCTCTCACCAGGGTGACATTCTAATGGGGGAGTCAACAGGCAATGAACAGATATGCAAGGTCGGGTGCTGCTGGGAAAGGAACACAGGCGGGTGGGAAGGAAAAGGCTATCCGAGGAAATGACCAAGGGCAAAGAGAGAGCTACCCTATCACCTCCTAAGGGGCAAAGTTCTGAGGAATGGCTGAAGGCCTGAAGGAGGGCCCCCAGATCAAGAACAGGATGCTCTCTGACAAGGCCATCACCCCTGGGGAGAATGAGGTAGAGGAAGCCCTCTTGCTATGGGGTGGCAGTAAGAAAGGCAGAACGCTGCTGTAGGAAGGAGTGGGGTAAGAGACTCGGGTCAGTTTTAAAAGGCATTGTCTGTGTTGTCTCCACCACTTAGGACCTGTTTGACCTTGGATGAGTCATTTAACCTAAGCTTCTTTCCTATAAATAAGGAATGAGGACAACAGCTCAGCCACTGTGCACCTCCCTCTCCTACCCAGGATGCCTGGAGACCAACTCAGTCATACAAATTATGATTGTAACAAAATATCTGTGCTGTAAATAACTTATTCAAAGTCAATCAAACCAATGGTTAATGTTGGACCTTGGAAACAGCCGTTTCATCAGATAGCTGCTCTAAAAATTTACCCAGAGTAGCAGATGCATAACCACCACCTTCTCTTAAGAGACTACAGAGCTCAACCTCTGGCCTGCCTTTGCCCACCTTTCCTCTATGAGGATCTCATGTCTTAGCTGAGCTCCCCGCCTGAAACAGACCCCACTCTCCTTGACCCAGGGATGAGCCAGTCCTTGGGTGTCTTCCTGACATAAATTTGGGAGTGTGTGACCCCAGGGCTGTGGAAAGCTATTTTCTCCTTCACATGGAGAAAGTTTCCTGGACTGTGTGGTTCAAATTGCAGAACAGGTATGGGAAGCTGGGGATGAGCAGAGTGGCCAAAGGCAGGCATTTAAGTTTAAAATGCCAGTGAAGCTCTATCAACAGCTACCATTTTTTGAGTGTTTAAATACCAAGCACTTTACGTTTGGTGAACCATCCCTGTGGGGTGTGAGCAATTCACCCATTTTACAGATGACAACACTGAGGTTTACTGAGATAAAGAAACTTGCTCAATGTCAAGCAGGTAATAAGTGGGGATCTGACACCAGGTGTGTTTGACTCCAAAAGTTGTGTTGCCAACCACCAGACTACACTTTCTTCCTTTGACAAGACCTAGAATGTAGCCACAATAGTGGACAAATACTAATCAGAGGAGGAGCTATGGATTACAGACGGCTATCGGGGTCTACTGAATGAGAGCCTGTTTTCTAGCAACCTTGATGTTGGAGGAGAAGTGTGCATGTTTACCTTCCTATTCCTTTGCACACATACCACATCTGCTGCTAAGGATGTTGTGTTCATGTACGTGACCAGAATACCTTTTCTTTTTGATGATATTTATATTTTATTCAGATTGTAAAACAGTTTTTAATTTAAGGCCTTCCTATTTGGAGCCCCAAAAGACTACCCTTTCTTTTTTTTTTTTTTTAGACGGAGTCTTGCTCTGTGGCCCAGGCTGGAGTGCAGTGGCACAATCTCGGCTCACTGCAAGCTCCGCCTCCCAGGTTCCTGCCATTCTCCTGCCTCAGTCTCCAGAGTAGCTGGGACTATACGCGCCTGCCACCACGCCCGGCTAATTTTTTGTATTTTTAGTAGAGACGGGGTTTCACTGTTAGCCAGGATGGTCTCGATCTCCTGACCTCGTGATTCGCCCGCCTCGGTCTCCCAAAGTGCTGGGATTACAGGCATGAGCCACCGTGCCTGGCCAAGATCACTCTTTCTATACCACTGCAGTTGTTGAACATCAACCTACATGTCAACTCTGCTTTCCTGGAATATTTCAAAGTTTAGTTGCAGCTATTCCTCTTCTAGGCTCAGGTCTGACTCAGCCTGTAATACCTGCATGTGGTTGGAATTATGGAGTGCCCAAGTCCACCCCATTTCCCAAAACATGGTGTGATTTTCACATCAATACAAATAATTTCTCACTAAGTTCACTGTTCTGCTCAACTCCATGAACTCGAGTTCATCTTTTTTATATCCCTTTAGAGTGAGGAACAAGTAAAACTCTCATACATCCATTTATTTCCGATTACTTTAAAAACCCAATGTAAGTAGGTCCAAGATGGGTGCTTGTATTAGAAATTCCAAAGCATTCAATCATTTCTTTCTCTTCAATACTCATTTATACCTTAAATGTTACATTAGGTTCCTAGTGTCCTCAACCTTGTTCTTAATGAGGTCTCTTGTTCTGATGATCACTGGATTCATTACATAATGAGCTACACACTAGAATGTGACACAAAGACCCAGAGATACAGAGAATGCAGTACACCATGCCTGGACTATAGAAAGTAATTATGAAGATTATGCTACAGTAGAAAAATGTAAGAAACAGGCTTACTGAAACTAATAAGTAAAAAACTAACTAAAGAACAACCCAGTCTCCTTGCAGTCAGCAATAACCTAGAGCATAGAAAAGCTGCCATGCTATGTTTAGAACAAATGAGGGAGAGAAAGAAAGCTCATGCCCAAGGGTGTCGGAACCAACACCAAATGCTAATAATTCACACAAGAGTACATTCTGCCCCCGGACACGCTGCTTCACTGCTGGTGAAAATAACAGCATGGGCAGTTTCTGAGTTCATATTTCATGGGCAATGCACTGTGGTGCACAAAACCTTTTGTATCAGTAATACTCATCATCAATAAGTCAGGGGGGGAAAGATTAGCTATACAAACATACAAATAGTTCTAAATATTCCTAAATAGGTATAACCATTGATTGTATGATTCCTAACAGCCCATATTTGTACCTATAGATTTTTTTTTTTTTGCAAAAAGTAGATTGTGTTGTTTTATAGTTTGCTTTCCAAAATAAAATATATTAAAAATTTGTTACCATATCAATATACATAGGAAGTTTTATATTTCAGCTACACTGCTATAAATCTTAACACACCTAATAATAATAATTACCAAATATCATCCAGGGAAAAAATGAAATGCCACTCAAGATAACTAAGTCCATGTTAATTACTATTGAGTAATTTTTCCCATTCAAAATGCAAGTTTTGGCCAGGCACAGTGGCTCATGCCTGTAATCCCAGCACTTTGGGAGGCTGAGGCAGGCGGATCATTTGAGGTCAAGAGTTCAAGAGCAGCCTGGTCAACATGGTGAAACCTTGTCTCTACAAAAAATACAAAAATTAGCCGGGCATGGTGGTGCACGCCTGTGATTCCAGCTCCTCGGGAGGCTAAGGCAGGAGAATCGCTTGAACCTGGGAGGCAGAGGTTGCAGTGAGCCAAGATCACAACACTGCACTCCAGACTGGAAGAAAGAGCGAGACTCCATTTCAAAAAATAAATAAAAACAAAATGCAAGTTTTCTCCATAATACACTGTGGGTTTATATAGGGCAGAGATAAAAATATATTTAAGTTATCCTGATATATGGCCTCAGGAGCCCATCAGAGGTCAGAAAATTCTTTTTGTTCACAAGTGTACTTTTTGTTAAAATTTGTCACTTCCATCAAGAATACTAAAATACCTCAATTGATAAACCGATTACAAAGGCAAACAGGAAACTAGCAAATAGAAATCAGTCTCCAATCAGTCTCCATATGCCAGTCTCCTTATCATGACATATCACTTGGGTGAGGCCACTCTGTCACACTGGATGCCTTGCATGTTACCGCACTGAGACAGAGATCCCAATATCCACATCTGACAGGGACACTCCCAGCCGGCTGTATGTGCACAGTGTTCCAAGTGGTATAACTATGGCAAATCTTGGAATGGGGTGGAGAGGAGGCCTCACCTCCCTTCAGCAGCAGCACCCTTGCTTCATTTCCTTCCTAGCTCTCCAGCTGTTCCAGTTTCAGACTCCTGCGCGGCTTCCTATTCATCTTTTGACTGTAAATGTGGGAGTGCCCCAGGGTTTACTCATTCTCCAACTACGCTCTTCCTTGATGACCTCCTTTAGTTCTCTAGCTTTACATTCATCTACTGACTGAGGGTCTCCAAGTTCTGGACCTCAACCCTCAACTCCAGATTTGTGTATGCAACTATCCTCTAGAAATCACCCATGGGATATCTAACAGGCATCACAGACCTATTATCTGAACTTACTCTTCCTCACTACTCCCCATCTCAGTAAATAGTACTACCAGAGAGTGACTACCAGAGGCTAGTAGCCAGAGAGTGACTACCAGAGCACTACCAGAGAGTGACTACCAGAGTGATTTACCAGAGTAAATAGTACTACCAGAGAGTACTACATAGCACTACCAGAGGGTGCTCATGTCATAAATCATGCAAAATACAACTGCTGAAATATTTATCAGCCTTTATTTATTTATTTATTATTTTTATTTTTATTTTTCTGAGACGGAGTTTCACTTTTGTCACCCAGGCTGGAGTGCAACGGTGCGATCTTGGCTCACTGCTACCTCCGCCTCCCAGGTTCAAGCGATTCTCCTGCCTCAGCCTCCTGAGTAACTGGGACTACTGGCATTCATCCCCATGCCCAGCTATTTTTTGTATTTTTAGTAGAGATGGGGTTTCACCATGTTGGCCAGGCTGGTCTCAAACTCCTGACCTCAGGTGATTCACCCGCCTCAGCCTCCCAAAGTGCTGGGATTACAGGCATGAGCCACTGCGCCCGGCCGCAGCCTTTAAAAAGAAGGAAATTCTGATGCTAGCCTTAAAAAGAAATTTAAAGCTCACGAATGAGCCTTAAAGACATTATGCTAAGTGAAACACACTTGTCACAAAAGGACAAATATTCTATGAGTCCATTTATACAAGGTTCCTAGTCAAATTTATAGAGACACAAAGAAAGTTTGTTGCCAGGAGCTGGGAGGAGAGGGGAACCAGGAGTTATTGTTGAGCAGGTACAGAGTTACAGTTTAGGAAGATAAGAAAGTTCTAGAGATGGATGGTGGTGATGCTTGCACAACAATGTGAGTGTACTTAACACTACTGTACCCTTAACAATGGTTAAAATGGCAAAATTTATGTTACATATATTTTACCACAGTAAAAATACATATAACTACTACTAGTCACCTCTGCTACCCTTCTATTCCAAACTACTATCATCCCTCACTTAGACTGCTCTAATAGCCCCTTAACTATCTTCCTGCTTCCATTTAATTAGAATCAGGTTTATCTACATATAACAAAACAAAAACAGAAACAGGCCAGGCATGGTGACTCACACCTGTAATCCCAGCACTTTAGGAGACCCAGACAGGAGGATCGCTTAAGCCCAGGAGTTTGAGACCAGCCTGGGCAACACTGTGAGGCTCCATCTCTACAGTAAAAAAAAAAAAAAAAAAAAAAATTAATTAAAATAAAACCCAAAACCAATATAGTGGCTTAAATAAGAACAATGTTGCCGAGTGCAGTGGCTCATGCCTGTAATCCCAGCACTTTGGGAGGCCAGGGTAGGTGGATCACCTGAGGTCAGGAGTTCGAGACCAGCCTGACCAACATGGTAAAACCCCGTCTCTACTAAGAATGCAAAAATTAGCCGGGCGTGGTGGCACATGCCTGTAATCCCAGCTGCTTGGGAGGCTGAGGCAGGAGAATCGCCTGAACCCAGGAGGCAGACGTTGCAGTGAGCCGAGATCACACCATTGTACTCCACTGTACTCAAGAGTGAAACTCCATCTCAGACGGGGGAAAAAAAAGCAATTATGTTTATATTTTTCTAAGATAAAACAAATCCAGAGCAGAGGGACCAGGGCTGGAATAGAGATGCCAGGACATCACAAGGAGCCTGCTTCCCAGCTTTCTGCTCAGCACACTCATGCGAGGCTCCCATTTCTAGGTGACTTTACGGTTGGAAATGGCTAAATGGCCCTCAGCCATTCTGCATGCACTGGAGATGGTAGAAAATTGGGGGAGAAAGGATCACCCATTTCCCCTTAAGAAGACGTCCCAGTAATCTCATGCAGTACTTCTAGTTACACCGTCAAGAACCAGATCTTATTCGTGACCACTCCCAGCTTTAAGGAACTAAGAGTAGTCCTTATTCCAGGCACAGTATGGAAAACAAAATGAGAGTTTGTTACTAAGAAAAAAGGGCAGCTTGGGCAATGTAATGGAATCCTGACTCTACAAAAAAAAATACAGTTTAGCTGGGTGTGGTGAAGTGCACCTGTAGACCCAGATAGTTGGGAGGCTGAGACAGGAGAATCACTTGAGCCCAGGAGTTCAGGCTGCAGTGAACTGTGATTGTGCCACTGCACTCCACCCTGGGCAACAAAGTGAAATCCTGTCTTGCGGGGGAAAAAAAGGTAAAGAAAGAAAGAAGAAAGGAAAAAAGAAAAAAGAGATTGTATATTGAGAGGCAGTTACCAGTATCTCCTCACTCTCCCCATGGCCTACTGGGCTATCTGCCCTGCCCCCACTCGGATGCGCTCTTGGTTAGGTAGGAGGTTCTGGTACGAGGGCTGGCCTTGGCACAGTGAGCTGGGTGCGGGGAGAGGAGCAGTTGAAAGTTTTGCCGAATCAACAGACTTGAGGCTATTTTCCATCTGCATCACAGCACTCATCACACCTAGTGCCACTGTCTATTTATTTATCTGGCCTACCAGTCCTGGAGCGCTTTTATTGACCCTGTCATCTGTGCAACGCTTGCAGCTAGCTCATGTGTATTTATCGAGGCGGGTGGGTGGCTCAGCTGGAAGAAGAGGAAGGCAGGGCAGGTGGCTGGGCCTACTCAGGAGCGGTCCTAGTGAGAGCAAGGGTGCTCAGGGGTGCCTCCACATCAGGCTGTTTCTGATTTCCTGGCTCTGGACATTTCGTCATTAGCAGAGGGGCAAGGCAGCCTGTTCTCACAGTGGGATGGCCTCTGCCAACAAGCCCCTCTGCACTAGACTGCACCGGCCCGAGGCAGCGGGGAGGCAGCAGACACATAGGACACATAACCCCTTCGCTGGCTGGCCTCAGAAGGACTTCAGGCAAATGCTGTTTTATGGGTGTTCAGGTTCCTGGTTTGTAAAGAGGAGTGAGGCTGCCAGAACAGGCCATATCCAATCCTGTGAGGTCTCCCAAGCTGACCAGAACCAAAAAATTAATTCAGGAGAGCCAGTTCTATCTGAAATTATATTCCATGAACTCTCCTATTTGTTTCCTTCTAATCTACCCACCAAACCTAATTTTTCCAGCAAATTCACTCAAGCCTTTTCAGCAACTCAAAATTTTAAATCCTACTCTCTGAAAAGACAGCAACATTGTCATTCAATCACTAGTCCCCCAAATTAGCAATATTTCATTCTTTCCTTGACTCCTACCCTGCTGCTGGCCTCCCACTTTCAGAGAGGGTCTTTTCTCTGTTCCCATTTTCTCCTTTGATTCACTTTTACTCTCTTCATTTTTTTGAAGAACACATGCTTTTCTCTTCATCCCTATACCTTGGGTGTTCTAACTACTCAATAATGCTCCCTTTCTGTTAGAAGACCACTTCACATGCGAAAACTCCTCCATGGAATGGAGTTATTTATTGGGTACTCTGATACATTACACTTTTAATACATTCCTGAATTTCTCTCTCACTTTTTGCAAACTTGGAAAAGGTCCAAACAGACACAAAAGCATGTACCCATCAAAACGCTTCAATCCTATGGCCAGGCACAGTGGCTCATGCCTATAATCCCAGTGTTGTGGGAGGCTGAGGTGAGAGGATCACTTGAGCCCAGGAGTTTGAGATCAGCCTGGGCAACACAGCAAGATCCTGTCTCTACAAAAAAATTAAAAGTTTCGGCCAGGCACAGTGGCTCAAGCCTGTAATCCCAGCACTTTGGGAGGCTGAGACGTGCGGATCACGAGGTCAGGAGATCGAGACCATCCTGGCTAACACGGTAAAACCCCGTCTCTACTAAAAAAAAATACAAAAAACTAGCCGGGCGAGGTGGCGGGCGCCTGTAGTCCCAGCTACTCGGGAGGCTGAGGCAGGAGAATGGCATGAACCCGGGAGGCGGAGCTTGCAGTGAGCTGAGATCCGGCCACTGACCTCCAGCCTGGGCGACAGAGCGAGACTTCGTCTCAAAAAAAAAAAAAAATTAAAAGTTTCAATTCCATTAACATTTTGCCATGTTTTTTCCATCTATCCTTCCCCATCATTTTTTTTTTTTGAAGCAAATCCCAGTCAACCAAGACTCAGTATGTGTTCAAGCTTCCCAAATTCTCTTTTAAACATTATCTTTTTTACATTTGGTTTGAATCTCAACCCCAAAAGGTAATTTTATTTGGTTGTTATATTGTTTAACTCTCTTTTAATCCAGAACAGTACATTCTGTGTAATTTTTTTTTAATGCTACTGACTTGTTAAACAAATCAGGTCAACTTATTACAGGATATACCACATTCTGAATTTGTCTGGTTGCTTTCTCGTGGTATTGCATAACTTGCGTCACTGCACCCCACATTTCCTGTAGACTGGATTCATTTTAGAAGCTAGATTAGATTATTTCAGGGTTTGTTTTTTTTTTTTTAAGAGGGAGAAGTAGAATAATATTATTAATATTAGAGATGTTGTGTGGTTCTTACTGCAGCACATCAGGAGACATAATTACCTGCCTCCATTTCCATGACACTAAGGCTGATCAATGGGATTTGGGTGGGGAAGGCCTGATTCTCCCAAATGCGGTTCCTCAGCAACCTTCCAACAAATGGTTTCATCCTCCACTGTTGGCCACTGGTTGAGTCACTGAATTGATCATGGTCTGCAAAGTGGAGATTTTTCTCTCATCCATTAGGGCTGTTTGGTTACCATGAAAAACAGTTTCTACCGGAAAAGCAGGAAATTTGCTTACTTCCTTACTTTTCTCCTTTTAATGGGCAATTATCAGAATAATGAGTTGGTTGCACATGCCTGTCTCAATTAAAGTCAAAGGGTCCAGTCCCTCCACAGTGACAGATGCCCACTGGTCCTGGTGGCTTCCACCCACGTAGAATGGGCTAGGCAGATGGTAAATCATGTTTGTTGACCACAATGCAAATTTACAGAATCACCCAAATTCCAGCTGCTTAATTAAGTACAGCTTCCTCTACAGGCTAAAGTCTGAAGACAATTTAGGTAATGGCAGATTCACCTCAGCAAAAAAGCAAGCCAAAAAAGACTGACCTGAAATTAGCAAGTTTCAAAATTGGATTCATACAAACTTTTTATGAGGTGACCTTCAGTTTCTGATTAGCAGCAGCAATATGAACTTTCATCTGGCACATACCATTAGGAAATATTTACTCCATAATCTGTTACGGAAGATCTACCAGTCAAAACAAGTAACACTGACTTTTACCTTTAGGGCAAAAAAAAAAAAAAAAAAAGAAGGAACAGGATGCACATTTAATTCCATTAAGGTTAATGCAAATCATATTTCTGAAACCAGTTTCTAATATTTTCCATTATTGTTACTCTACAATATTTTTGGCATATATCTATCCAAAATAAATGTTAATATACCTGAATTAAGGTCCTTAATTAAGAGTCAGTCAGCACTCACAGATAAATTATTTCAAACATATTGATGGGTAATCACATATATACAAAAGAAATTTGTCGTCGTGTCAAACTGAAAGCCAAGATGCAACTGTGTAATTTGAGAGCCAGGCACAGTGACACGTACTTGTAGTCTCAGTTACGCAGTCTCAGCTATGCGAGAAGCTGAGGTTGGAGGACTGCTTGAGCCCAGGAGTTCGAGGCTAGCCTGAGCAATATAGCATATATATGTGTGTGTATGTGTGTGTGCGTGTATAAATGTCTGTCTGCTTAGTCACAAGATGGTAAACACTTGAAAAATCAATAAATGCTGGAATTTATAAAATATAGTCCCCTTAGAGACATACAACTCCTGGGAGCCCCATGGTTGCCCTGGGTTCCTGGACTGCCTACACAGAGGACCAACACCTCTCAACAGTGAGGACCCTATGTAAAACCAGAGCCCTGGAGCTACCCAGTATGAAGAAGTCAAGGGGAGAAGTGGCATCACTGCTCACTACATAAGAATGGCAGAGCCCAGCCTGCTGTCATCCCTTCTCCTGCCCTTCAGAAGTGTACCTCACCCTGCCTCCTACCTGGCTACTCAGAACAGACACCAGAGTGGCCCCTTTTACCCTTCTGACCTCACCCCTACTTCTCTCCCTTCCATTCACTCTGTTTCAGCCACAGTAGGTTCCGTGCTGCTCTTCCAACACTCCAGGCTGGCTCCTCCCTGGCTCCTGCCTCTGGGACTCTGTGCTAGGCGCTCCCTCTGCCTGGAATCCTCTTTTCTTGGCCAACAGGCTTGCTCTCTCATTCCTTTCAGGCCTTTACTCAAATGTCACCTTCTCAGTGGTACCTTTTCTAACTACCTTCTCTAAGATCAAAATTCCCTTCTAGCTACATGAAGGGAGAGATTTCTGTCACGTTCACTGCTGCAATCAATATGCTGGAGTAGCACCAGGCAGAAATGAGGCATATAATAAATATCTGTGGAATGAATGCACAAATCACAAGTCACTTTGATTCTTTTATTTACGTACACTTCCACTGAACAAGTAACTTTTTTTAAGTGACAGATGTCACCTTCCAAACCCAGGTCTTCTGACTCTATGCCCTGTAACTGACTTCCTAGGCTGATGTACCAAACAGTGTCGCAGGCACTAGTCAGCTAGTGAAACCCCAGAGTCACAACTCTCTTCTCTAACAGGGAGACTGTGAGGGTGAACCACTTGGGCTAAGGGACAAAGTCACTGGTGAGTACAGACTGGACAGGACTTACATATGCCCGGCTGGTTCCAAGGCGTGGTGGCAGAGCACAGAGTCAGCCACCACCATTCCTGGACACAGGCATCAGTATCTGTCAATCAATAACCACAGCCCAAACCTGGCTGTAAGTCAAAATCACCTGGGAACACTGTACACATGCACTGGCCACATGGCAAGGGGACAGGATCGTCCTTTGTCCTAGCTCTTAAATAGTCAAATATTTGAATACTCTCAAATCCAGAGCTTTTCTCACCCACAGTCCCGGACTGAGCTTCTGAGTAGAGGCCTTGCCTAGCAATGTTAGGCCACAGATCTCTTTCCCCAGGGATGAATGTCAAAGCAACTCTCAGGACCTTGCTTATAAAAATCCTTTAAAAACAGAAAGGAAAAAATCCAAATGCCTACCCATTTCATCTGAGTTGCTGAACATTCTGAGAGAGACCCTTATTGGCCTATGGCTAAATCCCCTGGCAGTACATAAATTCCAGAAACAACAAATACTGCTCTGGGGAAAAAGTGAAACGTGAAGTCTGCGGGCCTATGCTTGGCAATTACATTTAGAAATTCATTTGTAAGTCAGCTGTTTGAAACTCAGAATAGATGCATAAACTGGAAAACCCACCAACTACTTAGTTTCCAGACTTGTCTGGGAAAGCCTGTTCAGCCCATTATGTACAAAAAACCATGGTAGTATTCCAGCTATCTAATCAGCATTTCAATGCAGAAAGCCAAGTCAAAATTCCAAACTACAACAATAAGTATTTCCCGTTCTCAGCTACAAGGGTCAATGCCAGTCCCAGGAAAGCAGAAGAAACAAAGCAGGTACTGCTGTGCCCCAGCGGCTTACCAAGCCCCTGCTGCTCACAGCTGGTTATCTTCTCTAATTGTCCTGCCCTGGGCAACAGGCGAACTTGCCCTCCAGGGTTGGGAAGCAAAGGGCCCTGCAGGTCAAGCTCTGTTTCCTCCAATACCTGCAAGCATGGCCTGAATAAGAGCTCAGTAATGCTCAGGTTAAAATAAAAGCCTTTGGCCTTATATCTCCAACCACTTTTGCCTGAAGTCCTGAATAAAGCTAAGAGCACTATGTCATCATGGGGTGATAGCTGTGTCAGAGTCTAAGATTGTTCAATACTTTCTAGGAGAGGACAAAGTGTTCCTAACTGCTCTCCTGCCATATCTCTATCAAGCAGTGATCAGGCAAAATGGTGGCTGAACAATGTGGGTCTTTATGTCAAAGTTAAAGCTGCACACATCTGTAAACATCCATGCATGTACAGACGGTAGTCTGGAATGGTATACAACAACCAGTTACCAATGGTCACTTCTGGGGAAAGGAATGAGATGCTAAAGGAAGGTAGAAGTTTCACTGCTTACATTTGTTTTGAGAAGTAAAGGCATGCTTTTTACGTGTCAAATTTTTAAACAAAATTATGACAAGCCGGCCGGGGGCAATGGCTCACGCCTGTAATCCCAGCACTTTTGGAGGCCGAGGCGGGCGGATCACGAGGTCAGGAGATCGAGACCATCCTGGCTAACACAGTAAAACTCCATCTCTACTAAAAATGTGAGAGATTGGCTGGGCGTGGTGGCGGGCGCCTGTAGTCCCAGCTACTCAGGAGGCTGAAGCAGGAGAATAGCGTGAACCCGGGAGGTGGAGCTTGCAGTGAGCTGAGATCGCACCACTGCACCCCAGACTGGGCGACAGAGCGAGACTCCGTCTCAAAAAAAAAAAAAACTATCAAACAGGTGCACACCACCACACCCAGCTAATTAATTTTTTCATTTTTTGTAGAGACAAGGTCTTACTATGATGCCTCAAACTCCTGAGCTCAAGCGATCCTCCCGCCTTGGCTGTAACTGTGGGGTTACAGCCGCCACACCTACCCTTAACCTACTTAATTTGATATGAAAGCAATTCAGAACCTGGCATGCATAAATTTCTTACAAAGACAGAGTACCAACAGAAACAGGACAAAGGCTACTATTACAGTGATTTGGAAAAAACTTAAGAGAATATTCTCACTTACCTTTGTAGTATATTTTTCTACACAAGTATGACACAAAAGATACTCTACCTCAATGTCCTGGAGACTGAATTCCTTTTGATCCGTAAAATTTGCGGCCCCAGCACTAAGTTCCATTAGCATCTTGGCGATCTCAGGCTTTATGGCCGAGGTCAGCCGACTGGCTGCTTCCATGACATGCTCTTGCACATCTTTGAGCTGCGTGGCTGCCTTTGAGTAGTGAGAGTTCCTGAACACAGTGCTGAAGAGATCTGTGAGAAAAGTACTGGCGCGGCAGAAGACGTTCAGGGCATCCAGATACTTGGAGATGCCCTGCTGGATATCGGCGATGGGAGTGGAGTGTGGCATGGCATGGTGGCAGCTGCCTGCAGCAGTCAGACTGCCCAGGGGGGCAGTGGTGGCTGTGGATGCCAGGGGAGCACTCAGCGCTCGGCCCAGCTCGGGCATCGGGTACTGCTGGTGCTGCTGCACCTTCTGCTTGGACCCGCCAAGCAGGAAGCGCCGCTTGTAGTCCATTTTACTGTCCTGGGCACTGCAGCAATACATGCGGGAGAGGGAATTGTCCCAGTGACCGTAAGCGGGTCAGGGTTCTGATTCTTCTTTCTCAAAACTGTAGCTAGGTATAAAAATAGCGGAGTTCTGGAAATCGAAGTTTTAAAAAAGGCATTTCCATGAGGCAGGTGACCATGTGATCCAACATAGAGGTGAGAGAGACAACAGGTTTATATAATTAATATTTTCAGTGTAGGCAAGATCTCTGACAAAAAATAAAAGATGTCCAAAATGCTGGATAAGAACTGTTCAGCATTCCACTCTCTTACTAAAAGGATATGCTTGCTGAGAAAAATGTTTACTTCTTTGCAAGAAAGTTTGATACTTGTATTTACAATGGCAGAAAAATAACTTAACTTTTAAAAATGTAATATAATGTAGTACATCATGTCTTCAATATACCCAAAAAAGTTAGAACCCAAAAACCCAGAAGCTGATCAACAGCAATTTAAAAAGCAGTACAGAATTACTTCACACAAAGTCCTTAAGAAGATCAAACTTCTGCAGAATTTTGACAGAGCCTGCCCGTCAAATCTGTTTACCTGTGAAGCTGCTTCTATGCAATGCTAAAATTCTCCGAATTTCCTCTAATGTTTTCTGAAAACAAGTTTTTCTTTTTTTTTTAAATGGCATTTGTTATAAGTCTCCTCCTCCATTCCTTTTGTTTGCTGAGGTAGCGGTTTCCTTGTAACATTAACAAGAGATGCTTCCAGACTGGGCTGGCCCTCAGTTGTAAAGTCTGAAGCAAGAATGCACAGATGTATTTGTAAGGCTTCTAAGTCCTTTCCTGTCGGGGGGAAAAATAAGATAAAGTGAGGAAGGCTACAGGACAATGAGTAATTCCAGACAATAACTCCTGTGATGCTGTTATCCACACAGGTGGGCTACAAATGAATGAAATAAGAAATCATATTATAACCTTACAGGAGCAAGTACAATAGTGAGCACTGAACTATGAAATGACTGTCAGAAAATTCCTCAAGTAGTAATAAAAAAATAATGCAACAAAAAAAGTATGATTCTAGGCTGGCCCCTTCAAAGCTGAGGCTGGCACGTTGAACAGGGGGCCTGGATCATCGTTCAGCATTTTCTCGTTTCCTCCTTGAAGAGCTCACAAGTTGCAGGAGGATTGCCTGAGTACTCAGATTATGGTGAGGGCTGTTGACAAGCACAGCACTCATAAACTTTATGGGGCATCAGCAAAGACAGAGATGGGCAAAGGGCGAGAGAAATCAAGAAGTCTGTTACGAAAAAAATATTATTCTGAAGTAGGCCTTGATTGTAGGATAGGTTTGGACAAGTGCAAAAGGGACAGGTGGGACTCACAAGGGAAAGGACCACCACGGCAAAGGTCCCAAAGCAGGACGGGACAGTCAGATATCAAGCTGAGCTTAAGTGCAGGGTGCAGAAACAGAGCCTGGAGAAGGGAGTGGCTGCCAGGTGGTTTACAGACACGATTCTTCCAATCCTCCCTCCGGTACCAGTTTCCCTTTGGGTGTGCAGAGCGGGAGCCTGGCAAGCTATACCAGTTTCACACCTTGGGTGGCTTCTTAGAACCCCTGACTCTGGGTAGGTTCAAAGAGCAGAATCTGGACATCGCTGATTATAGTTTCTGATACTTACAACAGTGGAATACTGTGATTCTTCTCAAAAAGCTAAAATCAGGAATAATGCTTGCTTGAAACCATCTGCTCTCCCAAACAAAAGTTCAAATACATTTCACTGAAAGTCACATTTACCACATATTTAACTTATTTTATTATTATTATTATTTTTTGAGATGGAGTCTTGCTGTTGCCCAGGCTGGAGTGCAGTGGCGTGGTCTCAGCTCACCGCAACCTCCACCTCCCAGGTTCCAGTGATTCTCCTGCCTCAGCCTCCTGAGTAGCTGGGAGTACAAGCACCCACCATGCCTGGCTAATTTTTGTATTTTTAGTAGAGACAGGGTTTCGCCATGCTGGCCAGGCTGGTCTCGAACTCCTGACCTCAGGTGATCCACCCATCTCAGCCTCCCAAAGTGCTGGGATTATAGGCATGAGCCACTGCGCCTGGCCAACTGTTTTTTTTTGTTGTTGTTGTTGTTTTTTGAGACAGACTCTCACTCTGTTACCCAGGCTAGAGTGCAGTGGCATGACCTTGACCTACTACAGCCTCGAACTCCTAGGCCCAAGCAATCCTCCTGTCTCAGTCGCCAGAGTAGCTGGGACTACAGACATACCACCATGCTTGGTTAATTTTTGTATTTTTTGTAGAGACGAGGTTTCGCCATGTTGCCCAGGCTGGTCTCAAACTCCTGAGCTCAGGTGATCCTCCTGCCTCAGCCCAAAATGTTGAGATTACAGGCATGAGACACCGTGCTTGACCACATATTCAACTACAACCTAAGTAATGGTGGTATATAGTTTGGTCTACTTATTGATAACCAGGTTTTCTTTCTTTCCATTTTCCTTTTTTGAATACATAATTAAATGTAACTCATACTTCATCACTTACGGCCAATTACCATAATTCCTTTGTATTTCTATGATTGTGTTGGCAACACAGGAATTAGGTACGTTACAAAGGCAAGAAATGAGAAGAACACTGTGGATACAAACACATACATATAAAGTCAATAAAACAACCACTATTTATGGCTCTATGTTCAACAAAATTTGAGCTCCTTAAAAAAATCTCATAAACTTTTCAGGAAACAAATATCAAATGGCTACTTGTAAAAAACATGTTCCCAAATGTTTTCTTTTTTCAAATTCATGACAAATAAGGCAATCATATCTATCCCACCTGAGTGCTCCACAATTTACAGGTTTTGATATACAACAGAAGCACTCTACAGGAATGCTGAAGGGGGGCAGGATGTTCCCGTGGAGACTCTGTAGCCTCTGAAGGAAAACCTTCACCTGAGTTGGCCACAGTGAGAGTCTTAGGCAGCCCTGAGAAGCACTCTATCTTTGTTCAGTGGTGCACCAGCTTCCTAGTTCCTATTCCGCGGGCTGCCTGTGGCTCTAGGAGAGCCTGCCCCCATTCCTTTGACAGATCTAGAAGGCCAAGTGGGACCTATATGCTTACCTAATTAAAAAATCACAAACATTGAACTTTTTCACTTTACATACTTCCAAACTTTCTTTAAATGAAACTTATAATGCTTAAAGTTATACTATTTTACCAAATTCATCCACAGATTCAACACAATCTCTATCAAAAAAAATTTCTTTTTTTTTTTTTTGAGACAGAGTTGTGCTCTGTCGCCCAGTCTGGAGTGCAGTGTCGCTATCTCAGCTCATGGCAACCTCCACCTCCAGGGTTCAAGTGATTCTCCTGCCTCAGTCTCCCAAGTAGCTGGGATTACAGGCGCACGCCACAACGCCCGGCGAAGTTTTTGTATTTTTAGTAGAGATGAGGTTTTGCCATGTTGGCCAGGCTGGTCTCAAACTCCTGGCCTCAAGTGATCCACCCACCTCGGCTTCCCAAAGTGCTGGGATTACAGGCATGAGTCACTGCGCCGGCCTCAAAATTTGAATTACCTTTTCTACAGAAATGGGCAAGCTGACCCCAAAATTCATTTGGAAACCAGGAATGGTAGCGCATGCCTGCTGTTCTAGCTACTTAGAGGTGGCCAAGGTGAGAGCATCACTGGAGCCCAGCAGTCTAAGAGCAGCCTGGGCAACACTGCAAGACTCTGTATCTAAAAATAAAACAAAGCCTTAAAATTCATATAAAAATATGAGGGTTCCGGTTCTAGGTGCTTCAGGAGCTGGGGCTTAAGGTACAGACACGGCCAAGACCAAGAACCACACCAAACACAACCAGTCCCAAAAATGGCACAGAAATGGTATTAAGAAATCCGATTACAAAGATACGAATCTCTTAAGGAGTGGACCCCAGGTTCCTGAGGAACATGCACTTTGCCAAGAAGCACAACAAAAAGGGCCTAAAGAAGATGCAGGTCAACAATGCCAAGGCCATGTGTGCACGTGCCGAGGCTATCAAGGCCCTCGTAAAGCCCAAGGAGATTAAGCCCAAGATCCCAAAGGGTGTCAGCCACAAGCTCGATCGACTTGTCTACACTGCCCACCCCAAGCTTGGGAAGTGTGCTCGTGCCCGCAATGCCAAGGTACTCAGGCTGTGCCAGCCAAAGGCCAAGCAATGCCAAGGATCAAACCAAGGCCCAGGCTGCAGCTCCAGCTTCAGTTCCAGCTCAGGCTCCCAAAGGTGCCCAGGCCTCTATAAAGGCTTCAGAGTAGGTATCTCTGTCTACCAATGTGAGAACAGAAGGACTGGTGTGAACCCCTCGGGCTGCCATCTGCATGGGGCTGGGGTCCTCCTGTGCTATCTGTACATATAAACCTGAGGCAAGAAAAAAAAAAAAAAAAGCGAGGGATCCAGGATGACCAAAACAAATACTGAAAGAAAAAACGTTGTAAAAGTCATATTTCCTGATTTCAAAATCTACTATAAGGCTATAGTAATCAAAGCAGTGAAATACTGGCATAACGAAAGATGCATAAATCAATGGAGTAGAATTAGAAGTCCAGAAATAAACCCAAACATCTACAGTCAACTGATTTTAGACCAGGATGCCAAAAATATCCAATGGGGAAAGAAAAGTCTCTTCAATAAATAGTGATGGGAAAACTAAATATCCACATGAAAAGAATGAATCTGAACCCCGACGTCATATCGTATAGGCTGGTGTAGTGGCTCAAGCCTGTAATCCCAGCACTTTGAAGGGCTGAGACAGGTGGATCGCTTGAGGCCAGGAATTTGAGACTAGTCTGAACAACAGGGCAAGACGCCATCTCTACAAAAAATTTAAAAAATTAGCTGGTCATGGTGGTGTGCACCTGTAGTCCCCACTACTTGGGAGGCTGAGGAAGCAGGATCACTTAAGCCCAGGAGTTCGAAGCTGCAGTGGGCCATGATTACACCACTGCACTCTAGCCTGGGTGACAAAACAAGACCCTGTTTAAAAAACAAAACAAAACAAAACAAAACAAAACAAAACAAAACACCAACAGATACGAGATTCATGAAAATAAAAGCCTAAAAAGAAAGGGGAAGGAAAGAGTATCATCAAAAATGGCAGAATAAGGACTTCCCCTGACCAAAATTCTCTACTACATAAAGACAATGAAAAATTGGCAAAATAATCAGAATCACCTTTTTCAGAACTGTGGAAATAGGCTTTTAAAAAGCAAACTGAGGATAATTTATCAAAGACAAATAGCTGAATCTGGGTAAGAACAGTGAGTTTTGTAGCATTTTAACTTGACTGAGTCCCATTCCTAGCTCTCCAGCTCCATAATAGCCTTGAAAACTACCAGCTGCATCCATGTTGAAGACCAGAAGACTGGCAGTTAGCAGAGGAAGCAGAACTGGGCTACAGTTCCTTCAAAGTACCATTCCCAAGAAATTAGCATTATTTGACCTGTCTGGTGGTTCCCCAAAATTCCCCATTTGCAAATATCTCTGTATTTTACCTGACTGAGAGCTCACCTGCAGAGGGAGGAGAATGTGATTTTCAGAGCTGCCACATTATATCATTTAAAATGTCCAGCTGGTTGGCCACATGGCTCAAGCCTGTAATCCCAGGGCTTTGGGAGGCTGATGTGGGCAAATCACCTGAGGTTAGGAGTTCAAGACCAGCTTGGCCAACATGGTGAAACCCTGTCTCTACTAATAATCCAAAATAATTAGCCAGGTGTGATGTCGCCCACCCATGGTCCCACTACTCAGGTGGCTGAAGCACGAGAATTGCTTGGATCACACCACTGCACTCCAGCATGGGTGACAGAGTGAGACTCTTGTCTAAAAATAATAAAATAAAATGTTCAGTTTTCAACAAAAAATTGGAAGATATGCAAAGAAACAAAAAAATACAGCCCATATAAAGGGAAAAAACAATAGAAAACTCTTCCCAAGGGAAGCCAAGATATTTGACTTAACAAAGAGTTTAAGTCAGCTAATTTAAGTAGGTTCAAAAAACTAAAAGAAACCACATGTTAAAAATGTAAGGAAAATATAGGAATAATGGCTCCCAAAACACAAAATATTAGTAAAAGATAGCAATGATATTTCATTTTATTTCACTTATTTTTTTTGTTTTTAGAGATGGAGTCTCTCTCTGTCACCCAAACTGGAATATAGTCATGCAATCACGGCTCACTGCAGCCTTGACCTTCTGGGCTCAAGCAATCCTCCACCTCAGCCTCCTCAGGCGCCAGGACCTCAGGCATGCACCACCATGCCCACCTAATTTTCTTTGCTTTTTTTTGTAGAGACAGGGTACTCACTATGTTGTCCACACTGGCCTTGAACTCCTAATCCCAAGCTACCTTGGCCTCTAAAAGTGTTGGGAGTATAGGTGTGAGACACCATGCCCAGCCTACTCAAGCCTATACATTTAAGGCACAGTCCACCTGATAATTTAGAAGCATATAATTTATAAAGATAAGTTTATGGAGCCAGGAGCAGTGGCTCACGCCTGTAATCCTGGCACTTTGGGAGGCCGAGGCAGACAGATCACCTGAGGTCAGGAGTTCAAGACCAGCCTCGCCAACAGAAGGAAACCCCATTTCTACTAAAAAATACAAAAATAGGCCACGTGTGGTGACACGTGCCTGTAATCCCAGCTACTCGGGAGGCTGACGCAGGAGAATCACTCCAACCTGGGAGGCAGAGGTTGCAGTGAGTTGAGATCGCACCACTGCACTCCCAGCCTAGGTGACAGAGTAAGACTCTTTCTCAAAAAAGAAAACCAAAAAACTATATATATATATATACACACACACACACACACACACACACACACATATATACACACACACACATTTTTGTGCTTCAAGAGGTTGGGCAAAGTGGCTCACACCTGTAATCTTAGCACTTTGGGAAGCCAAGGCGGGCAGATCGCTTGAGCCCAGAAGTTCAACCAGCCTGGGCAACATGGTGAAACTCTGTCTCTACAAAAACATACAAAAATTAACCGGGCATGATGGTGCACACCCGTGGTCCCAGCTACTCGGGAGGCTAAGGTGGGAGGATCACTTGAGCCCAAAAAGTTGAGGCTACAGTGAACCATGATCACACCACTGCACTCCAGCCTGGGCAACACAGAATCTGTCTTTTAAAAAAAAAAAAAAAAATTGCTCCAAGAGAACAATTACATCTGGTGAATCAAGAGGGAGAGGATGAAACAACTCATTTTTTATTTACTCCTTTTTTTTCCCCTTCAAGAGTGCTTCATTCTTGAAATGAAAAATTTTCTAAAAGCTAAACAAGTTAAAGAATTATGTTATTAGTCATTAACTTATTTTAGTGCTAAATTCACAGCGCAAATTTTTATAAATATGCCAATACACATTACAACTGTTTAGAGAGCAACTTAAGCTAATACACATGTAAAAATATCTTCACTGACTATTTAGTTTGCCATATGTCTGCTTTATCAAAACTGATTACTTCAGTAAAAAAGACAGTAACAAGTATTGATGAAGATGTGGAAACATCAAAACACTCATACATTGCATGTAGCTCATATAATGGGCCAAATGCAGTAGCTCATCACTGTAATCCCAGCACTTTGGGAGGCAGAGGCGGGAGGATCATTTGAGGTCAGGAATCGGAGACCAGCCTGGTCAACATGGCAAAACACTGTTTCTACTAAAAAATACAAAAATTAGCTGGGTGTGGAGGCACATGCCTGTAATCCCAACTATTCAGGAGGCTGAGGCAAGAGAACTGCTTGAACCCAGGAGGCAGAGGTTGCAATAAGTCGAAATCATGCCACTGTGCTCCAGCCTGGGTAACAGAGCAAGACCCTGTCTCAAAAAAAGTAGAATGGGATAGCCACTGTGGAGTAGTTTGGCAGGTCCTCAAAATGCTAAATATAGTGTTACCACATGACCCAGCAATTTCATTCCTATGTATACACCCAAGAGAAATGGAGAAATATGTCCAAACAAAAACCTGCACACAAATGTTCATAGCAGCATTCTTCGTAACAGTCAAAAGTAGCTAACGACCCAACTCTTTATCAACTGACAAATGAATAAACAAATGTAGTAGACATACAATGGATTATTCAACTATAAAAAGGAATGAGGTTCTGATAAATGCTACAATATGGATGAACCTTAAAAACACTGTGCTAAGCAAAAGAAGCCAGATGAGGAGACTCCTATTATATGAGTCTACTGATATGAAATGCCCAGAATAGGCAACCTATACAAATAAAAAAGTAGATCTGGCCGGGTGTGGTGGCTCACGCCTGTAATCCCAACACTTTGGGAGGCCAAGGGGGGCAGATCACTTGAGGCCAGGAGTTCAAGACCAGCCTGGCCAACATGGTAAAACCCTGTCTCTACTAAAAATGCAAAAACAATTAGCCGGGTGTGGCGGCACATGCCTGTAATCCCAGTTATTCAGGAGGCTGAGACAGAAGAATCACTTGAACCTGGAGGTGGAGGGTGGAGGGTGCAGTGAGTCAAGATGGTGCCACTGTACTCCAGCCTGGGCAAGAGAGTGAGAATCTGTCTCAAAAAAAAAAAAAAAAAGTAGATTTGTGGAATGAGGAGTCCTTGCTAATGTGTACAGCTTTTCTGGGGACTGATGAAAATGTTCTGAAGTTAAATAGTGATTGCTATGGCTTGAAACATCACCCAAAGCTCTTGTATTGGAAACTTAATCCCCAGTGCAATAGTTTATAGAGGTGAGACCTGTAAGAGATGATTAGGTCCTGAAGGCTCTTGTCCTCCTGAATAGACTAATGGCATTATCACAGGAGTGGTTTAGTTTATTGTGAGAGTGAATCTGTTACAGAAGTTCAATCCTGTCTTGCTCTCTTGAGCTCTCCTGTCCTTCCACCTTTCGCCTTGGGGATGCAGCAAGAAGGCCCTCACCAGATGCCAGTGCCATGACCTTGAACTTCCCAGAACCATGAGCCAAATAAACTAATTATGTGAATTATATCTCAATAAAACTAATTTTTAAAAAAGTATTACTTCATCTTTCTTTGTCACTTTCTTCACATAACTAACTTCTCATTTAATAGCAAAAACTAATAATAATAAATAAGTTTTCCAGGGATGGCTTTAGTGCCAGACTTAGTCTCCTTTTTGTACGTCAATCAGAAAAGTCTACACATGGTTCCTGACTTACAGTGGCTTGACTTAGTTTTGCTACTTTACAAAGGTAAAAAAGGAATATGCAGCTGGGCGCAGTGGCTCATGACTGTGATCCAACACTTTGGAAACTGAAAGAAATGAATTGGATCACCCTGAGGTCAGGGTTGAGACCAATACAACCAACATAATTAAGCTCGTCTCTACTAAAAATACAAAAAATTAGCCAGGCATGGTGGCAGACGCTGTAATCCAGCGACTTGGGAGGCTAAGGCAGAATCGCTTGAACCTGGGAGGCCGGAGGAGTTGCAGTGGTAAGATGCGCCCACCACTCCAGCCTGGGTGACAGAGTGAGACTCTGTCTCAAAAAAAAAACAATATACTTTCAGTAGAAACTATACTTCAAATTTTGAGTTTTGATCCAAATTTCTTTATAACTTTATCACAAAATAGACTTTGTGGCTGGGCCTGGTGGCTTACAACAGTAATCTCAACACTTTGGGAGGCCAAGTTGGAAAGATCATTTGAGGCCAGAAGTTCAACACCAGTCTGGGCAACACAGCAAGACCTCACCTCTACAAATAAAATTTTCAAATTAGCCAGGTGTGGTATGCACCTACAGTCCCAGGTATTCCAGAGGCTGAGGTGGGAGGATCACTTGAACCCAGGAGTTTGAGGTTACAGTGATCTGTAATTGTGCTCCTGTACTCCAGCCTGGGTAACAGAGTAAAACCCTGCCTCTAAGAGGGAAAAGAAAAAAAGGCTTTGTGGTAGATGATTTTGCCAAACTGTAGGCTGAAGTTAAGTGCTCTTAGCACATTTAAGGTAGGCAAGTTAAGTGCTCTTAGCACATTTAAGTTAAGGCAATATGATGTTTGGTACATTAGGAATATTAAACGCATTTTCTTTTTTTTTTTTTTTTTGAGAGGGAGTCTCGCACTGTCGCCCAGGCTGGAGTGCAGTGGCCGGATCTCAGCTCACTGCAAGCTCCGCCTTCCAGGTTTACGCCATTCTCCTGCCTCAGCCTCCCTATAGCTGGGACTACAGGCGCCCGCCACCTCGCCCGGCTATTTTTTTTGTATTCTTTAGTAGAGACGGGGTTTCACTGTGTTAGCCAGGATGGTCTCGATCTCCTGACCTCGTGATCCGCCCGTCTCGGCCTCCCAAAGTGCTGGGATTACAGGCTTGAGCCACCGCGCCCGGCCTAAACGCATTTTCTTTTCTTCTTTTTTTTTTTGAGACAGGGTCTGGCTCTGTCACCCAGGCTGGAGTGCAGTGGTGCGATCTTGGTTCACTGCAAGCTCCGCCTCCTGGGCTCAAGCCATCCTTACACCTCAGCCTCCTGAGTAGCTGGGGCTACAGGCACACAGCACCACACCCAGCTAATTTTTGTATGTTTTCTGGGTTTCACCATGTTCCCCAGGCTGGTCTCGAGCTCCTGAGCTCAAGCAATCCTCCTGCCTCAGCCTCCCAAAGTGCTGGAATTACAAGCATGAGTCACTGTGCCTGGCCCTTACATTTTCAACTTAGGATAGTTTCAACTTATGAGAGGTTTATCAGGACATAACTCCCATCATAAGTCAAGGAACATCTGCATGTGAGTGCTGCCATCCAGAATCTGTGAATATAAGTGGCAAAAAGGCCCTTCATGATAATCTAATTTAAACCCTTCAATTTATAGATTAAAAAGGGGATTCAGGAAATTAAAGGTCTTACACTAGACCACATGTAGTCTCAGAATCAAACTCAGGTATCTTGACTCTCAACACTTCAAACTGGCAGACAGATCAAGCTAGGCTGCAGTAACAAATCCTGAAATAAACAACTTAACCTAATACAGATTTACTTTTTTTTTTTTTTATTTTTTTTGAGACAGAGTCTAGCTCTGTCACCAGGCTGGAGTATAGTGGCATGATCACGGCTCACTGCAACCTCCGCCTCCTGGGTTCAGGCGATTCTCCTGCCTCAGCCTCCTGAGTAGCTGGGATGACAGCCACGCGCCACCATGCCCAGCTAATTTATTGTATTTTTAGTAGAGACAGGGGTTTCACCATGTTGGCCAGGATGGTCTCGATCCTCTGACCCTGTGATCCGCCCACCTTGGCCTCCCAAAGTGCTGGGATTACAGGCATGAGCCACCACACCTGGCCTTGGAGATGGAATCTTGCTCTGTCACTCAGGCTGGAGTGCAGTGGTGCGATCTTGGCTCACTGCAACCTCCGCCTCCCAGGTTCAAGCGATTCTCCTGCCTCAGCCTCCAGAGTAGCTGGAACTACAGGCATGCGTCACCAAGCCCAGCTAATTTTTGTATTTTTGGTAGAGACGGGGTTTCACCATGTTGCGCAGGCTGGTCTCAAACTCCTGACCTCAACTGATTCCTGCCCTGGCCTCCCAAAATGCTGGGATTACAGGGATGAGCCACCATGCCCAACCAGATTTATATATATATATATATTTTTTGAGACGGAGTCTCGCTCTGTAGCCCAGGCTGGAGGTCAGTGGCCGGATCTCAGCTCACTGCAAGCTCCGCCTCCCGGGTTCACGCCATTCTCCGGCCTCAGCCTCCCGAGTAGCTGGGACTACAGGCGCCCGCCACCTCGCCCGGCTAGTTTTTTGTATTTCTTAGTAGAGACGGGGTTTCACCGTGTTAGCCAGGATGGTCTCGATCTCCTGACCTTGTGATCCACCCGTCTCGGCCTCCTAAAGTGCTGGGATTACAGGCTTGAGCCACCGCGCCCAGCCTATATATATATATTTCTGAGACAGAGTCTTGCTCTGTTGCCCAGGTTGGAGTGCAGTGGCGCAATCTTGGCTCACTGCAACCTTCACCTCCTGGGTTCAAGCGATTCTCCTACCTCACAGGCACACACCACCATGCCCAGCTAATTTTTGTATTTTTGGTAGAAACAGGGTTTCACCATGTTGGCTAGGTGCCTCGGCCTCCCCAAGTGCTGGGATTACAGGTATAAGCCAAAGTGTCCAGCCCAGATTACTTCTTGTTCACAAAAATTCATTGTGGGTCTGGCAGCCCTTCTTCAGCTTATAGGGACACTACTAGAACTTATGTCCCCCATGGTTGCCCCAGCACAGAAAAAGAAAGTCAAAACTCATACTCACTCTTTAATACTTCCCACTGAAAGTGACACACATCGCCTCCCTTCAAAGCCCTTTGGCTTTGAGGTGGTTGAATCTCAAAAGGCCACCACCAAAGGCCAGAGGTGGTTACGTGGTACCAATTCCACTACAAGAGAGGTAGAGAAATGTAGGGGAACATACAGAATAGTGGGCAAGCCCTACAGTCGGCCACAGTTGTCCACACAGCCCAGCTGTGTGTTGTATGGTTCTGCCCAGATGAAAGCAATTCTGATTCCACACAGGGGAGGTTGTTTTGTAATGGGGAGGCCCCACAGTTGTTCTCCAGAGGTTGCGCCAGGACATCATTCTTTCTTGTATGTATGGAAAGTGAAGAGGTGGAAGATAGTTGGGGAAGAGTCACAGTTTCCTTTGAGAAATTGACAAAAGGAAACTTTGGTCAAACGCACATCCCAAACACCAAAGTTTCCATTCAGTTTTGGAACTGGAGCCTCAGGTGAAGAACTAACTGCTTTCTACACTCCCCACGCTTCCTTTTCTTTCAGAGGAAGCTACACAGAGCTGGAGGCACCAGATGACTTTTTGTAAACTGAGCTTCCTGCACTTCCTGCACTTAGTGTTGGTCCAACAGGTGACCAAGCAGGGGGAGGCCTAAGGCTTGGACGAAAGCATTTAGTGGAACCACAGAGAAATACACGAGATCCTTTGCAACTATACTATCCACTATGCACCTATGTTGTCAGGGTGTGGTCCTCAGACCACAACATCAGAACTGAATTGCCCACGACCAAGGGTACACCTGTGTCATGGACTGAATGTTTCCCAAAAAACGCATATGTTGAAATCTAATTCCCAATGTGATGGTATCTGGAGGTAGGGCCTTTGGGAGGTATTTAGGTCATGAGGGTGCAGCCATCATAAATGAGATTAGTGCCCTTATAAAAAGAGGCCAGCTCACTCTCTTTCTGCCATATGAGAATACGGTAAGTCAGCACTCTGCATGCCAAAAGAGGGTTCTCATGAGAACCTGACAGTGGTGGCACCCTGATTTTAAACCTCCAGACTTTGGAACTGTGAGAAATAAGCTTCTGTTGTTTATAAGTTATCCAGTCTATAGTACTTTGTTATAGCAGCCTGAACTAAGACAACCTCTGTGACAGTAAACCTGTTTGTAGGCCGTAAAAGTCTATGTGGGGTTGTCATAACACTCATTGAGCATGTTCAAGAATGAAAACAATTTCAGCCATGTTTTTCACCACCTACCAACCTTAGTAAAACTAGGATGAGAGCTGGACTCAGTGGTGACCACCTGCAGTCTCAGCACTTTGGGAGGCCAAAGCAGGAGGGTCACTCGAGCCCAGGGCTTTGAGTCCAATCTGGGCAAAATAGTGAGATCTCGTCTCTAAATAAACAAACAAACATCAACAACAAAAAAAAACCTAGTATGAAAAGAAAGCAGTAGCCAGTGAAAACCAACAATGGCTTTTAAGGACTTCCTTCCCTGATATTAGAATCAGGATACCACCCTTCCTGGAATGACTATTTAAATACTGATTACTGGCATACAATCCAAATCTAATGAATCAATCTTTGGGAAAGAAGCAGAGAATACATATTTTTTTTTTTTGGAGACAGTCTTGCTCTGTCTACCAGGCTGGAGTGCAGTGGCGCAATTCCGGCTCACTGCAAGCTTCGTCCCCCAGGTTTCCACCATTCTCCTGCCTCAGTCTCCCGAGTAGCTGGGACTACAGGCGCCCACCACCACGTCCTGCTAATTTTTTGGAGAATACACTTTTTTAACAAGTTCCCCAGATGATTCTGATGTATCCTATAATTTGAGAGCCAAACTGGGGGTCCGCTGAAAATCTGCTGAGAGCCACAAGAATGAGGATGCCTGATGATGCTGACTATAGTGCAACTTAGGGATTCTCACCAACATTCCTGTACATTCAAGAATACAGAAAGACCGGGCGCAGTGGCTCACGCCTGTAAACCCAGCACTTTGGGAGGCCACGGCGGCCAGATCTCGAGGTCAGGAGATCAAGACCATCCTGGCTAACATGGTGAAACCCCATCTCTACTAAAAATATAATAAATTAGCCAGGTGTGCTGGTGAGCACCTGTAGTCCCAGCTACTAGAAAGGCTGAAGCAGGAGAATGGCGTGAACCTGGGAAGCGGAGCTTGCAGTGAGACGAGATTGTACCACTGCACTCTAGCCTGGACGACAGAGCGAGACTCCGTCTCAAAATGTAATGATAATACAGAAAGGCACCTCCCCTCCAAAGTGATAAATAAGTTTTTTTGTTTTGTTTTGTCTTGTTTGTTTTGAAACAGGGTTTCACCAGTCTCGGGCTCTTGAGCTCAAGCAATCCACCTGCCTCGGCTTTCCAGAGTGCTGGAATTACAGGTGTGTGCCACTGTGCCCGGCCACAACTCATTTTCTGAGAACCAAGGGGCTGGTTAGACAGTTCAATGAAAAGTTCTGTTTGTCACATAATTGCTTCTAATGAGACTGCTCAAGTAACACAATCATGCCTGGGGTTCCTAACCAAGCAGAGAGAAAAAACATTTAAAACATGAAAACTGGTTTTCGCTAATTCTTAACAGATTTGGTGTTCTTGTGCAGATCTTTGTTGTAATCAAAACTAGATAGTGTTGACTTTTTTAAAAACTGTCATGGAACTGGCCAGGCACAGTGGCTCACACCTGTAATCCCAGCACTGTGGGAGGCCGAGGCGGCTGGATCACAAGGTCAGGAGATCAAGACCATCCTGGCTAACACTGTGAAACCCCGTCTCTACTAAAAATACAAAAAATTAGCCAGGCATGGTATCAGGCACCTGTAATCCCAGCTACTCAGGAGGCTGAGGCAGGAGAATGGCGTGAACCTGGGAGGCAGAGCTTACAATGAGCTGAGATCGCACCACTGCACTCCAGCCTGGGCCAACAAAGTGAGACTCCACCTCAAAAAAATAAAAAAGTCATGGAACTGAAATACATTCAAGTTCTATCATTTTCTTTTTTCTTTTTTTGAGATGAAGTCTCACTCTGTTGCCCAGGCTGGAGTGCAGTGGTGCGATCTCGGCTCACTACAACTTCTACCTCCTGGGTTCAAGCAATTCTCATGCCTCAGTCTCCTGAGTAGCTAGGATTACAGGTGCCTGATACCATGCCTGGCTAATTTTTGTATTCTTAGTAGAGACAGGGTGTCACTATGTTGGCCAGGCTGGTCTCAAACTCCTGACCTCAAAGTGAGCTGCCCGCCTCGGCCTCCCAAAGTGTCGGGATTACAGCCATGAGCCATCATGCCTGCCCGAGTTCTATCATTTTCAAATGGCATTTTGCCAAGAAACAATGTACAGAGAAAGTGGTAATACCTACCTAAGCATTTGTCTTCATGGCAGTGATCATAATATGCCCTGACAAAATACTGTTGGAAGTTAGGTGATGGGTACATGAAGTGCATCATATCACTTGCTCCATGGTTGTATATGACTGAACATTTCTGAAACAGAATGTTGAAAATGCACACACGAACACACACACACGAACACCTGGATTTTATTATTTTATTTCTGTTTTTGTTTATTTATTTATTTTTTGAGAGTGGGTCTGGCTCTGTCACCCAGGCTGGAGTACAGTGGCGTGATCTCAGCTCACTGTAACCTCTGCCTCCTGGGCTCAGGTGATCCTCCTACTGCAGCCTCCCTAGTAGCTGCGACTACAGGCACATGCCACCATGCCCAGCTAATTATTATTATTATCATTATTTTAATAAAATTCTTCCTAATGCTGTCTAAATGTTTTTCACATGCTTCTCCACCCCCATATTTATCTGCCTGACAGGCTAAAATATGTTCAGTCCATTTAAGGACATTTCTTTTCCATATTTTCTTAAAAAGAATTTTCACTGGGAAAACATTCACCATTTATGAATCCACTATTCATGCTGCATGGAAATAAATACGCATTGTGAAAGACCTCAGAAGTTAGTGTAGCCAAAACTTGTGAGATTTGTCATGTACTCTTAAGTTTTAATGCTACTTAAAAATATCAAATACATAGCAGAAAAGAACATTTTAAGTAACATCTTTTCAACATAATAATTTGCAAAGGTTCTCAATAGATTAAAACTGAATTAAGCCATAATTATATCATTTAAAATATTCATTTCTGCAATTAAGAGTCTTCAGCGATTTCTATTTCAGGCAATAAAGAATATGCTTGAAACTAGATGAAAGCCAGACATGGTGGCTCATGCCTGTAATCCCAGCACTTTGGGAGGCTGAGACGGGCAGATCATTTGAGGCGAGGAGTTCCAGACCAGCCTGGCCAACATGGTGAAACCCTGTCTCTACTAAAAATACAAAACTTAGCAGAGCATGGTAGCACACGCCGGTAATTCCAGCTACTTGGGAGGCTGAGGCACAAGAATCACTTAAACCTGGGAGGTGGAGGTTGCAGTAAGCCGAGATTGTGCCACTGCAATCCAGCCTGGGTGACTGAGACCATCACAAAAAAAAAAAAAAAAAAAAAAAGAAAGAAACTAGATGAAGACTCAGACTCAGTATTAGAGATTTTCTTATACCTATGGTTGACAAGACATGAAAAGTGGTCAGCCATCCTGATAAAATCTCTTGAAGCACTTCCCTTTAGAAAGACAGAGTATTGAAGTGAAGAAGATAATGGCCTTGGGCACCTGACTAACTGGGTGAGATCTTGGCTCTGTCAGGATCAACTTGACCTTGAGCAAGTTCCTTAATCTCTCTCTGCCTGTTTCATCATCTGTAAAATAAGGATTATAGTAACCACTGTTACTAAGTTAAAAGGATTTTTACATATAAAACACTTAGAATGATGTCTGGCACATATTAAGAACTAAATGTTTGATGATGATGTTATTATCATTTCCACAAAACAAGCAAAGGAAGCAGACCTTGTTATTTCTGCTTCTCTGGAAAAAAGTTACTGACAAACCAGAAAGGTCTTGAAAAGTTACCCAATCCCTGAACCAAATAGAAATCTACCAATCGCAGGGCAGGAAGCATCACACACTTCAGTGATAACTAAATTCTACTTACATGGACCATGTAGCTATAAAGAGAAATTTAATCCCTGAATTAATTAAGTTTTCCCATCTGACTAAAGACTGATAGCTATGATTTGTGAATACAGAGAATAATTTTAGATCCATTTCAGTCCTTAATTAAGCCAATAGAGAAAACAGAGTGGCAAGCAGTCCTGCTGTCAGAAATGGGATGACATAAAGGGGCCTCATTTCAAAACAACAGGCTAAATAAACAGGCACATGCACTTACCTCTCCATCCTCCCCAAATCCCAGTGACTTAACAATAAAGACATTCACAAGGGAATCTCAGCAAAACAGTAATGAGAAGGTCTGAGGGCCACAGTCTATTTAACTGCAGGCCATTTTCCAGAGAATGGAGAGAAAGCAGAGGAACCTATATTACAAGACAGACCAGAGCAAAGCTGGCCACTTTTTAGAACGCGTGGGGCCAAAAGAGGACAGAGAGGCAGAGCGCTTTTTCCTGGAGGAGCTGGATAAATGCCCAGCTTTGAGTCAGCAGGTATAGAAATCAGGAGTGTGAAACTGGCTAATCAACCTGATTTCATCTGTAATTCCCATTCCTGATCAATCAGCCAATCCTCACTAAGGCAAGAGGACTATTGGAAAAACAGAGGTACCTCCTGCAAATTACCTATATAAACAACCCAGTTCTTCATTGATAAGGATCACCAGACAGTGAAGGAAAACCAAAAGGACAAAAAAGGACAACTAAGATGAAAAGGTGACCAGACCTCAGAAGAAACATATATTTTAAGTCCCAGAAAAACATCTGAAAAGAAATTCTGACTGGTATTCCTCAGACAGAGTTGGAAAGATAGTGCATCCTTAAAACAAAAGTAGGGCTGGGCACAGTGGCTCACGCCTGCAATCCCAGCACTTTGGGAGGCTGAGGCAGGTGGATCACAAGGTCAGGAGTTTGAGACCAGCTTGGCCAACATGGTGAAACCCTGTCTCTACTAAAAATACAAAAATTAGCCAGGTGTGGTGGTGGGCGCCTGTAATCCCAGCTACTCAGGAGGCTGAGGCACAAGAATTGCTTGAACTCAGGATGCTGAGGTTGCAGTGAGCCAAGATCACACCACCGCACTCCAGCTCTGGGCGACACAGCAAGACTCCGTCTCAGGCGGAAAAAATAACAAAAGCAAACAAATCATAAAGGAAGCAGAAATCAACAAAGAATTCTTGGAAATAAGAAATATGATTGCCAAGATAAAAACAAGGCAAGAAATACAATGGGAATGAAGTAAGGTATAGGGTATACAAAAACACACAGACACACATACTTGTAGCTTTTAAAATAAGCCATGGGAGAATAAACCAAAAACCAACAAAAATGTTTACCTACAAGGTACAGAGAAGAACAGAGACAGGGAGGAAAGCCAGACTTCTTTCAATCTATCTTGCTTATGGTTTTATCTTTAGAACTACATAAATATATAAGCAAAAAGCAAATATAAAAAAGAAAAATATCCCTAAAACTTAAAAGACAAATGAATCTATATTATTTACCAAATTAGTGGCATAGCCACACAGAGAATTATTTCAAGTTTAAACCTGTGTTTTGGCCAGGCGTAGTGGTTCACACCTGTAATCCCAGCACCTTGGGAGGCCGAGGCAGGAGGATTGCTTGAGAGTTCAAGACCAGCCTGGGCAACACAGTGAGACCCCATTTCTATAAAAAACAAACAAAATTGGCCAGGCGCGGTGGCTCATGCCTGTAATCCCAGCATTTTGAGAGGCAGCGGCAGGCATATCACAAGGTCAGGGGTTCGAGACCAGACTGGCCAATATGGTGAAACCACGTCTCTACTAAACATACAAAAATTAGCCAGGTGTGGTGGCGGGCGTCTGTAGTCCCAGTTACTCGGGAGGCTGAGGCAGGAAAATCACTTGAACTCGGGAGGCAGAGGTTGCAGTGAGCCGAGATCACGCCACTGCACTCCAGCCTGGGTGACAGAGCGAGACTCCATCTCAAAACAAACAAACAAACAAACAAAAATTATCCAGACACGGTGGTGCATGCCTGTAGTCCCAGCTACTGATGAGGCTGAGGTGGGAGGATCACTTGAGCCCAGGTGGTTGAGGCTACAGCGAGCCAACATGGCACCACTATACTCCAGCCTGGGTGACAGAGTAAGGTGGTCTCTATCAATCAGTCAATCAATAAAATCGTGTCTTGACTGGACCTCTCTGGTGTTACTGTCAACAAATGAGAAAAGACAAATATAAAATCAAAGATACAGGCCAGGCGCGGTGGCTCAAGCCTGTAATCCCAGCACTTTGGGAGGCCAAGACGGGTGGATCACGAGGTCAGGAGATCGAGACCATCCTGGCTAACACGGTGAAAGCCTGTCTCTACTAAAAAATACAAAAAAACTAGCCGGGTGAGGTGGCGGGCGCCTGTAGTCCCAGTCCCAGCTACTCAGGAGGCTGAGGCAGGAGAATGGCGTAAACCCAGGAGGTGGAGTTTGCAGTGAGCTGAGATCCGGCCACTGCACTCCAACCTGGGCAACAGAGCAAGACTCCGTCTCAAAAAAAAAAAAAACAAAAAAAATCAAAGCTATAAAAACCCTTTAATCCTTCATTTGAATTGGAAGTAAATCAGTCTGAAATCATGGTATACCTTTTTCTTTCCATAAAGTATGTATTTCCTAGTTCTACACAAAAAAAAAAAAAAAAAAAAAAAACTACTGGAATTCACATCTTAGTTGTAATGAATGCCCTTAATACCATTTCCCACCAAAAAGAATCAGAACTACTTAAAGAAATGGCTGATTCTGGAGCTGGGATCAGAAATTTTTCTGATAAGCCCCGGACTTGTTGTCAAGCCAGAAAGCAGTGAACTCACCATACAAGACTACTAGGCTCAGGTCAAAAGCACCTAGAGTCAACCCGAAAAATAAGTTCCATTAACAATCAATAATGGGACAACTTAAGCATCAAAAAGAATAACCATTTAGGGGTGAAAATCATTAAGTATATAAAAATTACAACAGAGCCGAGGTAGCGTTGAAGCAAACCTGTGTCCAGCACTGGGAGAGCCCGGCCAGGCCGGATCGAGGTCAAGTCAGAGACCATCCTGGCTGGCACGGGTGAGCCGTCTCTACTAAAAATACAAAAAAAAAAACTAGCGGCGTGGTGGCGGGCGCCTGTAGTCCCAGCTACTTTTCCCGGAGGCTGAGGCAGGAGGGCCAGCCTGAACACTGGGAGGCGGAGCTTACAGTGAAGCGAGATAAACACCCTGCCTCCAGCCTGGGTGACTGGCAGACTCCGTCTCAAAAAAAAAAAAAAAAAATTACTGAATTCAGACTTAGCAATAATTTATTGGATATGACACCAAAAGCACAGGCAAGAAAATACAGATAAATTGGACTTCAAAATTAAAACTTTTATGCATCAAAGGACATTACGAGCAAAAAGCAATCCATAGACGAAAATATTTATAAATCACATATGGGAAAAGGAATTAATATCCAGAATATACAAAGAACTCCTACACCTCAACCACAAAAATCCAATTTTTAAATGGGCAAAGGACTTGAATAGACTCTTGTACCAAGAAATATACAAACAGCCAATAAGCACATGAAGAGATGCTCAACATCACTAATCACTAGTGATATAGTTTAAATCTGTGTCCCCACCCAAATCTCACGTCGAATAGTAATTCCCAATGTTGGAGGTGGGGCCTGGGAGGAGATGACTGGATCATGTGGTGGGTTTTCCCCTTTGTATTCAATAGGGAGTGGGTTCTCATGAGACCTGGTTGTTTAAAAGTGGGTAGCACCTCCCTCTTCTCTCTCGGTCCCGGCTCCTGCCATTTAAGATGCCTGCTCCGCTTTGCCTTCTGCCACAGTAAAAGCTCCCTAAGGTCTCCCCAGAAACAGATGCTGCCATACTTCCTGTACAGCCAACTGAACCACTTTTGTTTATAAATTACCCAGTTTCAGGTATTTCTTTATAGTAAGGCAAGAATGGACAGTACAACTAGGGAATAATATAACTAGGAAAATGCAAATCAAAACGACAATGAGATACCACTTCATACCCCATTAGGATGGCTAATGTTAAAATAAACAAAACACAGAAAATAAGTGCTGGCCTGGGCATCGCCAGCCTGGGCAACATGGAGAAACCCCGTCTCTACTAAAAATTAAAAAAAATAGCCAGGCGTGGTCCCAGCTACTTGGGAGGCTGAGGTGGGAGGATCACCTGAGCCTGGGAAGCAGAGGTTGCAGTGAGCCGAGATCGCAGTGGGCCACTGAACTCCAGCCTGGGCCACAGAGCGAGACACTGTCTCAAAAACAAAACAAAACAAAACAAAAAGTGCTGGCAAGGACATGGAGAAATTGGAAGCCCTGTGTATTGCTAGTGGGAATATAAAATAGTGCAGCTACTGTGGAAAACAGTAGGTGCTTCCTTAAAAAATTAAACATGGAATTACCACGTGATTCAGCAATTTCTACACATATACGCAAAAGAATTGAAAGCAAGGACGTGAACAGGTATTTCTTCACCCATGTTCACAGAAGCATTATTCATAATAGTCAAAAGGTGGAAACAATCCAAATGTCCATGGAAGATGAATAAACAAATGTGGTATATCCATACAATGGACTATTATTTAGCATTAAAAAGGAAGAAAGGCTGGAAGCAGTGGCTCATACCTGTAATCCTAGCACTTTGGGAGGCTGAGGTAGGAAGATCGCTTGGAGCCAGTTTGAGACTAGCCTGGGCAACATAGCAAGACCCCGTCTCTACAGAAAATTTAAAAATTAGCTTGGCATGATGGTACACATTTGTAGTTCCAGCTACTTGGGAGGCTGAGGCATGAGGATCACTTGAACCCAGGCAAATGAGGCTGCAGTGAGCTTGACCGCGCCACTGCACTCCAGCCTGGGTGACAGAGACCCTGTCAATAAATTCTAACAACATGCTCCAACATGGGTGAACCTTGGAGACACTCTGCTAAAACACCAGATACTAAAGGACAAATACTGTGTGATTCCATATATATGAGGTGCCTAAAACAGTCAAGTTTTAGGAGACAAAAAGTAGGAGAGAGGCTGTTCACCAGGAGCTGGGAGAAGGGGAAAATGCCGAGTTACTGTTTAATAGGCAAGACTTTCTTTTCTGTTTTTTGTTTTGAGACGAAGTCTTGCTCTGTCGCCCAGGCTGGAGTACTAGTGGCACAGTTTTGGTTCACTGTAACCTCTGCCTCCTGGGTTTAAGCAATTCTCATGCCTCAGCCTCCCAAGTAGCTGGGACTACAGGTTCATGCCACCACTTTCGGCTAATTTTTGTATTTTTAGCAGAGACAGGGTTTCACCATGTTGGCCAGGCTGGTCTCAAACTTCTGACCTCAGGTGATCCACCCGCTTCAGCCTCCCAAAGTGCTGGGATTACAGCATGAGCCACCGTGCCTGGCCAAGACTTTCAGTTTGGGATGCTGAAAAGTTCTGGAGATGGATGGTGGTGATGGTTGCACACTGTTAATGTACTTAATGCCACTGAAATGTATACATAAAAATGGTTAAAACTGTAAATTTTATGTTATGCATATTCTACCACAATAAAAAACATGAGTCAAAAATGATACTAAGAAAAATTCCATTGGTCACCTATCTGTGGAGGTGTTAAGGCACCAAGCTATTGTTCTGAAAACTGTTGGGGATGTGGGGGTGAAATCAAGTATTTATACTGCTTTTCCTGTTTATATAGTTTTCTTTTCCATTTAGAAAAGAGCTTAATCAAAGAAAACTAGCCCATAAATATAGAAGAAATGCTAGGAAAACTATTATTTTGGAACTCTAATGAAATAGTGTATCTAGTCAATGATTATTAATCACTGTTAAAATGATACGGTGAAACTTGATGGGGAAGTTTATGATGAAGGAATCAGGCATAACACCTGAACCCACTAATTACTTTTAGCATCATTAAGGTGGGGAACTAAACATATAATTATATGCCTATCATTGTGACAAAATAGGAAGCATATAGCACCACCCAAAAAATATTTTTGCCTAAAATACTGAATCAAAATCTAATTGAGTCTCTATATCTAGCGAAAAACTTATAGGAAACATGAGAGACAGAGAAACTCCAAATTTCACGTGTTTTTTCATAGGTCTTTTCAATTGTATTGTTCATAAGTAACCACTGATCTTATTAGCCTAAGTGAATTAGGATTCTGATAGATCCTTGGGGGCAATTTTTACCAGTTTGGTCCTCCAGTTAGTTGCATTTTTATTCCTTTTTGCCAACCTTTTAATCTCTCTTCTGCATGCAGTTTACAAAGAATTTATACCCAATGGTCCCCGGCACTTCGAATAAAATCAAACTCCTTACTGAGACCCGCACAGCCCTGCCCACCTCTCCAGCCTCACGTTTTGCCTCCTGACCCTCGCTCATCATTCTGCAGTCACACCATTCATCTTCCAGTTCTTCTAGTGCCCCAAGCTCTTTGCACATGCTACTGCCTCTATCCAGAAAGCTCCTGCCTCCCACCTACTCATGATGCTCCTCCCTATCATCCTTTAGCTCTAAAAACAAGTGTTACACCCTCAGAGAAGCCTTCCACAGCCAATCTGTCTAATCTAGGGTCACCTCCCCCCTACAATGCTGTCTTGTCTTCATGACAACTTGCAATCATCTTACCATTTTATTTGCATATGTGCACCTTACCACCTGGCACATAAGCTCCTAAAGACAGCAATGGCTTGTTCACAGCTAGATTCTCGCAAGTGTGCTGGCCGACTCTCTGGAAATCTGACATGAATGAGCCATTGTTCCAGTGGCACTGTCGTGCAAACCTGAGAAATTGGCTGCTATAGCAAGCTACCTCTCCACCTGAAAGGTGACTGGCTTGTGGAAACCTGGCAGTGGCTGCAGCATCTGTGACCTTAAGACAGATGATATGAGGGAGAAGGCAGAGATCATAGTCTCCACTTCCAAAGTCAGAGCCAGGTGACAGGATTATCCAGAACTCTCCTCTCACACTCATGCTTGATGTGGATGGAGCACACTGGCTATTTCTCTGGGGAGCCTGTCCTTTAACTTTTACAAATCTGTATATGGCACCTTCCACTGTACATATACACAATATGTACACACACACACACACATACACTCTTTTCCCCTCCTTTCTACAAACAAATATGTATGTTTGTTCCTTTAAAGTTTCAGGTTTTGCAACTTAATTTACCTTGCCAAAACTGATGATCAAATATATACAGGCTGGGCACGGGGGCTCACCCCTTAATCCCAGCACTTTGGGAGGCCGAGGCAGGCAGATCACCTGAGGTCAGGAGTGTAAGACCAGCCTGGCCAACATGGTGAAACCCAGTCTCTACCAAAAATACAAAAATTAGCCGGGCGTGGTGGTGCACACCTGTAATCTCAGCTACTCAGGAGGCTGAGGCAGAACTGCTTGAACCCAGGAAACACAGGTTGCAGTGAGCCAAGATGGCACCACTGCACTCCAGCCTAGACGACAGAGCAAGACTCCATCTCTAAAGAAAAAAACAAACAAAAACCAAATATAGATGAACCCTCCAAAGAAGATGTGCCAATAAGCATATGAAAAGACAGTCAACATCATTAACTATCAGGGAAATGCAAATTAAAACCACAATGAGATACGTCTTCACAACCACTAGGATGACTATAATCAAACAGACAATAACAAGTGTTGGCAAAATTTACAGAATTTGGAATCCTCATATACTGCTCAGGGGAATACAAAATGGTACAGACACGTCAGAAAGCACAGTGGCAGTTCCTCAGACAGTTAAACAAAAAATTTTCACATGACCAAGAAACTCTACTCCTAGGTATATATCCAAGAGAAATGAAAAACATACCTACACACCAACATGCATATGAATGTTTCGAGCAATATTATCATAATACCAAAACCTGAAAACAACTCAAATGTCTATCAATTGACAAATGGATAAACAAAATGTAGTATAACTATACAATGGAATATTATTCAGCCATGAAAAGGAATAAAGTACTGATGCATGGATGAACCTTGAAAACATTATGCTAAGGGAAAGAAGCCAGACCCAAGAGGCCATGTATGGTTCCCTTAATATGAACTGTACCAACTAGGCAAATCCATTGAAACAAAAAGTCAATTAATGTTGCCTAAGGCTGGGGGTGGGGGTGTGGAACGGGGGAAATAAGGGATGACTGCTAATGGGTATATGGTTTATTTGCAGAGTGATGAAAATATTCTAAAATTGGTGATGGTTGCTATGAATACACTAAAAACCACCAATTTATATACTTTAAATGGGTAAACTGTATGGTATGTGAATTATATTTCAATAAAACTGTTACAAAAAATATAAAGATGAATCATTCCTAAACAATTCCCTCTTCTAAGAAAAAAAAAAAAAACACAGAAAATGTTCAGTCCTCTCCAATCCACAAAAATGTAAATCCAAATATCTACCCTTGATAATGTGGAGACACTACAGGAAATTCTTTAGGCAGATTAGTGAAGTTATTGTCTATGAAGTTCAAAGCCCAACCATTTCCATGTTTTTAGTCAGTTCAGACTGACTCAAACCATATTTAGAAATGCACTCTAGAAAAATGCTTTGAAGAATTTTATTCTCAACATTCATAAATTTAAAATATCTATCCAGGCAAGAGAAAATGCCTGGAAAATTCAGTGCTTTGCTCGGACCTTCCTTAGAACTCTACTTTTTTAGCGCCCTTTATCTGTTACCACATTACAAAGTGAAGCAACTCTGTAGGTTGCTAACACAAAAAGACGCCAGTGCTGACTCTCCTCATACCTCTCTGGCCATTCTTAGTTGCCCCTTTGAGCTACTCCTCCTCTAACAGACCTTAAGTGTTGTGCCCTCTCTGTTTCTAAGAGCAACATATTCCTTCTGGGAAGATTCCCAAATCCATCTCTCTAGCCCAGATCTTTGTCCTGTGCTCCAGAACCCAAATATTCAACTGCCTAGTGGACAGGTCCCAAAGTCAAAAGTCCAAAACCAAATTTCCCAAGTCTTTCAATATGCCTTCCCAGTCTTGGCAAATGACATCACCATCTGCCTACTTGAACAAGGCAGAAACCTGGGAGTTACCTCTACTCCTCACTCTCCTTCACATCCAATTAATCACAGTCTTATCCTTCCTGCCTTCTTGAGATGGAGTTTCACTCTTGTTTCCCAGACTGGGGTGCAATAGCGAGATCTCGGCTCACTGCAACCTCCGCCTCCCAGGTTCAAGCGATTCTCCTGCCTCAGCCTCCCGAGTAGCTGGGATTACACGCATGCACCACCACGCCTGGCTAATTTTGTACTTTTAGTAGATACAGGGTTTCTCCATATTGGTCAGGCTGGTCTCAGCTCACGACCCAGGGTGAGTCGCGCCACCAGCCTCCCCCACTGGGATTACAGGCGTGAGCCACAGTGCACCCAGCCCCTTCTGCCTGTGTGTATCTCTCGATCCTTTCCTTCTATCTTCACTGCTTACATGCAAGGCTACTGTTTTTACTTCCTGGCTGAATTACAGAGGCACCTCCTGAGTGATCTTCCAAATGCCTGGGCTACTCCCCTCTGGATACTGTGTGTCTCCAGGTGTGTAATCCTCCACTCTGTGCCAAATCCACCTATAGCAGCCAGAAGCCTTGGTGGCTCAAGCCTGTAATCCCAGCACTTTGGGAGGCCGAGGCAGAGGCGGATCCGCGAGGAGTCAGGTAGAGACCATCCTGGCTTTCATGATGAAACCCCGTCTCTCAAAGATGCAAAACTAGCCGAAGCGTGATGAAATTCCCTGTAATTGCAGCTACTCCGACTGAGGCAAGCGTGAACAGGAGAGGCAGAGCCTGTTTGAGATCAGCACTCAGCTGGCTGACAGAAGCCAAGGAGACTCCGTCTCAAAAAAATCCACTATGGCTCTCCACTATCCTTTAATTTTCTTACACCCAATACCACCCACTTCCTACATGTGCCATCTTCCCTCTCGCCACCTGGCCACACGTTTCATTTCCACTGTCTGGAAAGCTCTCTTGGCTCACTCTCATTCCTCTTGGATGTCTAACTTAGGCATCACTTCTTCTGAGAAACCACTTTGACAGACTGAGCGAGGGGTTCCTCTGCTGCCGTAACACCCTGTTTTTAGCCCCATCTTAACATTAACTCTGCTGTACTGTAACATGCTAGATCACAACTGCCGGTTCGCTCCGGGTTTCCCTGCCACCTCCAACCCCCAGGACCCCTGAGCTCATTCAAAACATCCAAAGGTGCTAAGCACATTGTAAACATTTAATAGATATTTGTTGAATTATTAGTTCACCCTCAGTATTTAAAGATATTTCTTTACAACATTCGTGAAGTCACGCTTGCCAACCACAGAGGCAGCAGTTAGATTCTAGAAATAAGGTTCTGTTTAAAATAAATAAATAAGCTGGTGAAGACATGCCACATCCACACAAGTACTCCCCAAAGAAATGGACCAGTCACTAAGTGTCTACGACGTGCCAAGCATTATACTTGGAGCTTTAGATATAAAATAACTTGAAACAGCTGATATTAACTGTGGGTAAGAGCCAGGCACTGTGCTATGCACTTTACATGTTATCAAATTTATTTATGTATTTATGTATTTATTTATTTATTTATTTTCAAGACAGGGTCTTCCTCTGCTGGCCAGGCTGGAGTGCAGTGGCACAATCTCAGCTCACTGCAATCTCCACCTTCTGGGTTCAAGCGACTGACCGGCCTCAGCCTCCCAAGTAACTGGGAGTACAGGCATGCACCACCACGCCTGGCTAATTTTTGTGTTTTTAGTCGAGATGGTTTTCACCATGTTAACCAGGCTGGTCTTGAACTCCTGACCTGAAATGATCCAACCTCCTTGGCCTCCCAAAGTGCCGGGATTACAGGCGTAAGCCATCATACCTGGCCATGTTATCAAATTACGAGGTTATCACAATGACCCCGTAAGGTAGGTGATGCATCTAACAAGATGAAGTGAGTTCTTCATGTTCTCACCACATGGCTAAGAGAATGGTCACCACACAGCTAGGTCTGGGACATGGCAATCTGCTGCGAGAGATTGAGCTCTCCATCCTCGCACCATCCCACCTCTGTCAAATATCCAGACCGCGGCACTCTGTTTACCACTCTTAGGAGATGGTTAAGGCTGTCAGCTTCTTGGAACTGAGGCGAAGTTAAGCTGGAGCAATGAAAAGTGACTTCTCTCAAGGAGATCATGCTCCATATCACTGCTGACGATTCCCAAATTCAACTCTCCAGTCAAGACCTCCCTCTCCAAGGACCAGACCCATGAGGCATCTCCACAGGGTCTTCAAGTTTTACCTCTTCACAGCCAGGCGTGGGGGCTCACACCTGTAATCCCAGCACTTTGGAAAGCTGAGGTGGGTGGATCACCTGAGGTCAGGAGTTTGAGACAGCCTGACCAAAACCCTGTCTCTACTAAAAATACAAAAATTAGTCAGGCATGGTGGCGGGCGCCTGTAATCCGAGCTACCTGGGAGACAGGCAGGAGAATCACTTGAACCCAGGAGGCAGAGGTTGCAGTGAGCCAATAGTGCATCACTGCACTCCAGCCTGGGCAACAGAGCAAGACTATGTTTCCAAAAAAAAAAAAGTTTTACCATCACCTTTCCATTTCCCACTCCTCCTGCTACATTTACTGCCTTGCTTGGTCAAAGGCACAACCAACTTTTAACCTAAACCAGATGGTCCCTGTCCTGTTCCCTGACTAGCCTGTCCTTTCAATCCTGCCAATCCTGTTCACCATAGTGCCAGTTCTATAGCAACTGCTCCATAAATGTTACCTATTGTTATTATTATAGCCTAAATGCTTCTCATCGCCTCCTTTACCCTTGCACTACTCAGCTTTCAAGGAACTTGACTCCCAGAGCAAGCAAAATCAAGGCACAGAAGCTGACAGAACGCCTTCTATGAGGACAAGAAGCTAGCCTGCCAAAGGCTCAGGCCCTAGCTTTTTTTTTTTTTTTTTTTTTTTTTTGAGACTTGCTCTGTGGCCCAGGCTAGAGTACAATGGCATGATCATAGCTCACTGCAGCCTTGACCTCCCAGGCTCAAATGTTCCTCCCACCTCAGCCTCCTAAGTAGCTTAGCTAATTTTTATTTTTTGATTTTTTGTAGAGATGGGGTCTTCCTACATTGCCCAGGCTGGTCTCAAACTCCTGGGCTCAAGCGATCCTTCTGCCTCAGCTCCCAAAGTGCTGGTACTACAGACATGAGCCACCGCGCCCAGCCCCTAGCTCTTTCAATGAAAGTACACAGAAAAAGCCCGGCGTGGTGGCTCACGCCTGTAATCCCAGCACTTTGGAAGGCTGAGGCAGGTGGATCACGAGGTCAGGAGATCGAGATCAGCCTGGCCAACATGGTGAAACCCCGTCTTTACTAAAAAGACGGGTGTGGTATGGTGTGTGGTGTGGTGTGCATGTATGGTGCACACCTGTAGTCCCAGCTACTAGTTAGCCTGAGGCAGGAGAAATCACTTGAACCTGGGAGATAGAGGTTGCAGTGAGCCAAGACTGTGCCACAGCACTCTAGCCTGGGCAACAGAGTGAGACCCCATCTCAAAAAAGAAAAAAAAAAAAAGTGCACAGAAGGTATACCTGAACGCTAGCTGAAGCTGATAGAGCACAGTACACTCTAAGTAGCAAACTAAGAATTATGAGAATGTCAGATATGGAAGTAGAAACTAACAAATGGCTTCAGTCCCAGGGAACCAAACATTCTACTTTATTCTATTTTATAAATTAGTAATTCAATTCTTTAACATAGTGGTTCTCAACAAGTGGGGAAAAGTATAATTATGTGTCCCTCTCTGCCCTACCAATACCTGGCAATGTCTGGAGATGCTTTGGTTGTCACACTGGGCAAGTGCTAGTGGGTAGCATCCAGTGGGTAGAGGCCAGAAGTGCTGCCGAACATCCTGTAATGCACAAGACAGCCCCTACAAAGAATTATCCACCCCAAAATGTTAATAGTGCAGCTCTTAAGAATCCCCGATAAACTAATGCTTTGAGCACCTTCCATATTCAAGTTAACTAATGTATAACAAGTTACTTCTTTCTGGGGAGATGATACAAACTTTCTCCATAAATTAAGCTATAACCGGTCCATAAGATAAAAAGAGGCATCATCAAAAAAGAGACTGATAAATGCTAAATAAGTCGTTTAGAAAACAAATGCCATGAGTTCAGAAGAAGGAGAGTGCCATAGAGGCTGAGGCCCTCCTCAAAGATATCAGAGAGCAGACTGGGCTCCTCAGCTCACTTCAAGCTGCCAGTCAAGGCCCCCTAGAGAGTAACCAGAATCCACCTTCCCATCCTTACCTGCAACAAGGCCTCTCCCTTCAACTTAACCTTCCCTCAAGCTGCAGAGGCCACAGGGCCACAACATCCCACCCACACTGTTACTGCTGAAAAAGCCCTTACCTCCTTCACAAAAGTGCTGTCCTCAAACTAAACAGCAACCCCTATCTCCACCCACAAGGCTGAGGACATGATGTCACTTCAACCCAATCACAAAATCATGTTCCTATGACTCCCAGAGGAAGAAGGTAGTGAAAAGACTAAGGTGGAAAATGCCTTAAATGGCTCAGGCCCTAAGGCCTTGTCCTCTGCCACCTAAAATCACTGCTTAGCAGCAGCCAGCCAGGAGCCGCCTCATTTCCTGTGCAACTGCGGTAAAAATAGGAAGTGGGGGAGGAAGTTCACAAAGCAGAAACAAAAGTAATCACTGCCTAGCTTCCTGAACACAAATCACCGAGCAGGGAGGGTATCATTAAAACATCACAAGGGAAAGGAGGGCATGGAGAGCAAGGCCAGAGGAAAGGAAGTGACACTTTGGGGTGGGGTCCACCAAGCCCAGACTATTTCTGTGCCTGAAACACTGCTCCAAAAGGAAAATTGGACAAAACTGGACCCAAGTATTAATTCCAAGGAATTAATACTAAAGCATGTTCACTTGAAGACATGCAAAAACTGAACTGTTCTAGCAGAGTAAGAAATATCAATGAAAAAGTTTTAAGGAGGCCAAGATTAAACTATTTTTCTAGTCAACAGGTAGCTACTAAAACAAAACAAGGGCCAGGAGTGGTGGCTCACGCTATAATCCTAACACTTCAGAGGGCCAAGGCAGGAGGATCACTTGGGCCCAGGAGTTCAAGGTTGCAGTGAGCTATGATCATGCCACTGCACTACAGCCTGGGTAACACAGCAAGAGGAAGGAAAGAAGGAAACAAGGGAAGAAGGAAAGGATAGAACAGGACAGGACAGGAGAGGAAAGGAAAGGAAAGGAAAGGAAAGGAAAGGAAAGGAAAGGAAAGGAAAGGAAAGGAAAGGACAGAAGGACGGAAGGACGGAAGGAAGGACGGAAAGACGGAAAGAAAGAAAGAGAAATAAATTTTAAAAACAAAACAAAGAGCTACTATATAACTGATTGGTTGACAAAGTCCGAAGCCCAGGTTATCCTATATTGAGCTATGAAAACTCAGGCAGATAGGAAAAAAACTACTGAATAAACCTTCTAATCAGTGTCAGAATTTATCATAAGCAAAATAAAGAGGCTTCTACAACCATCCCCACCCCCCCCCCCCCCCCCCCCGCCCAGTGACACAGGTCAACCCTGTGAGGCTCCAGACACCCAGGATGCAGTGGGAAAGGAGACAGATGCACCACCTGCTTGCTACCAGTCTCACGTGGGAACAACCTGCTTCCACGTGGTGATCCATGACCGCCTCTGGTACTGACATTCGCTCTGTAACAATCTACCACCACAAACCATGGTGTTCCTCTATGAAGCCAAAGCAACTTATCATTAGCAGTTCTGAAGAGTTTTATATTTGGTAATCTACAAACAACTGATCATTTCATTTAAGCAGAAGAACAACTTTTCTAACCACAAGGTCAACGGAGCCAAAATTTACTTTCAAAATAAGAGGTCTTAAAAAAATAGGTCAAATGTGATAAGTAGTCATATAGATAAAGAACAGGCTTAATTTTGTTTCAATTGAGGGGTGGTTTGTTGTTTTTGCTTTTATTTTTGGTGGGGGAGGAACAGGAAGATCAATGCATAACATTTTTTTAAGCAGTCACTACATTAATAAGTAAAAAAGTAAATGAAACGGGTAGTAATCACCACATATTGAATTTCTTTTTTCTTTCTTTCTTTTGTTTTGTTTTGTTTTGTTTTTTGAGACGGAGTCTCGCTCTGTCGCCCAGGCTGGAGTGCAGTGGCCGGATCTCAGCTCACTGCAAGTTCCGCCTCCCAGGTTTACGCCATTCTCCTGCCTCAGCCTCTCGAGTAGCTGGGACTACAGGCGCCCACCACCATGCCCGGCTAATTTTTTGTATTTTTTTAGTAGAGACGGGGTTTCACCGTGTTAGCCAGGATGCTCTCGATCTCCTGACCTCGTGATCCGCCCGTCTCGGCCTCCCAAAGTGCTGGGATTACAGGCTTGAGCCACCGCGCCCAGCCTGTTTTTTTAAGAGATGGGGTCTCACAGTGTTGCCCAGGCCAGTCTCAAACTCCTGGACTCAACCAATCCTCCCACCTCAGCCTCCCAAAGTGCTGGGATTACAAGTGTGAGTCACTATGCCTGGCCTCAATTTCATACAAAGAAAAATAGTGAACATTTAATGAAAAAAAAAAAATCCAGTATTACTTGGTCCTGATGAGGACAGACCCAGCTGTCTGTCTGATTTTCTGGTAATAAATTGACTTAACTGTACTCTAAGACTATTGTTTTAGTCTTCTTACGAAGTCAAAAGCTCATTCTCAGAACCTGCTGCCATCAAAACAAAACAAAACAAAACTAGTATTAGAACTCTTGAAGGAATTCTATTAGAGGAACACTGTGAGCCAAAAAAAATCTTTGTTAAACAGAGACCTTCAAAGAAAGAAGAAACAACAAAAACAAAGGGCAAATCCCCGCCAAGGAAAGTTTTGTCTACAAACACATACAAACCACCACCCATCACCAAAGGATGAACAAAGCTGGCTCCTAAACTTCCGAAAAAGTTTTTTCAGGTAAAATGAAGGTTTCATCTATTTACTAAAATACTCTTGGACCATTAAAAATTTCTGCATCAAATGTTCCCAAGTACTATGAAAACATGACAACAAATTGTGTTGCTGGTGGAAATTCAAATGTAAATCAGGGAGTAAAAATAATTTATTTCTAAGTAAATTTTTTTTTTTTTTTAAATCACAGACTGGGCGCAGTGGCTCACACCTGTAATCCCAGCACTTTGGGAGGCCGAGGCGGGCGGATCACCAGGTAAGGAAATCGAGACCATCCTGGCTAACATGGTGAAACCCCGTCTCTACTAAAAATACAAAAATGGGCTGTAGGCCGTGGTAGTCCCAGCTACCTGGAGGCAGCTGAGCAGGAGAATGGCATGAACTCAGGGAGGGCGAGTTTGCAGTGAGCTAAGATGCTTTTCACTGCACTCCAACCCAAGCGAGCAGAGCAAGACCCATCTCAAAAAAAAAAAAAAGCACAAAGCAACTGGAAAAGCGGCACCATGCCTCGGTGGATCCCAGCACCCTGGAGGCTGGAGGCAGGGTGGATCACTTGAGGCTGAATTGTGACCAGCCTGGCTAACAGATGAAACCCCGCCTTTACTAAAATGGTACCAGCTGTGCATGGAGGTGATACCTGCAATCCCAGCTACTCAGGAGACGGGAGGCAGGAGAATCATGGAATCAGAGCCAGCAGGAGCCAAAGATCACCCCACTGGCACTCCAGTCAAAATGAGTAAAGACTGACTCAAAAAAACAAATCACAAAAGCAATTATTCTGTTCGTAAACCTACCTTGTAAAAAAAAAAAAAATCAACAATTCACCTTCAGTTAGAAAACCCATGGGTTTATTTTTGTTACAGCGGTGAGTGTTCAGGTATCCCAAAAGTCGAGTAAACTTTGGACGCCGGTGGCCTCACCTGTAATCCCACCAGCACTTAAGGCTGGTGAAGATCGTTTGAGCTCAGAGCGAAGGAAATTGTTCAAGCAAATATAGCAAGACTCTCACTCCTACTGGCAAACAAAAAATTAGCCTCCAGTGCTGGCATACATCTGTGTCCCAGTTACTTGGGAATAGTAGGAGAATGGAGGAATGATGGCTGAGACCTTGCTGCCCCCTGTTGCCGCTCAGTGCCAGAGTACCGTGAAGTGATCAAAGGCAGGTTTCCACTCAGAGGCCTCATCTTCCCAAAGGGATAGTTCAGGCAACTCACCAGCCTCCCAAGTAGCTGGAACTATAGGCACACACCATCATGCCTGGGTAATTTTTAATTTTTTTTTGCAGAGACGGGGTCTTGCTGTGTTGTTCAGGTTGGTCTTGAACTCCTGGCCTCAAGCGATCCTCCCACTTAAGCCCTTCAAAGTGCTGGGATATAGGCATAAACTACCATGTTTGGCCCAAGAAAACTTAAAAATTCTATACTGCCACTCTTAACAACTTTGCACTATGGAATCTATCCAAAATTAACCTCACATGGGTAAAAAAAAACAAGTATTTATCCAGAAGCTTATATATTAACAGATAAATCAAACTATAATTTAGAAATTTTTTTTCTCACTACGGAGAGGGATTATATAAATTTTAGATAAACTTAAGATTCAAGACCATTTCTGAGAATTTAAGGCATCCATAAAAAATTTTATCACTAAATTGTAACATCTCTTCCAAGCTGAGAACACTGACTCCAATCCTGCATACTCAGCAAACCTTCCCATCCCTCAAAAAGACTAGAAAGTCGCCTGGCGCAATGGCTCACACCTGTAATTCCAGCACTTTGGGAGGCCGAGGTCAAGAGATCAAGACCATCCTGGCCAACATGGTGAAACCCCATCTCTACTAAAAATACAAAAATTAGCTGGGTGTGGTGGCGGGCGCCTGTAGTCCCAGCTACTCAGGAGGCTGAGGCAGGAGAATCACTTGAACCCAGGAAGCAGAGGTTGCAGTGAGCCGAGATCATGCCACTGCACTCCAGCCTGGGCGACAGAGCAAGACTCCTCTGTCTCAAAAAAATAAAAATTAAAAAATAAAAACAGAAAATCAGAGTCACAGCCAGGGAGCCCATTCTTCCCTAGAAATATTTCAGCAGGTCAAACATTAAAAAATGAGAAAATTCTAGGTGATTCCTCACCATCCACTCGCTAGGCAGGGAAGACAGCCCCAGAGAGCAGGCCCGCAATGGTTCACCTCCTGGCTGGCTTCCAACTCTGCCACTTATCTGCGCCGTAAGCCTTCACATACTCAAACGTTCACCAAGGTTCTACTAAGTGCATAGCACTGCTCCCAGCATCCAGGAGGCAGTAGTGAAGAGACAGACATAATGCTTGCTCTCAAGGAGCTTACCGTTAATAAGGGAAAAGGAGAAAATGCTCCTCGCCTTTCAGGTAGATGCTCCAATACAAAGAAACTTCATGGAAACCCCACACTTCCAAAATGCAGTAGTTACGGGTATGGGTATGGGAATCAGACTGATCTAGATGTGAATTCCTGCTCTTAGTAAATATCAGCTGAATAAATGGCACTTACTAACTTTGAGCAAGTCGCCTAACTCTTGTGCCTCAGTACTGCTGAAGATTACATCCATAAAGCACAGCCTCCGCCATACCCTCAGTCTACATAAATGAAAGCTACTGCTCTGAAAGAGGCCCTGGACTCGTAAGAGGGTAGCATTTCATCTTCCACTGCAATTCTTAATTCTGGTCTTCTAGTAGTTGAAAACAAACTTCCTCGAACCCCCAAAATCTATTAAGTTAAAACAACTTTCAGAAATAAAACTTACTTTCCTGCAGCTCCGGGCCCAACTCCTAAGTCCAGGCAACAAACTAAAAGAAGTAGTGCCCTGTGCGCTGGAGGGGAAAGAGGTCATGGCTCCTCCCATTTCCCTGCCCACCACTCCCTCCTCTTTCAACCCCAAGCCAGAGGAAAGAACAGAAGGGACACAGTTGAGGAGGGGCATCACCTCGAATTACAAAGTACATTACAAAGTGACTCAAGCACAAGGTTGCAGCGCATTCTCTCCCACCTTGACACCCAAAAGCAGCACAGGTCCTTGTGGCTAGTGAGAGGAACCACTTCCGCCTCTTCCTGCCTAGGTCACCAGAGCCTGAGGCACCCAAATCTGGGAACCAAGCCAGCTTTCCCCAGCCTCTGTTCCCATGCACATACATCCACCTCTGGGACCTGGGGGTGGGGTGAGGGAAGACGCAAGTATTTCCAGGTTTCCTGGCCATAATTAGCATCTAGCTAGTACTTAATCCCAAAATCATTTTTAGTAAGAAAATTATATTTTCTTTCAGGTAGTATCTCGCTCTAATTCCACTTTCAAAAATCTTCCCATGATGATTCTTTGCAACTGTCAATTTGAAAAAACACTTACCTGACAGTGGCCCAGACACAAGGAACATAATCAAAATGACTGGAAAAAAAAAGGAAAGCAATACTCTACCTAGGCATGAATCCTAAAACAGACTCACGGTTAATGTAGAAGCCTGCGTCAAGAGCACTCACTAGCAATACTGGCTATGAGCAATAACCCACGTGCCCTGCATTACGAGGATTGTTAAATACATCACACAGGAACACCTCACAGCCATTCCAAACATCAAGGCAGAGCCACCACACTTCATTGAGTCAAAGATGCCGTCATTTACAAATCATATCATTGTCTCATATATATGCCAAGAAAAACTCTGCCATATAACAAGGACATGCCATCACATGACATGTCCCAATTTCAGGCCTCCTCAAAGCTCTTGTCCTGTTTCTGACTCCTCTGCCTGTCTCAGGCTGGCTGGGACACACAACCTTGGAAAAAGTCCCTTTGTGTTATTTTCCCTCTAGAAATTACCCATATTTAACATCTGCCATTTGATGAAACCATCTTCGGCCACCTCAGCTCCCAAGGAGCCTTTTCTGACTCCTGCAACCTCTGCTGTCTCTGTCATTAGCTGGTGCTCTCCCCTTCCAAATGAACAGGGAGCATCAGAGACAGAGGCTGGACACATCTTTACACTTACTGTCACGCACAGCACAGGGACAGAGCAACACAGACAACGACAAACACATACCTCCTGGGAACTGTTCCAAGGACTTTACAAATATTAACTCAGTAATGCCTCGCTACAACTCCAGGAGGCAGGTATTACTACCTCTCCATTTTCAGAGGAGGTAAACTGAGGTCAAGGCAGGCGCAGGCCTCGAACCCAAGCCGTCTTACACAGTCCTCACTCTTAACCTCTATGCTGCGTTCACTCTACACAACAGCCATGTACATATCATAGACATTTATTATAAAAGTTATTGTTAAAATGAAAACATAGGCCGGGTGCGGTGACTCACGCTTGTAATCCCAGCACTTTGGGAGGCTAAGGTGGGTGGATCACTTGAGCTCAGGAGGTCGAGACCAGCCTGGCCAACATGGTGAAACCCCGTCTCTACTAAAAATACAAAAATTAGCCAGGCATGGTGGCGGGCGCCTGTAATCCCAGCTACTCAGGAGGCTGAGACAGGAGAATCGCTTCAACCCGGGAGGCGGAGGTTGCAGTGAGCCAAGATTGTACCACTGCACTCCAGCCTAGACAACAAAACAAGACTCTGTCTCAAAAAAAAAAAAAGAAAGAAAGAAAATACGTATACACAGGGAAAAAAATTCACACCATACAAAATGGTATGCAAAGAAAAAGCTAACTCAGCCTAACAGCCTGGTTTTCTGGGGTCTCATCCCAAAAACAACCACTGTTTCTTTTCTGTCATTCCAGAAATTATTTCTGCACTTATAAACCTATTTCATGTGTATCTCTCTATCTATCTATCTATTGAGAGAGGGAGACATTATTTATTTTATTTATTATTTTTGAGATGGAGTCTCGCTCTGTCACCCAGGCTGGAGTGCAGTGGCACGATCTCTGCTCACTGCAACTTCCGCCTCCCAGGTTCAAGCAATTCTCCTGCCGCAGCCTCCCGGGCAGCTGGGATTACAGGCACCCACCACCATGCCCGGTTAATTTTTGTATTTTTAGTAGAGATGGGGTTTCACCATGTCGTCAGGCTGGTCTCGAACTCCGGACCTCAGGTGATCTGCCCACCTCAGCCTCCCAAAGTGCTGGGATTACAGGCGTGAGCCACCATGCCTGGCCTATATATATATTTTAAAACAAATAAGCACATATTACTTCAAAAGTGGAGAAATTTGTTTAAAATTAGAAAAGAGGCCGGGCGCAGTGGCTCAAGCCTGTAATCCCAGCACTTTGGGAGGCCGAGACGGGTAGATCACGAGGTCAGGAGATCGAGACCATCCTGGCTAACACAGCAAAACCCCGTCTCTACTAAAAAATACAAAAAAAAAAAAACTAGCCGGGCGAGGTGGCGGTCACCTGTAGTCCCAGCTACTCGGGAGGCTGAGGCAAGAGAATGGTGTGAACCTGGGAGGCGGAGCTTGCAGTGAGCTGAGATTGGGCCACTGCACTCCAGTCTGGGCGACAGAGCGAGACTCCGTCTCAAAAAAAATAAAATAAAATAAAATAATAAAATTAGAAAAGCACAAATGGGCAAATATACATTGTTCTGCACCTTGCTTTTTTCACTGATTATTTCTCTGAGCTTGATCTACATCTGCACCTGTGCTGTTTTGATTAAATTCTAAGATGTACATATTTTTACATTTTAACTTCGTGGTTTTTCTTGAAGTCAGAGAATCTTAGTGTGCTTGGACTTCATCAGGAAACAGGATCACAAAAAGCTTTTAAACCTATATAAGACAGCGGGAGTTACCTTGGCAGCCATGTGCAGGCTGAATCAAGAAGCAGAGGCCAGGTGAGGTGGCTCTCGCCTATAATCCCAGCACTTTGGGAGGCCAAGGCGGGCGGATCACCTGAGGTCAGGAGTTCGAAACCAGCCTAGCCAATACAGTGAAACCCCCATCTCTACTAAAAATATAAAAATTAGCCGGGCATGGTGGTGCATACCTGTAATCCCAGCTACTTGGGAGGCCAAGGCAGGAGAATCACTTCAACCCAGGAGGTGGAGGTTGCAATGAGCTGAGATCACGCCACTGTACTCCAGCCTGGGTGAGAGAGAGACTCTGCCTCAAAAAAAAAAAAAAAAAAAAGGTAATTCATATTTTGAGGCCAGCGCGGTGGCTCACGCCTGTAATTCCAGCACTTTGAGAGGCCGAGGTGGGTGGATCAGAGGTCAGGAGTTCGAGATCAGCCTGGCCAATATGGTGAAACCCTGTCTCTACTGAAAATACAAAAATAAACCGGGCATGGTGGCACTCGCCTGTAGTCCCAGCTACTCAGGAAGCTGTGGCAGAAGAATCACTTGAACCCGGGAGGTGGATGTTGCAGTGAGCGGAGAGCCTGCCACTACACTCCAGCCAGGGTGACAGAGCAAGATTCCATCTCAAAAAAAAAAAAAAAAAAAACCAGAGAGACCTGCCAGGTGACATGTGACATGATGCCACACATACCAGAGGTAAGTACCTACATCAAAGGGTTGTTGTGAGGATTGAACAAGGCAATATAGACAAAGCCCTCAGCATCAAACCTCATTAGCACAGTGAGTCGAAGGACTCAGCACAGGACCTGAAGTGCTGTTAGTGCCTAGTTAGACATTGTTATCAGTTATTTCAAGGACTGGTCCCACTTTCCAATGTCATTTCCCTCTACTCCTTATTCACACCTGTCCAGACTCTACCCTCAATCTCCTGCAGCTCAAATACCTCATGCTTGCTCTCACCTTCACACCTTTGGACGTGTCATGCCCCTGCCCAAGAGTCCTCCCCTCTTGCTGTGGCACTGGACTTACTTTTTCCCACAGTACTCAGCTCAAGAACAGCCTTCTCCAGGAAGTCTCCCTAGAACTGCAGGCTGGATTTCCTGGATGAACAGTTTAGGAGCAGCTTATCTGTCATTACTTCCCAATGTCTATCAGCTTATTCAATGCAACCAGAAGCAAGCAGTTTCATGGGGACTGATTATTTAGGCTATCTAAGCTCAAAGAAGACTGATGTATGAACCAGAGGCCAGTTACTAGTTTATAAACACCAACGAGAGCTAATACTCTCATTGAATACTTATCACAGGTGCCAGGGAGCGTGCTAGGAGCCCTTACTGCAACACTAAGAGAAAGGTGCTACTATTATCCCCATTCTACAAATCAGAAAACTGAAAGATTAGCCAGCATCCCAAGACCAGGATCTGATCCAAGCAGCTTAGATGCAGAGCTCTCAACCACTCACATTCTCTCCTTACCAAGAAATCTCCACATGCAGCTATCTTCTACTCAGATGGTACTGGGAGGACAGACGCTAAGCAAGGGAGAGACCCTCGAAGCCAGAGGCAACAACAGGGACACGCCCATCTGTGCGTTAGTGCAGATGGCTTTGTGGAGGGAACACTGCACACTGCTCCTCTGGTCAGGGCCCCAGACAGTGCTACACACACACCACTTAATTCCTCTCTTGGACCCGCCACCCCAATTGGGACAGACACTGTCCCAATCCTCTCCCAGAAGCACAAGTATTTCTTCTGAGGATACAAAATTAAGTTTAAGCTTTCTGGCTACAAACGCATTCCAAGCATGCCTTCTTGGGGTTATAGCTGGGTCAGTTTGGTTGAATTTAAAGTTTTCCCTGAGATTCTTCAAACTACATTTACAAAATATCTTTCGACTTATATCTTTTCTATAGATAGCTAATATGTGTAACATTTATTCTGATGTCATTCTCAGACGATCATTCATTCCTTCAACAAATACTTCATCATTTCCAATGCACTGTGTTCTAGGCCCTGGAGATCAAAGCAGTGAACAAGACAGGCAAGATCTCTGAAAACTGGGAGAGGTTACTTGGTGTCTCCCTTTCTAGGCACTTATGATACTTTATGACAACTGCTTATTTGGCATTCTTCCCAGGATGTGCTGTTAGGCTCTGTATTCTGATCTTCCAGTAAAGTAACTGGGCCATACTGTAGGTACTCCACAAATGTGAGCTAACTCAATTCATGACTAAATTCACTGGGTTCCTTTCACATCCAGAGTAGGACCACGTTAATTCTGAAATCCCTTAGGAAAAAGGTACAAAGTCTAAATCAAGGTGTAGGCATAGAAAGCAAATGGCAAATACAATCCATATCAAGAAGGAAGATGTGATTCATCAGCTGGTAAGAACCTCAGAGTCAGGAAGGACAGGACACTTTGATAAGTGATATTTATTTATTTACTTACTTATTTATTTTGAGACAGGGTCTCACTCTGCTGCTTGGGCTGGAGTACAGGGGCAAAATCACAGTTTACTGAATCCTTAACCTCCCAGGCTCAAGCAATCCTCCCGCCTCAGCCTCCCAAGTAGCTGGAAAGACAGGCACGGACCACCACACCTAGAAAATTTTGGGGTCTCACTATGTTGCCTAGGCTGATCTCAAGCAATCCTCCCACCTTGGCCTCCCGAAGTTCTGGGATCACAGGCATGAACCCCTGTGCCCAATCTAAAATTCATTTTTTTAAGAGACGGAGGTCTCACTATGTTGCCCAGGCTGGTCTCCAACTCCTGAGATCAAGTAAAACTCCCACCTTGTCCTTGCAAAGAAATGATATTTTCTTTTTTCTTTTTTTTTTTTGAGATGGAGTCTCAATCTGTCGCCCAAGCTGGAGTGCAGCAGTGCGATTGCGGCTCACTGCCTCCTGGGTTCACATCATTCTCCTACCTCAGCCTCCAGAGTAACTGGGACTACAGGGGCCCACCACCACACCCGGCTAATTTTTTTGTAGTTTTTTTAGTAGAGATGTGGTTTCACCGTGTTAGCCAGGATGGACTTGGTCTCCTGACCTCATGATCTGCCTGACTCGCCCTCCCAAAGTGCTGGGATTACAGACATGAGCCACTATACCTGGCCAGAAGTGATATTTTCTTCACCTGGAGAAAATATGGCCTCAGGAATATGTCCAGGGGTTACTGAGCAGGAGAAAAAGAACTGACTTGCAGAAAAGTCTGAGTCGAGGGTCACTAAGTGGTGCAGAGGTGAGGAAATGAGGTAGTTCTCTAACCAGGACTCATATACTGGAAGAGTGGGAAGGAACATGTTTTGGAGGGGAGGGTAAGAGGTACAAAGCTAGGCTTCAGAAAATGCCCCAAGGTATATGTATGAAGAGAAGCAGTAAAGACAAACGAGAAAATACAGTCACAGATTTCAGGAAATGACCACACTAGTTTCAAGTCAAGAAGGCCAATCAAGGCTGGGCATGCTGTCTCATGCCTGTAATCCCAGCACTCTAGGAGGCCGAGAAGGGTGGATCATTTGAGGTCAGGAGTTCAAGACCAGCCTGGCCAACATGGTGAAATCCTATCTCTACTAAAAATACAAAAATTAGCTGGGGGTGGTGACACAGACCTGTAATCCCAGCTAGTCGGGAGGCTGAGGCAGGAGAATCGCTTGAGCCACTGAAGCCAGAGGCTGCAGTGAGCTGAGATCACGCCACTGCACTCCAGCCTGGGCAACAGAGCAAGACTCTGTCTCAAAAAAAAAAAAAAAGAAAGAAAGAAAGAAAGAAAAAGAAAAAAGCAGGCCAATCAATGGGAGATTCACGAGAGGAAGAAAGAATAGCTCACCATGCCAAATACCTGAGATCAAAGTCAAGGAAAATGATTAAGCAATGGCCACTGCATGCATCAATTAGGGGACCCTCAAGAGGGCAGTTTCAGTAGAGTTAAACACATTTCAAGCACAAGCACAACCTGTTGCTGTTTTTCCTTATCCAAACACAACATTCAGGCTCTCTGTGAACTTACACTTCAGAGAAAACGGCAACCTGCTTTTCAATAACTCCAAAACAAATCAATTCCTTATCTAAATCAACATTTTTTTGCCTACCTAGGAAGATCATTTTTCACTAAGGACAAAGTCACAGGAGGAAAAAAGAGAGAGTGATTGGCTGGGCGTGGTGGCTTACACCTGTGATCCTAGCTTCGAGGGAGGCTGAGGCAGGAGAATCGCTTGAACCCGGGAGGTGGAGGTTGCAGTGAGCCAAGATTGCACCACTGCACTCCAGCCTGGGGGACTCCAACTCAAAAAAAAAAAAAAAAAAAGAGTAGACACCCAACCCATGAGATATCCCAGCCTGCTAGCTTTCAGAAACAATTATTTTCCTACAGACTTGGAAGACCCACTTGACACATGGATCCTGATGTATTAGGCTATAGGTTTTCAACAGAATAAACATTTACTAAAATTTTCACAGAATCATGTGCAATTTGCTTAAAAAAAAAAAAAAAAGGATGCTTAAAACATGGTCTTCCAAAAATCCGGAGATAATTTTAGATTGAAAAATCTAGGCTTGCCAAGGGAATCTGAGAACTTTTCTATCTTGGTCTCCAATGCTAACCTACGTATTTGTGTGCAAAAATAGAGGAAGATTAGAATCTCAAATGCCAGACTGAAAAGTTGCCACAACAAACCTGAACTCTTCATATGGAGTTTGTTATCTTGTCAGCAAGAAAGCAAATGAAACGGCAATAAACTAAACTTTTTGTTTTAAAGATAAAAAGAAAAAAAAATCTCAAACATGAAATATTCCCTGGACTTGTATTGGAAAATGATTTCTTTCTAAAACAAAATATTGTGAAGATATTGTGAAAAGAAAATACTGTGATTTTTAAAGAAACTTGAAAACATCTAAGCATACACAAAATCTAAATATGAGCTTTGTAAGTAGCCCTTACAAACATATACTTAGAACTTTTGGTCTAAAATATGATAAAATGATAAAGTTTACATATTATTGAATAAATCTGGAACTGACTAGCCATTTAGAAAATATTTCATATTTTAAACCAAGAATGAATTTTAGGTAGACTAAAGGCAAAAAAAATAAACCCATGAAATGATGAGAAGCAAACATGAATTTCTTTTTGTTTTTTTTTTTTGAGACGGAGTCTCACTCTGTTGCCCAGGCTGGAGCACAGTGGCATGACCTCAGCTTACTGCAACCTTCACCTCTGGGGTTCAAGCGATTCTCCTGCCTCAGCTTCCCAAGTAGCTGGGACTACAGAAGCGCGCCACCATGCTTGGCTAATTTTTTTTGTATTTTTTTAGTTGAATCCGGGTTTCACTACGTTGGCCAGGCTGGTCTAGAGTGATCTGCCCGCCTCAGCCTCCCAAAGTGCTGGGATTACAGGCATGAACCATCGCGCCAGGCCAGAATTTTTTTTTTATGACAATGAGACAGAAAAATTTTTCAAATATGTCAAAGGAAAATAAACACTTTCTTTTTTTTTTTGAGACTTTGAGACGGAGTCTCGCTTTGTCGCCCAGGCTGGAGTGCAGTGGCAGGATCTCGGCTCACTGCAAGCTCCACCTCCCAGGTTCACGCCATTCTCCTGCCTCGGCCTCCAAGTAGCTGTGACTACAGGCGCGCACCACCACGCCCGGCTAATTTTTTGTATTTTTAGCAGAGATGGGGTTTCACCGTGTTAGCCAGGATGGTCTCGATCTCCTGACCTCGTGATCCGCCCGCCTCGGCCTCCCAAAGTGCTGGGATTACAGGCGTGAGCCACCGCGCCCGCCTATGTATTCTTAAAAATTGAACGTTACGGCCAGACAAGGTGGCTCACGCCTATAATCCCAGCACTTTGGAAGGCCGAGCCGGGCAGATCACTTGAGGTCAGGAGTTCGAGACCAACCTGGTCAACTGGGTGAAACCCTGTCTCTACTAAAAATACAAAAATTAGCAGGGCGTGGTGGTGGGCGCCTGTAATCTCAGCTACTCGGGAGAGTAAAGCAGGATAATCGCTCGAACTCGAGAGGCGGAGGATGCAGTGAATCTAGATGCCGCCACTGCACTCCAGCCTGGGTGACAGAGCGAGACTGTCTCAAAGAACAAAAAAAGTTACCTTTGACCCCATTTGTAAATTTATTCTAAGATAATAATCAGACCAGGTATAGTATCTCACACTTGTAACCCCGACACTTTGGGAGGCCAACACTTTGGGAGGCCAAGGCGGGAGGGTCGCTTGAGGCCATAAGTTTGAGACCAGCCTGGGCAACAGTCTCTTATTAAACAAACAAAAAAAAAAGACCGTATCAGATGAATCCTTCCGGCAGAATTATCTTGTGACAAACTGGAAACGATCTCAATGTTCATCAGTGGTTAAATCACATACTGTAAAGTCCATAAAATAAAAATACCTATCTGTATTTATTGATTATCACCAAAATGTTAGCAGTGGTTGTCACTGAATGGTAGATCGGCAGATGATTGTCATTTTCTCCCTTAGACTTTTTGTGTCATCTTGAGTGTTTTGCCAGGAGAGGAGAATGAACTGCTTTTATAATGGGGATGAGGGACCAGAACAAGCTATTTTCAAACTGGAGGCCCCCGAAGCTGAGTCTTTCTCTGGAAAATTTCTGCAAAGTCTAAACAAAATTCTTATCATGCCAACCAGGCATGCTCCTTTCCTCGCACCGTGCGGCGCAGGAAGACACACCCCTGACTCTGCGCTCGCCCCTTGGGCTCGGGTCCTCCACGCTCAGCCCCGGCCCTCCCGGTCCCCGCGGACCCTCCCTCGGGCCCAATGCGCCCGTGGGCTCCGCAGGGCCGGAAAAGCGCGTTCCTTGGCAGCCTGGCGCCGCCGGGAAGGTGCGCGCAGCCAGCCCGGCAGCCCCGGGGTGGCGTGAGGGCCGCCTCCCCCGCCAGCCCCAGCGGACCCCGGCCGTCAACAGGCCGCCCTCCCTCCGCGGGCTTCCGGGAACGGGTCCCGGCGCCAGCGCGACCTCCCGGGCCCCGGCTACCCGAGGGAGCGCCCCCTTCCCCTGCCTGACGGGCGCCGACCCGCCCCTGCGGTGCCGCTGCCGCCAAGTCACTGCCGCGCCCCCAGGTCCCGGGTTCGCACCAGGAGGCCCCTCCGGGCTTCCGTCGGCCCGGCCAGCGCCCGCAAAGCCCGGCGTCCTCCACAGCGGGCGGGCAAGGGGCGGGAGCCCACGGCCCCGAGCCCTGCGGCCCCGAGCGGAGCGGCGCCCCGCGAGCCCGTCTCGCCGTCAGCCCTGGCTGCGGCCCGCAGCCCAGCTGCCCACCGCCCACCGCCCACCGCCCGACCCCGCCCGCGAGCCCCCGCCTGCGCCCGCCGCGCCCGCTCCTCACCTGCGACGCGCCCCGGCCCCCAGCGCACCGCCTTGGACCGGCTGTGTACACCGGAAGTGACGTATCCGGTCCGGCCCCGCCCCCGCCTCGGGCGGACGCGGGGCGGCTGCGGATCCCGCGCTTGGAGCAGGCTCTGTCCTCGCACTGGCGGGGAGGGAGCGCCGCGGAGCCTCCTCTCCTGGGACCCAGGACCCCCAAGCGGGACGGCCGGGGCGGAGGTTGAGGACCGGCGGCCAGAGCCGGAGGTCCACGGAGATCCTCCACCATGGCTTGGTCCCCAGGCGGGAGGGGTCGTCTGCGTCCTCCTGAATTTATTACTGAAATTGATTACTGGCGCATGGAGTGTTTCCTAGATGCCAGGCCCCGACGGGCACTGCAGGAACCGGTAGTGCTCTCTCGAGACCTCATAAGTTTATTCCTTAGTGGTAAACACACAATACCATTGTCACAAATCCGGGTGATAATATAGTACCAATGGTGACAAGTGGTAGGAGGAGAAAGAGTAAGAGGGAGGGAGTACCCTAACCTAGTAGGGGAGACTGAGCCGGAATTTCCCCAGGGAAAGAGCAGGAGCTGAGGTCCTAAGGGGTAGAACGGAGAAAAAAAAAAACTGGAGAAAGGAGGAAAACACGTTACGCAGAAGAAACAGCAAATGTCTTCCAGTTTTGTGGGGTTTGTTTGTTTGTTTGTTTGAGACGGAGTCTTGCTCTATCGCCCAGGCTGCAGTGCAGTGACGTGATCTTGGCTCACTGCAAGCTGCACCTCCCGGGTTCAAGTGATTCTCCTGCCTGAGCCTCCCAAATAGCTGCGATTACAAGCGTGCGCCACCAAGCCAGGCTAATTTTTGTGTTTTTAGTAGAGATGGGATTTCGCCTGTTGGCCAGGCTGGTCTCAAACTCCTGACCTCAGGTGTTCCGCCCGCCTCGGCCTCCCAAAGTGCTGGGATTAGAGGCTTGAGCCACGGAGCCCCGCCCAGTTTTGTGTTCTAATAATAAATCAGGGTGGTGAGAAGTCAGGTCTTACTTGACAGTGTCGCAAAACTAATGAGTTTTAAGCAAGAGGTGATTTGTCCATACTTGAGAGTATAAAGGGGTTACTCTAGCTGCAGTGTGGAGAAGGAAGGACTAGGAAGGGGAGGCAAGAGTGGATATAAATGTGTACACCCATGTTCATATTAGAAGATGGAAGCAACCCATTGTCCATCCACGGGTGAATGGGTACACAAAATGTGGTATGAACATAACGATAGAATATTACTCAGTGTTGAAGGAGGCCGGGCGCGGTGGCTCACGCCTGTAATCCCAGCACTTTGGGAGGCCAAGGCAGGCGGATCACCTGAGGTCAGGAGTTCGAGACCAGCCTGACCAACAGGGTGAAACCCCATCTCTACTAAAAATACAAAATCAGCCAGGCGTGGCGGCGCATGCCTGTAATCCCAGCTATAGTCCAAATAGATGAGCTTTGAAGACATTATGCCAAAAGAAATAAACCAGTCACAAAGACAAATATCATATGATTCCACTTTCATAAGGTACCTAGAGTCGTCAAAAACATAGAGACAGGGGCCAGGTGTGGTGGCTCATGCCTGTAATCCCAGCACTATGGGAGGCTGAGGCATGAGGATCACCTGAGGTCAGGAGCTCCAGACCAGCCTGGCCAACATGGTGAAATCTCATCTGTACTAAAAATACAAAAAGTCAGCCAGGTGTGGTGGTAGAGGCCTATAATCCCAACTACTTGGAAGGCCAAAGCAGGAGAACGACTTGAACCTGGGAGGTGGAGATTGCAGTGAGCTGAGATTGCACCACTGCATTCCGACCTTGGCGATGAAACGAGAGTCCATCTCGGAAAAAAAAAAAAAAAAAGGAAAGAAATATAGTAGTTCTAATATTTTCTCCCAGTATCCCAATGGATGGTCCTCCCATACTATGAGGTACGTGAACCTCCCTTTGAAAACCATTCATGGACTATGGTAGTGGCAATGGGGATGGAAAAAAAAAAAGTCATATTTGAGAAAGATTTTGGAATAAAATCTTTGGTGAAATAAAATCCATTTGGTGAAATGGATATGGAGGGTGAGGGAGAGGTGGGAATCCTGAATGTCTCCTGGGTCTCTGGGATGAGCCATTGTGCTGGCACTCACTTTTTTGGGAAACCCTGGAAAAGGACCATATTTGGGAGGGCGGAGGATGGGAAGAATGACCCGAGTTCCAGTGTGAACATGGCATCAAACAGGAGGCACCAAGAAGGCGCTTGGGGATGTGAGGATCTGGAGCTTATAAGAGAGGTATGTGCTGGAGATGTCAGTGTAGATTGAGGGAATGCCTTTCTTAGTGGTTGATTTTTTTTTTTGGATGGAGTCTCACTCTGTCACCCAGGCTGGACTGCAGTGGCGCAATCTCGGCTCACTGCAACCTCTGCCTCCCAGTTTTAAGCAATTCTCCTGTCTCAGCCTCCCAAGTAGCTGGGATTATAGACACGCACCACCATGCCCAGCTAATTTTTGTATTTTTAGTAGAGATGGAGTTTCACCATGTTGGCCAGGCTGGCCTCGAACTCCTGACCTCAAGTGGTCCGCTGCCTCGGCCTTCCAAAGTCCTGGGATTATACGTGTGAGCCACTGCGCCTAGCCTTGATGGTCGATTTTTTAAGGTAGAAAAGAGTTAAGCATGTTTTAAGGTCAGAGAGGAGGATCTGGTTGAAAGAGGCTGAGATTATAGGAGAGAGATGATCTGGTTCTTCTTGTGAAGTTCTGAAAAGGCTTGAGGGAGGGGATCTAAAATGCTTGGTGGGATCGGGCATGGTGGCTCACACCAGTAATCCCAACACTTTGGAAGGCCGAGGTGGGCTCATTGCTTGAGCCTTGGAGTTTGAGATCAGCCTGGCCAACATAGTGAAACCCTGTCTACGAAAAATACAAAAATTAGCCAGGTGCAGGGGCATCCACCTGTAGTCCCAGCTACTCAGGAGGCTGGAGTGAGAGGATTACTTGAACCCGGGGAGTTCAGAATTGCAGTGAACCATGATTGTGCCACTGCACTCCAGCCTGGGTGACAGAGCGAGGCTCTGTCTCAAAATAAATAAATTCATAAATAAAATGCTTGGTGTTAGGTTTACCTTAGACTGCAGCAAAGAATGAGGGGAGTGGGAAAGGTCTGGAAGCACAAAGGTGAGTGGACAGAAGAAACATGGTAGAATTTCCCAGTAGTACTGAGGATTCACTGCAGGTTGACAACCATAGACATCTCCTTTATTTTATTTATTTATTAATTTTTGAGATGGAGTCTCGCTCTGTCACCCAGGCTGGAGCGCAGTGGCATGATCTCGGCTCACTGCAACCTCCACCTCCCAGGTTCAAGCGATTCTCCTGCCTCAGCCCCTGGGTATCTGGGATTACAGGTGCCTGCCACCACACCCGGCCAATTTTTGTATTTTTAGTAGAGATGGGGTTTCACCATGTTGGCAAGGCTGGTCTCGAACTCCTGACCTCAGATGATCTGCCTCCCTCGGCTTCCCAAAGTGCAGGGATTACAGGCATGAGCCACTGTGCTGGCCTGTAGACATCTTTCTACTAAGGGACTTGTCCAGTAGCTTTTACGTAAAAGGGAAGAAGGTTGAGCAAGGATTCTTCAGAAGGTTGAGTAACGGAGAATAGGGCAAGAGTGTTCCTGACATGATGGACTGAGCTGTAGAACCTGAACCACAGGAGGAGAGAGGGAAGAGGGAAGAGGACAGCTGGCTTGGAGGAAGTGTGCCTGGGTGCTAGCGTCCTCTTGCTTTTGTAGGCTGGAAAAGGGGCTAGAAATGATGGTGGCAAGTTTTGTCATTTGTTTGGTGGAGATGGGCTCTTACCATGTTGCCCAGGCTGGTTTCGAACTCCTGAGCTCAAGAGCGATCCTCCCACCTCAGCCTCCCAAAGTGCTGGGGTTACAGGCATGAGCCACCATGCCTGGCCAGTGGCAAGCTTTTGAGTGTGCCAGTTGTGGCTCCTACAGTCTCAGATAAGCCCATCTGTTATTCAGAGGTCCTCCTAGCTCTTGCTACAAGCCCCAGGGGGCACTGGACCTTGCCACAGAATCCTTCAGTGACCACACCTGGATGTACTTGGTAAACACCAGATGGGTTGGTTGGTTGGTTTGAGACAGGTTCTGGCTCTGTCACCCAGACTGGAGTACAGTAGCATGATCTTGGCTCACTGCAACCTCCACTTCCTGAGCTCAAGTCATCCTCTCACCTCAGCCTGCAAAGGAGCTGGGACTATGGGCGTACGCCACCATGCCAGGCTAGTTTTTGTACTTTTTGCAGACACAGCGTTTCACCATGTTGCCAAGGCTGGTCTTGAACTCCTGAGCTCAAGCGGTCCACCAGCCTGGTCTCTTAAAGTAGTGGGATTACAGGTGTGTAATGAGATGTTACAACCAGCCACAAATGAGATGTTAAATTGGCCCTTTCTCCATGGGGCATACTCTGACACACCTGCCTCCGTGTGCTGGCCAGCCCTCTCCAGACCTGTTCCCAAATCCTGCGGACTCTGGCATGCAGCTACCCTTCCTAGGGCTTACAGCCTATCTCACAGCTTTCACATCCTGCCCAAGGGAGACCAAGAAGGTTAAAATGTACTCCCAGTGGGGTGCAGTGACTCACACTTGTAATTCCAGCACTTTGGGAGGCTGAGGTGGAAGGATCACTTGAGGCTAGGAGTTGAAGATCAACCTGGGCAACAAAGTGAGAATCCATCTCTACAAAAAATTTCAAAAATTAGCTGGGCATGGTGGCCCCCACTTGTAGTCCCAGTTACTGGGGAGGCTGAGGCAGGAGGATGACTTGAGGCCGGCAGTTCAAGGCTGCTGTGAGCTTGTGCCACTGCACTCCTTCTGGGGAACAGAGTGAGACCCTGTCTCAAAAAAAGTGGCCGGGCGAGTGGCTCACGCCTGTAATCCCAGCACTTGGGAGGCTGAGACGGGCGGACGTAAGGTCGTGAGATCAAGACCCCAGAATGTGGTGAGAAACCCCATCTCTACCAAAAAATACACAAAAAATTAGCTGGGTGGTGGCAGGTGCCTGGAGAACCTAGCTACTTGGGAGGCGATGTGAGAATGGCATGAACTGAGCGGAGTTTTGTTTCAAGGTTGCGCCCACTGTACCCCAGCCTGGGAAGAGACAGAGTGAGACCCATCTAAAAAAAAAAAAAAAAAAAAAAGTGACTCTCGGCAAACAACCCCATTGCCCCCTCCACCACCAAGAGCACTTGGCTGTGAAAACCCCTTTCCTGAAGGCTCTTCTTTCAGACATTCCCACTGAAACTAACATGTAAAGCTGTGGCTCACTTTACCCCAAACCTCATGTTTCCAGAGTAATGTGCCAGAAACCGCTTATGCTCACACCATTTTGGCCCCTTCCGTGGGCCAGGAGTCCTGGAGAACCACTCAGCTATATATGCAGTTCTGAGATCCGTGTGAACATTAACAACCTTGGGGCCCTTTTGGTGGCCTTTGTGGTGCTCTGGGGAGCAGACGGCCCTGGACCTCTCAAGCTTACCTGACAGCATTTTGTATTGTGGACATACCACCTTCTGTTTTGTGAATCCATCTGCGGATATTACACCCATGCCCTGCAAGTTCGAATTATTTATTTTAATTCATCAAATATACATATGGAGAAGGAGGGAAAAAACACCCACGTACCCACCACATAGGTTTGAGGCACTCGTCACCTCATGCCACCTCTTTATTCCACGTTCCTTGCACCAAACTGTTGAGAAAAAAAGATAGAGGCCAGATGCAGTGGTGCACGCCTGTAATCCCAGCACTTTGGGAGGCCAAGGTGGGAGGATTGTTCAAGCTCACTAGTTCAAGACCGGCCTGGGCAACGTGGTAAAACCCTGTCTCTACAAAAAATACAAAAATTAGGGCGGGTGTGGTGGCTCACACCTATAATCCCAGCACTTTGGGAGGCTGAGGTGGGCAGATCACAAGGTCAGGGGTTTGAGACCAGCCTGGCCAATGTGGTGAAACCTTGTCTCAGTAAAAATACAAAAACATTAGCTAAGCATGGTGGCACATGCCTGTAGTCCCAGCTACTTGGGAGGCTGAGGCAGGAGAATTGCTTGAACCCAGGAGGCAGAGGTTGCAAGTGAGCCAAGATCGCGCCACTGCACTCCAGCCTGGGCAAGAGAGCAAGACTCCGTGTCAAAAAACAAAAAATACAAAAATTAGCCTGGCATGGTGGCATGTGCCTGTAGTCCCAGCTACTTGGGAGGCTGAGATGGGAGGATCACTTGAGCCCAGGAGGGAGAGGTTGCAGTGAGCTGAGATTGCGCCACTGTGCACCCCAGCCTAGGCGATAGAGTCAGACCTTGTCTCAAAAATAAACAAAAAAAAATGAAAGAAGAAAAGAAAGAGAGAGAAAGAAAAAAGAAGAGAAGAGAAAAAGGGGTGGAGTCCACAGGTCTAAAGATGGAAGCCAGGCCCTCCTCTTCAGGAATGGTAGCTATGGCCTTCCAGCTCTGCAGAAAGGTCTGTGAATCGGAGCCTCAGCATGTGCACAGGCATGAGATGGTGCCTTAGAGACCACCAGACCTACACCTGTAATTTGCTGTTTAGGAGGCCAAGAAGGTCAAGACCAGGAAACAGAGGTAAGTCTCCAGAATGGAAGCAGCCCTGCATCTGCATAGAGGCAGAATTGTGAGCCAGGTCCCGCGGAAAGTGCTACGAGCGTCTCTGAGGTTGGTGCCTGTGACAAATGAGTAGAAGGAGGCTTCAGGAGCTCCTCCATGACCCAAGAGCTGGAATGAACGAGACCCGCATTTGCAAGAGATGCCAAAGAAATGCACCCTGGGCCGGGCATGGTGGCTCACACTTGTAATCCCAGCACTTTGGGAGGCCGAGGCGGGCGGATCACCTGAGGTCAGGAGTTCGAGACCATCCTGACCAACACATGCAGGAACCATCTCTACTAAAAATACAAAAATTTGCTGGCCAGGCATGGTGGCACACGCCTGTAATCGCGAGCTACTCGCGGCTAAGGCAGGAGAATTGCTGAACCTGGAGGCGGAGGTTGCAGGGAGCCCGATCACGCCATTGTACCCATGTGTCTGGTGACAGAGTGGAGCACTCCATCTCAAAAACAAACAAAACAAAAAAGTTAGGCAAGGGCTCATGCCTGTAATCCCAGCACTTTGGAAAGCTGAGGCAGGCAGATCGCTTGAGGTCAGAGCTGAGACCAGCCTGGCCAACATGCAGGTCCCCGTCTCTACTAAAAATACAAAAATTAGCCATGTGTGGTGGTAGGCACCTGTCATCCCAGCTACTTGGGAGGCTGAAGCAGGAGAATTGCTTGAACCGGGGAGGCAGAGGTTGCAGTGAGTCAGAGTTTTTTTCTGAGACAGAGTCTCGCTCTGTCGCCCAGGCCGGAGTGCAGTGGCCAGATCTCAGCTCACTGCAAGCTCCGCCTCCCAGGTTCAAGCGATTCTCCTGCCTCAGCCTCCCGAGTAGCCGGGACTACAGGCGCCCACCACCGCGCCCGGCTAGTTTTTTGTATTTTTTAGTAGAGACGGGGTTTCACCGTGTTAGCCAGGATGGTCTCGATCTCCTGACCTCGTGGTCCGCCCGTCTCGGCCTCCCAAAGTGCAGGGATTACAGGCTTGAGCCACCGCTCCCGGCCAGAACTGATTTTCTTAAGTAGCCAAAGTTATTACTGTTGGCTTGTGCATTCCTTATGGAAACAAAAGTCAGGGCTTCTAGGCTGGGCTTTACATGTTAGTTTCAGTGGGAATATCAGAAGGAAGAGCCTTCAGGAAAGGGGTTTTCACAGCCAAGTGCTCTTGGTGGTGGAGGGGGCACTGGGGTTGTTTGCAGAGTCACTTTTTTTTTTTTTTTTTTAAAGACAGGGTCTAGGCCGGGCGCGGTGGCTCAAGCCTGTAATCCCAGCACTTTGGGAGGCCGAGACGGGTGGATCACAAGGTCAGGAGATCGAGACCATCCTGGCTAACATGGTGAAACCCCGTCTCTACTAAAAAAAATACAAAAAAAAACTAGCCGGGCGAGGTGGCGGGCACCTGTAGTCCCAGCTACTCGGGAGGCTGAGGCAGGAGAATGGCATAAACCCAGGAGGCGGAGCTTGCAGTGAGCTGAGATCCAGCCACTGCACTCCAGCCTGGGCCACAGAGCGAGACTCCGTCTCAAAAAAATAAAAAATAAAAAAAAAATAAAGACAGGGTCTCATTGTGTTGTCCAGCAGGAGTGCAGTGGCACAATCATAGCTCACAGTAGCCCTGAACTGCTGGGCTCAAGCAATCCTCCTGTCTCAGCCTCCCCAGTAACTGGGACTACAAGTGGGTGCCACCATGACTAGCTAATTTTTGAAATGTTTTGTAGAGATGGAGTCTCACTTTGTTGCCCAGGTTGGTCTTCAACTCCTAGCCTCAGGCGATCCTCCCACCTTAGCTTCCCAATGTGCTGAGATTACAGGTGTGAGCCACCTTACCTGGCCAAGAGTAACTTTTCTACTTTACCTTCCTGGTCTCCCTTGGGCAGGATGTGAAAGCTGTGAGATGGGCGGTGAGCCCCAGGAAGGGTAGCCGCATTCCGGAGTCCGCAGGATTTGGGAACAGGTCTGGAGAGGGCTGGCTAGATATTTTGGGCACAGAGCAACTGGCTGCATCTGCTGGGTATGGAGAGTCTGGGGTGAGGCCAGGCCAGTGGCTTAGGTGGCATAGCCCAGGAAGGAACAGAGCTGAGGGCAGCATGGGTTAAGTGTGGAAGGGGACCCCTCCCCCTCAGTCTCCAAACTGCTTCCCTGAGGAAGTTCCCCTTCCCTTCTCTCCCCATAACTCTGTGAGGACCGTGTTGTGCCCTCTCTGCCCCAGCCCCCACTGGCTGGAAACAGTTGTGCTGTGGCTAAGAAGCCCTTGCCAGGCAGAGTAATCTGCTTTTATCTCACCCCACCGATACGGTGGGGTTCATTGAGCCCAGGAGGTTGAGGCTGCAGTAAGCTATGGTCACCTTGCATTGTCCTCGTGGTCTGGTGCTGGCCAGGAGCCTGGGAGATTTCTGATGGGTGAACTGGACCCCAGGAGTCCAGGCCCCTTCCACTGCAGCCAGGACAAGAGGTCTGATACCATGTTGTTGATTTTACCGTCTGCAAAGTCCTGAGTAACAGGCTGCTGGGGTGGTGTGGAGACGGAGAAACCTAAGGTACAGGTAGGAGGAGCTGCTGCAGGGCTCCCTGAGGGCTCTCTAGGGCTTGGTGAAGCAACAGTATCTCGTGTGTGTGTGTGTGTGTGTGTGTGTGTGTTTGTGTGTGGGTGTGTGTGTGGAGGGTGAGCTACTCAAGGGACTAGGGGCCACCTGAAGACTATATCCATCAGTTACCAGCTGTGAAGATCTACACAATGGGAAGGTTTTTTTTTTTCTTTTTCCTTCTTTCTTTTTTTGTGAGACAGGGTCTTGCTCTGTTGCCCAGGCTGGAGTACAGTGGCCTGATCTCAGCTCACTGCAGCCTCAACCTCCCTGACTCAAGTGATCCTCCCACCTCAGCCTCCTGTAGCTGGGACTACAGGCACGCACCACCATGCCCGGCTATTTTTTTATTTTTATTTTGTAGAGACAGGGGTCTCCCTATGTTGCCCAGGCTGGTCTCAAACTCCTGGGCTCAAGCGATCCTCTCGCCTTGTGCTGGGCTACAGGTGTGAGCCTCCGTGCCCAGCAGGAGGGAGATTTTCTAGGTCCTACAAACTCCCAGGGAGTCTAAGGGCTCTTATAACCAGGAAAGGAAGGACAGGTGTGTTGGGGAGGGACCCTAGGCACAGTTCTAGTGTTGGTGGAGCCATAGGACTGTGACCTTGGAGTCATTTTTTTAGAGATGGGATCTCACTCTGTCGCCCATGCTGGAGTATAGTTCTGCAATCATGGCTCACTGCAGCCTTGACCTCCTGGGCTCAAGTGCTATACTGAAAGTCAAGAGTAGCTCTTGTCCATTCCACAGCTGACAGAGCAAAGGTCCTGTCCTTCCCAGATCCCCATATGTGGACCTGGCCACAGGCCCCACCTGCATTCAGAAGTCCCGCATTAAGACTCTGGTCCGACAAGATGTGTCTCCCAGGAATTGTTAGAGGATCGTGTGCAGAGTCAATTCTGTGGCCTTGTAAAGAATTTGAGGTCGAGCCAGGCATGGTGGCTCACGCCTGTAATCCCAGCACTTTGGGAGGCTGAGGCGGGCAAATCACTTGAGGTCAGGAGTTCGACATCAGCCTGGCCAACATGGTGAAACCCTGTCTTTACTAAAAATACAAAAAAATTAGCTGGGCATGGTTGTGTGTGTGCCTGTAATCCCAGCTACTTGGGAGGCTGAGGCAGACGCTGGAAATTGGGAAGGGAGCCGGTGCAGCCAGATCAGGCCACTGCACTCAGCTCGAGGACAGAGGAGACCTGCTTGCCACCTGGAGGCCGAACACAGTTGTTTTTTTTTTTTTTTTTTGAGACAGAGTTCCTCTGTCACCTGTAGGCTGAGTGCAGTGGCGTGATCTCGCTCACTGCAACCTCCACCTCCCAGGTTCAAGTAATTTTGTGCCTGCCCTGAGGCTGGGATTACAGGCTATGCCACCGGCTGCCTGGCTAATTTTTGTATTTTTAGTAGAGATGGGGGTTTCACCCTGTTGGCCAGGCTGGCCTTGGACTCCTGACCTCGAGTGACCTGCCTGCCTTGGCCTCCGCAAGTTCTGGGATTACAGGCGCAAGCCATTGTGCCCGGCCTAAGTTGAACATTTTTTGGAGGGGTTCTGAACAATGAAAATTATGAGCATCCCCTCAGATTCTTAAACTCATCAGGGGCCAGGGCTAAGGGGCGTGAGAAATCTTCTTCGGTTCATCTGGCTGAAGAAACTAGAACTCTGTCCCCTTTTCCCATGTAAGTGGACTTTCCTTTTGGTTGTCAAAATGTAATAACCCCAACTCCTTCTCACTAAAACAAGAGGGGATTTATTAGCCCTAACAAAAAGGGTACTGTGGCTGTCAGAATGGCTGTCCTTGGCAGCGATCCTGATGCCTGGAAGGAGCTCACAGCCAGCCAGCCAGCCAGCCAGGCAACCAGCCTGCAGCTTATCGGCTCCCTCCAGGCACAGTGGGAAGGAGGACCTAACCTGTGAGTCTTCATTCCTTCCACACAGTGCCAGAGTCCTCTAAGCCAGCTCTGAAGTTGCTACATGGTTCCAAGCGGAGATGTTTTTTATTTTATTTATTTATTTACTTATTTTTATTTTTATTTTTTTGAGATGGAGTCTTGCTCTGTCACCCAGGCTGGAGTGCAGTGATCTCATCTCACTGCAACCTCTGCCTTTCAGGTTCAAGTGATTCTCCTGCCTCAGCCTTGCGAGTAGCTGGGATTACAGGCACCTGCCACCACACCCAGCTAATTTTTGTACTTAGTACAGGGTTTCACCCTGTTGGCCAGCAGACTGGTCTCGAACTCCTGACCACAAGTGATCTGCCCGCCTCAGCCTCCAAATGTGCTGGGATTACAGGCGTGAGCCACGGCGCCTGGCCTTTACATTTTTTTGTAGTGATGGAGTCTCGCTGTTTTGTCCCAGCTGGCCTCTAACTCCTGGGCTCAAGCAATCCTCCTATCTCAGCCTCCCAAAGACTTGATCACTTTTTGTGTCCTCTCTGCTTACTCCAAAGTCTTGAAGATATGCTCTTTTCCCAACAGCATTCTGCAGTTTTCAATGCAGAATTCTTGCACGTTTTTCATTAGATTGCTAGGTATTTTATTGTTTGGGTGGGGTACTATTACAAATGGCAGTGGTTTTTTGGGGGGTTTGTTTTTTGTTTTTTTTTTTTTTTGAGAGGGAGTCTCGGGCTATTGCCCGGGCTGGAGTGCAGTGGCCGGATCTCCGCTCACTGCAAGCTCCGCCTCCCGGGTTTACGCCATTCTCCTGCCTCAGCCTCCCGAGTAGCTGGGACTACAGGCGCCCGCCAACTCACCCGGCTAGTTTTTTGTATTTTTTTAGTAGAGACCGGGTTTCACCGTGATAGCCAGGCTGGTCTCGATCTCCTGACCTCGTGATCCGCCCGTCTCGGCCTCCCAAAGTGCTGGGATTACAGGCGTGAGCCACTGCGCCCGGCCAAATGGCAGTGTTTTGACTTTTCATTTTCTAATTACTTGTTGCTTGTAGATAGAAACAAATGTTTGGCCGGGCACGGTGGCTCACGCCTGTAATCCCAGCACTTTGGGAGGCCGAGGCGGGCGGATCACAAGGTCAGGAGATCGAGACCACGGTGAAACCCCGTCTCTACTAAAAATACAAAAATTTAGCCGGGCGCGGTGGCGGGCGCCTGTAGTCCCAGCTACTCCGGAGGCTGAGGCAGGAGAATGGTATAAACCCGGGAGGTGGAGCTTGCAGTGAGCCGAGATCATGCCACTGCACTCCAACCTGGGGGACAGAGCGAGACTCCGTCTCAAAAAAAAAAAAAAAAAGAAACAAATGTTTGTGTATTTTGATATTTTACTTAATTGTAGGGCAGGCAAAGTTGCTCATGCCTGTAATCCCAGCACTTTGGGAAGCTGAGGTGGGAGGATAAATTGAGCCCAGGATTTTGAGACCAGCCTGGGCAACATGGCAAAACTCCATCTCTACAAAAAATGCAAAAATTAGCCAGGCATGGTGGTGCAGGCCTGTGGTCCCAGCCTCTTGGGAGGCCGAAGTGGAAGGACTGATTAAGCATAGGAGTTGGAGGCTGCGGTGAGCCATGTTTTCATCATTACACTCTAGCCTGGGCGATAGAGCAAGACTACATCTCAAAAAAAAAAAAAAAAAAAAGTTACCATCTATTTCTAGTTTGCTGAGAATTTTAATCTCCTCTTTATTTTTATTTTATTTATTTATTTTTTGAGATAAGAGTCTTGCTCTGTGGCCCAGGCTGGAGTGCATTGGCGTGATCTTGGCTAACTGCAACGTTCACCTCCCCAGTTCAAGAGATTCTCCTGCCTCAGCCTCCCAAGTAGCTGGGATTACAGGCACACGCCACCACTCCCAGCTAATTTTTGTATTTTTAGAGATGGGTTTTCACCATGTTGGCCAGGCTGGTCTCGAACTCCTGACCTCAAGTGATCCACCTGCCTCAGCCTCCCAACGTGCTGGGATTACAGGTATGAGTCACTGCGCCTGGCCAACTCCTCTTTATTTTTCTTGAGACAGACTCTCACTTTGTTGCCCAGGCTGCAGTGCAGTGGTGCCATCTCAGCTCACTGGAATCTCTGCCTCCTGGGTTCAAGTGATTTTCCTGCCTCAGCCTCTCGAGTAGCTGGGATTATAGGTGTGTGTCACCTGTAATCCCAGCTAATTTTTGTATTTTTAGTAGAGACGGGGTTTCACCACATTGGCCAGCTGGTCTTGAACTCCTGACCTCAAGTGATCCACCCACCTTGGCCTCCCAAAGTGCTGGAATTACAGGCATGAGCCACCCCGCCTGGCCTCCTCTTTATTTTTGAAAAGCTAAACAGACTGTTTGCACACCCCATTTGTGCATGGGGGAGCGGGGGCGGGATCAAATGTGAGAAGATGTTAGCCTGCTCTAGAAGGCACCCTGGGGCTCGTGCCGGGAATCGTCAGCCTTCCCACCAGCAGTCCCTATGGGCTCATCATTGCAGGGTCATCTGTAGCTTACTGTCCTTTTCTGGTAGTTTGCTGTAACAGACATTACTAATATTTGAATATAATATTATTTGAATGTCCTCACTTAATAACAAATATTATTAGAATATTCAAATTCCAAATTTCCTTGCTTCCTCAAGTTAGATGAGAACAAGTCAAAGTTCAAGTTGAGATAATGCAACTATAAACACATCTGACACCAGCACCTCCTTTCCATTCGTAAGAACAGCTACCTTCCAACCATGCTAGAGAGAGATACCAGGACAGTAACCCATCTCAAATCAATGAAGTTCCCAAGACTCCAGGATTTCCAGATTTAAACCAAGTACCAGCTAAAAGAGGAGGAAAGCAGGCTGGCCCAGACACAAGGTGTTTTGTTTGTTTTTTTTTGTTTGTTTGTTTGTTTGTTTGTTTTTTGAGACGGAGTCTGGCTCTGTCGCCCAGGCTGGAGTGCAGTGGCTGGATCTCAGCTCACTGCAAGCTCCGCCTCCCGGGTTCACGCCATTCTCCTGCCTCAGCCTCCCGAGTAGCTGGGACTACAGGCGCCCGCCACCGCGCCCAGCTAGTTTTTTTTTGTATTTTTTAGTAGAGACGGGGTTTCACCGTGTTAGCCAGGATGGTCTCGATCTCCTGACCTCGTGATCCGCCCGTCTCGGCCTCCCAAAGTGCTGGGATTACAGGCTTGAGCCACCGCGCCCGGCCTGTTTGTTTGTTTTTTGAGATGGAGTCTTGCTCTGTCGCCTAGGCTGGAGTGCAGTGGTGCGATCTCAGCTCACTGCAACCTCTGCCTCCCGGATTCAAGTGATTCTCCTGTCTCAGCCTCCCAAATAGCTGGCATGACAGGCGTGTGCCACCACGCCTGGCTAATTTTTGTATTTTTCGTAGAGACAGGATTTCACCAGGTTGATCAGGCTGGTCTCGAACTCCTGACCTCAAGTGACCCACCCACCTCAGCCTCCCAAGTGTTGGGATTACAGGCATGAGCCACCATGCCCGGCCAATGAGGTGTTGTAAGCACAAGTCGTGACCTGGCTTGGTGAAAGCTGCAGAGCAAGGCATTGACAGTTTAGAAGCCCAGACTCAGACAGGCATCTGATCCAGGGACACCTCCAGGCCAAAGTCATAGTGGGTGTGGGCTACCCAGCATTGCTTGCTTTATCTGTCAAGGAAGACCTCTAGACGAAGGAGCAGCAGCAGTGCTGGACACAGGGTGTCCCCACTGTGGACCACTGGCTCACCATAGACCCAGAGGTGTGCAGCTGTCCTGCTAGCTCACAGCCCTGTGACTTATTTTTAGATCTATGACTCAGAGGCCTAGACCGGTACTGAGGCCATGGGGAGATGAGTCTCTGCCTGGGGGCTGCCTTCTGTGGGTAGCATGGGTCTGTCTGACACCATGATCTCATTCCCATCAGACCATAGCTGTGGCAATACCACTTCCAGAAGGACACCATCTCTTCTTTTTTCTTTTGAGACAGAGTCTCATTCTGTCGCCCAGGCTGGAGTGCAGTGGCACGATCTCAGCTCACTGCAACCTCCGCCTCCCAGGTTCAACTGATTCTCCTGCCTCAGCCTCCCGAGTAGCTGGGACTACAGACATGTGTCATCACGCCCAACTAATTTTTGTATTTTTAGTAGGGACAGGTTTCGCCACATTGGCCGGACTGTCTCGAACTCCTGACCTCAAATGATCCACCTGCCTCGGCCTCCCAAAGTGCTGGGATTATAGGTTTGAGCCACCCTGCCTGGCCACAATCTCTTAAGGCTTCCAGATTAGATGCCTCCTCTAAGACATGTGACAGAATTTGACAATCAGATTTGTGTTCCCCAAAGTGTATTCTGGCCTCTGCACAGACCATGGCACAGAAGAATGCAGTATGAAGAGAGGATAACCAATGAGGAGGCTACCATAGTCCACGCAAGAGGTGAAGGGGCTTTGAACTAGGGTAGAGGCAGAGAGACTTGCTCACTCTAGATCGGAAACCAAGCACAAATGTTTACCTTCTTTGCCTTTAAGACTGCACTGGCTGGGCACGGTGGCTCGCGCCTGTAATCCCAGCACTTTGGGAGGCCGAGGCGGGCAGGTCATCTGAGGTCGGGAGTTCAAGACCGGCCTGACCAACATGAAGAAACCCCATCTCTACTAAAAATACAAAATTAACCAGGTGTGGTGGCGCATGCCTGTAATCCCAGCTACTCGGGAGGCTGAAGCAGCAGAATCGCTTGAACCTGGGAGGCGGAGGTTGCGGTGAGCTGAGATGGAGCCATTGTACTCCAGCCTGGACAATAAGAGCAAAACTCCATCTCAAAAAAAAAAAATTAGCCAGGCGTGGTGGCACATGCCTGTAATCCCAGCTACTTGGGAGGCTGAGGCAGGAGAGTCACTTGAATCTGGGAGGCGGAGGTTGCAGTGAGCCGAGATCACGCCATTGCACTTCAGCCTGGGCGACAAGAGGGAAACTTCGTCTCAAAACAAAACAAAACAAAACAAAACAAAACAAAAGACTGCCTTAAAGGCTGCTCTGCCTATGGAGTAGCCATTCTTTTGTTCCTTTACTTTCTTAATGAAGTTGCTTTTATTCCAAAAGACTGCATTAAGATGTCAACACATGAATAAATTAACAGCTATAAATAGAATTGGGCAGGAATAAGCCTGTGAAGTATTTTTTCTTTCTAAAGTAATTTTTTATTTTTATATATTTTTTGAGACAGAGTCTGGTTCTGTTGCCTGTTGCCCAAGCTGGAGTGCAGTGACACAATCATGGCTCACTTCAGCCTTAACCTCCTGGGCTCAAGGGATCCTCCTGCCTCAGCCTCCTGAGTAGCTGGAGCCAGAGGCACACGCCACTATGCCTGGCTAATTTTTAATTTTTTTAAACTTTATTTTTTTGAGACAGGGTCTCACTGTGTTGCCCAGGCTATAATGCAATGGTATGATCACAGCTCACTGTAGCCTTGACCTCCTGTGCACAAGCAATCCTCCTTCCTCGGTCTCCTGAGGTAGCTGGGACCACAGGCACACACCACCATGGCTGGCTGATTTTTTAGTTTGTTTATTTATTTATTTATTTATTTATTTATTTATTGAGATGGGGTCTCCCTGTGTTGCCCAGGCTGGTCCCAAACTCTTTGGCCTCAAGTGATCCACCCGCCTCAACCTCCCAAAGTGCTAGGATTACAGGCATAAACCACCTGCGCCCAGCCGAGATTCTTCCTTTTATTTGTTTGTTTTTTGTAACAGTATGCTGCTTAATTACAAGCCATGCTGACTGCAGCAGTGCGAAACAGGTTTGTTCACTACTTGTGCAGACCTTCAATTAGGTTTCCCATTTTCTTTTTTTTTTTTTTCAGACGGAGTCTCGCTCTGTCACCCAGGCTGGAGTGCAGTGGCGCAATCTCAGCTCACTGCAAGCTCCGCCTCCCGGGTTTATACCATTCTCCTGCCTCAGCCTCCCGAGTAGCTGGGACTACAGGCGCCCGCCACCTCACCCGGCTAGTTTTTTGCATTTTTTAGTAGAGAGGGGGTTTCACCATGTTAGCCAGGATGGTCTCCATCTCCTGACCTTGTGATCCGCCCGTCTTGGCCTCCCAAAGTGCTGGGATTACAGGCTTGAGCCACCGCGCCCGGCCAGGTTTCCTGTTTTCAAGTCCCCTTCTCACTCTTGTTTCGTGTTGCACCTGCTGGCTCAGAGGTAGAAGCCTTCCAGAGGCCCAGGCAGGTGGCTCCTCCCGCACACTAGTGCCCTTTGAGCACGGTCCAGGCAGCAGCACCCTATGCTCTGCCCGGGGTTGCCATGCTTCCAGCTGCTCTTGTCAGTCTAGAAAGTTGCTGAAAAATACCTCACAGGGCCAGGTGTAGTGGCTCATACCTGTAATCCCAGCACTTTGGGAGGCGGAGGTGGGTGGATCACTTGAGACCAGAATGAGACCAGCCTAGGCAACACAGTGAGACCCCATCTCTACAAAAAAAATTTAATAACCAGTTGGGCATGGTGTGGTGTGCCTGTAATCCCAGCTACTCCAGGAGGCTGAGGTGGGAGGATGGCTTGAGCCCAGGAGGTGGAGGTTGCAGTGAGCCGAGATTGCGCCACTGCACTCCAGCCTGGCCGACACAGCCAGACCCTCTCTCTCTCGAAAAATAAAAAATAAAAATAAAATAAAATAAATAAAAATAGGCCAAGTGTGGTGGCTCACGCCTGTAATCCCAGCATGTTGACCAGCCTGGCCAACATGGTGAAACCCTGTCTCTACTATAAATAAATTAGCTGGGTGTGGTGGCAGATATCTGTCTTTGGGAGGTTGAGGCAGGATAATTGCTTGAACCCAGAGGCAGAGGTTGCAGTGAGCCGAAATCATGCCACTGCACTCCAGCCTGGATGATAAAGCGAGACTCAGTCTCAAAAATAAATAAATAAATAAATATCAGTGATTAAGAGAGGGAAAAAAAAAGGAAGATTCTTCTCTGTAGATACCTATGGGATCTGGAGAGATTGGCGTCCTACAACAAAGCCCTCTGGAGTTCAGAAATCTCAAGAATAAAGATCACTACCTTAAAGCAAACACTTCCGGTTAATAAATCCTGGTCACACAGAGCGCACCGGGGCACCTCTTTGCCTCCTTCTAATGACAGCCAGCCAAGAATCCGCTATTTTAATAAAGCCTACTACAGGAAAGAGACCAAGATAAACAATAGCAAAGGAAAGAAAATAGCAGAAAAAACTAAGAGATACAGGGATTGAATTTTTTTTTTTTTTTTGAGACGGAGTCCCACTCTGTCCTCCAGGCTGGTGTGCAGTAGCGTGATCTCGGCTCACTGCAACCTCCACCTCCCGGGTTCAAGCGATTCTCCTGCCTCAGCCTCCTGAGTAGCTGGCCACCAGGCCCAGCGAATTTTTGTAGTTTAGTAGAGATGGAGTTTCACCATGTTGGCCTGGCTGGTCTCAAACTGCTGGCCGCAAGTGATCCGCCTGCCTCAGCCTCCCAAAGTGCTGGGATTGCAGGTACGAGCCACCATGCCTGGCCAAATGGGCAGCTCTTATATCTGAGTAAAAGAAACCTCCAGTGAAAGCACAGGGAGAATGGTATGAAAAAATTTATCCAAGTAAAAAGAGAGCTAAAGGGAAGACACAAACCATTAAATTAAAAGGGCCTACCAACTGCCCAGCATAATACTGGAGTGAAACAAAAAGACCCACACTCTGAGAAGTCATAACATTTCTTAACAGAAAGGATCATGCTGTTTCCACAGAGGAAAAAACAGGTCATCTACAATGAAAAGAAAAAATCCAGTTGGCATTAGACTTAGCATCACTGCATGCTAGGTCAAGGGTCAGCAACTAAGATAAGAATTGCTTTGAAGTTTTCTTGTTAAATAAGCAAAGAAGGCTGGGGCTGGGTGCAGAGGCTGATGCCTGTAATCCCAGCACTTTGTGAGGCCAAGGCAGGCAGATCACCTGAGGTCAGGAGTTCGAGACCAGCCTGGCCAACATGGTGAAACTCCATCTCTACTAAAAATACAAAAATTAGCCAGGTGTGGTGGTGGGTGCCTGTAATCCCAGCTACTGGGAAGGCTGAGGCAGCAGAATGACTTGAAGCCGGCAGGCAGAGGCTGCGGTGAGCCGAGATGGCATCACTACACTCCAGCCTGGGCAACAGAGCAAGACTATGTCTCAAAAAAAGAAAAGAAAAGAAAAGAAACAAGGAAGAAGGTGTGACAGAGACCTTACTGTCTAGAAAGCTCCCTAAAGAGAAACTCCTGTAAACAAAGAAATGGAAAACATGGTGCCAGTAACTGTAATTCTAGCCCAGGAGAGCAGTGACGGCAAAATCCCGGGATCGTGACTTTGTTGACGCCAGGAAGCAATATATTTGGGTTTTATTATTTATTTATTTATCTTTATCTTTTTTTTTTGAGACAGAGTCTGGCTCTGTTGCCCAGGCTGGACTGCTGTGGCGCAATCTCGGCTCACTGCAAGCTCTGCCTCCTGGGTTCACGCCATTCTCCTGCCTCAGCCTCCCGAGTAGCCGGGACTACAGGTGCTCGCCACCACGCCGGCTAATTTTTTGTATTTTTAGTAGAGACGGGGTTTCACCGTGTTGGCCAGGATGGTCTCGATCTTCTGACCTCGTGATCCGCCCATCTCGGCCTCCCAAAGTGCTGGGATTACAGGCGTGAGCCACCGCGCCCGGCCTATTTATCTTTTTCAAATTTTTTTTTTTTTGTCTTTTTTATTAGAGAGAAGGATCTTACTATGTCACCCAGACTGGTCTTGAACTCCTGGGCTCGAGCGATCTGCCTGCCTCAGCGTCCCAATGTGCTGGGATTATTGGTATAATCCACGGCGCCTGGCCTGTTTGGATCTTAGCAGAATGGTGGGAGGTTATGGAAGAACAGTCTCTATGAAAAAAAGGAGATTTTGTAGACTAAATCATAGCATGGTTGAGGAGTTGGAAAAACCTGAGAATAGGATAAAGGCAACAAACACCAGGAAGAACGAACATTTAGAGACTCCAGGAAAACCCAAAAGCTGTACAGAAAAAAACAGTCCAAAGAAGAAATGCGGCCGGGCGCGGTGGCTCAAGCCTGTAATCCCAGCACTTTGGGAGGCCGAGACGGGCGGATCACGAGGTCAGGAGATCGAGACCATCCTGGCTAACCCGGTGAAACCCCGTCTCTACTAAAAAAATACAAAAAAAATTAGCCAGGCGCGGTGGCGGGCGCCTGTAGTCCCAGCTACTCGGGAGGCTGAGGCAGGAGAATGGCGTGAACCCGGGAGGCGGAGCTTGCAGTGAGCTGAGATCCGGCCACTGCACTGTAGCCTGGGTGACAGAGCGAGATTCCGTCTCACAAGGAGAGTGGAATAAATTCCCAGTAACAGAGAACATCCGAGAGCCAATCAGAAACTCGGGGAAAAAAACTGTAAAAAACAAAAACAAAACCAAGATAATACACAGAGCTGGGCGCCGTGGCTCATGCCCATAATTTCAGCACTTTGGGAGGCTGCGGCAGGCAGATCGCTTGAGCCCAGGAGTTCGAGACCAGCCTGGGCAACATGGCAAAACTATGTCTCTACAAAAAATTAAAAAATTAGCGAGTCGTGGTGGCACACCTGTGGTCCCAGCTACTCTGGAGGCTGAGGTGGGAGGATCGCCTGAGCCCAGGAGGCTGAAGTGAGCTATGTTCACACCACTGCATTACAGCATGAGTGACAGAGTGAGACCCTGTCTCAAAATAAAAGGCTCACTGGAGATTGTTGGTGATCTTACTAAGAACTGTTTTAGTGGAATAGGTCAAGTGGCTTGAGAAGTGAAGTCTCCCTTCACTTCAGGAATCCTGACAGTTAAACAGGAGTGGGAGGTGTAGGATCCCCAGGATAATCTCCTTTTTCTTTCTTGGTTACAGATGGGGTCTCACTATGTTGCCCAGGCTGATCTCGAGCTCCTGGGCCCAAGCGATTTACCTGTCTCGGCAATCATAGCCAGCTCACTGCAGCCTCAATCTCTGGGGTCCAAGTGAGCCTCCCACCTCAACCTTCCAAGAAGCTGGGATTACAGTTATGCGTCACCATGTCCAGTTAATTTTTAAATTTTTTGTAGAGATGAGGTCTCGCTATGTTGCCCAGGCTGGTCTCTAACTCCTGGCCTCAAGCAATCCAATCCTACCACCTCAGCCTCCTGAAGTATCGGGATTACAGGCATGGGCCACCGCACCCAGCCCCTTCCTCCTTTTAATAGGGCCTGGGATGCAGATGAGGCTGGTTTAGAGTGTGGTAAGCGTCTGAAACTGTTTTCATCCAACAGCTACCAGTTGTCTTTGAAATAGATGGCAAGAGCACTTGCTGACTGCAGAGAGGTGATTACAGAAATATACCTGGTTTTGATGGCAAAGTTCATGGCCAAGGTTGAGGGTAGTAATCAGAATTACAGTGGCATTAATTTGCTCAACTGTGATTCTTGTCCTCAGGACTCAATCCTCTGGGTGAAGACATTGACAATGTGGATGAATGGATGCTTTCAGGGTTGAAGTTTTTCTAGGCAGGAGCATAAGAAGCTCAAAAGAGAAGCAAGGGAGTTTAGGGTGTTTGCAAGATAAAAGAGGAGTGAGTCACGGAGGAGTTTAGGCTGCTTGGAGATGGTGGTGGGGAAAGCAAGAGGGAACTAATGAAGTCAGAGAAAGTATAAAGATTCTGGACCTGGAGTTCTGCACCAGGCTAAAAACAGTTACTAAGAAAGGGAATGGGTTAGGTCACTGCTTTTTATTTATTTATTTTTTGAGAGTCTCACTCTATCGCCAGGCTGGAGTGCAGTGGCGCGATCTCAGCTCACTGCAACATCTGCCTCAGGGTTTCAAGCGATTCTCCTGCCTCAGCCTCCCGGGTAGCTGGGATGACAGGCACGCGCCACCATGCCCAGCTAATTTTTTCTATTTTTGGTAGAGACAGGGGTTTCACCATGTTGGCCAGGATGGTCTCGATCTCCTGACCTCGTGATCTGCCCACCTTGGCCTCCCAAAGTGCTGGGATTACGGGCGTGAGCCACCGCACCTGGCCTCATTTTTTCTAAGTTATTTCTTGAGCAAGACAGCTGGAAGGTCAAAGAGTGGGGTATCTAAATCTGTGATTTGGAGGTGTTGCAGCTGAGGTTGATGGACAAGGTCCAGGTGTGTCTACAGCTTTGGGTAGGAGGGGACGACAGGAAAAGGTCACAGGACAAGGAAGGAACCTAGGGTGTGGGCGAGTGTGCAGAGGAGTTAACGAAGCAGGTTTGACTGCTGTCATTTACAAAGCCTGCTTATAAGTTTGGCTCTTGCCTAACATTTGGATTTCAGGAGGGTTCCCACCATTCCCAGAATTGGTTACGAGTGGTGCGCTGCATCCAGACTGTACCAGACTGTTGTAAACAATGTGGTTTACTTCTGCTTTACTTCTGGGAGCCTGGAATTTTGGCATGTGCCACGCAGAAGGTGTCTGCATACTCAGCCCCCAATAAAAACCCTGGGCAACTGAGTCTGAAGCTTCCCTGGTAGACAACATTCCACGCTTGTTGTTGCAACTCCTTGCTGGGGGAATTAAGCACGTCCTGTGAGGTTCTACTGTCTTTCTTTTTTTTTTTTTTTTTTTTTTGGGCGCTGGCTCGGTCTCGCGGGCTGGGATGGACGGGCCCGCCCTGAGCTCCCCGCTAGCCCCCCCTCTCTGGTTCAAGCCACTATGCCTCAGCCTCCCGCGTAGCTGGGACTGCAGGCGCCCGCCACCGCGCCCGGCTAGTTTTTTGTATTTTTTAGTAGAGACGGGGTTTCACCGTGTTAGCCAGGATGGTCTCGATCTCCTGACCTCGTGATCCGCCCGTCTCGGCCTCCCAAAGTGCTGGGATTACAGGCTTGAGCCACCGCGCCCGGCCGAGGTTCTACTTTCTAAGTCCCCTTTGTAAGTTTGAGCCTGGTTTCCTCCAGACTTTGCCCATGCATCTTTTCCCTTTGGGAATTTTGCTTTGTATCCTGTCACTGTAATATATCATAGCCATGCGTGCGATTACCCTGGGGACTCCCAATACGGATGGGTAGATCACATAACAGCTGAAGTCACTTTGAATAGGACAGAAGGGGAGAGGAAGAGGAAGACGGGTATCAGACTTCTCATGATGATGGGCAGAGATCAGGTCATTAAATGGTCATCACCAGGAGAGTGAGGGGATCACATGAACCTCACTGGGGTAGGAGTTTTTATCAGCAGGGAAGCAAGGAGGCCACGTCCACATCCTGAACACAGTTTTGTAGGACAAGACATATTCCACTGCCGCCAGAGAGTAAGGGCAATGGGGGAGCAGTGTCCTTAGGGGACAGAGCTAGGCACACGGAGGATTAACTCTGGATCTGCTCTAATATATACGGTTATCTACATCTATGTCTACCGTACATAAGGGTTTTATGGTACTTTATGGTTAGCGACAAGCAGGGCACTACCATATGGTTCACCATGCTCCAAGTCCTCAAGAGGGCTAGGTCAGCATTCCTCTCACCCACTCTAGTTCTGGCTTCTCTCCCGAAGGAAAGAACAGTACCAGCATTATTTTAATAGCCAGAAGCTAGAAACCACCCAAATACGGCATCAACAGTAGAAAGAAGCAACTGTGGTCTATTAACACAATGGAATATTATACTGTAATGAAAATGAACAGTCCACAGCCAAATGCAACAAGAGAGATGAATCCCACAAACACAATGCTGAGTAAAGAGGCCAAACACAAGAGTATATACTGTGTAATTCCGTTTATATAAAGAAAAAACACCAAAGGCAATCGATGGTGTCAGAAGTCAGGATTGCAGTTTGCCTTGAAGGGATGGGGACTACTGGAAGGGAGTCTGGTGGCTTTCTGGGGTACTGTTAATAATCTGATTTATAACCTGGGTGCTGGTTACATAGGTAATTATGATGTGTGCTTTTCTTCTTTTGGAGACAGGGTCTTGCTCTGTTGCCCAGGCTGGAGTGCAGTGGTGTGGTCAGGGCTTACTGCAACCTCAACCTCCTGGCTCAAGTGATCCTCCTGCTTCAGCCTCCCAAGTAGCTGGGACTACAGGCATGCACCACTACACCCAGCTAATTTTTAAAAAATTACTTGCACAGGCCGGGCGTGGTGGTTCACGCCTGTAATCCCAGTACTTTGGGAGGCCGAGGAGGGTGGATCACCTGAGGTTGGGAGTTCGAGAACAGTCTGGCCAACATCTACTAAAAATACAAAAATTAGCCAGGCACGGTGGCGGATGCCTGTAATCCCAGTTACTTGGGAGGCAGAGGCAGGAGAATCGCTTGAACTCAGAAGGCAGAGAGGTTGCAGTGAGCCCAGATCGCGCCGTTGCACTCCAGCCTGGGCGACAGAACAAGACTCTGTCTCTAAATAAATAAATAAAAAATAAATAAATAGTAGAAACAAGGTCTCCCTATGTTGCCCAGGCAATGCCAGTCATTGGTCTTCAGTGAGGACCTGTTTGAAGCAGCTCATTTCCTATAACCACATGACACTTTCATGATAAAAATGTTTCAAAAGACGCAGCCAATGACCCTTGGCAGCAGATCGAGACCTTCAGATTTTCCCATTTAGAGATGTGGAGGTTTTTTTTTTTTGACTGTCACCCAGGCTGCAGTGCAGTGGTGTGGTCATGGCTTACTGCAACCTCAGCCTCCTGGGCTCAAGCAATCCTCCTGCCTTGGCCTCCCAAAGTGCTGGGATTATAGGCGTGAGCCACTGTGGCCATCTACTTTTCTAGATGCATATTATACTTCAAAAATAAAACAATGGTACTGAATTTTAAAAAGCTGGCTATTTTCTTTCTTTTTTTTTTGAGATGGAGTCTTGCTCTGTCACCCAGGCTGGAGAGCAGTGGCGTGATCTTGGCTCACTGCAACCTCTACCTCCCAGGTTCAAGTGATTCTTGTGCCACAGTTGCCCGAGCAGCTGAGATTACAGGTACGTGCCACCACACCCGGCCAATTTTTTTTTTTTTTTTTAAGACGGAGTTTCGTTCTTATTACCCAGGCTGGAGTGTGATGGCATGGTTTTGGCTCACTGCAACCTCTGCCTCTCGGGGTCAAACAATTATCCTGCCTCAGCGTCCCAAGTAGCTGGGGTTATAAGAACCCGCCACCATGCCCGGCTAATAATTTTTATATTTTTAGTAGAGATAGAGTCTCATCATGTTGGCCAGGCTGGTCTGGAACTGCTAACCTCAAGTGATCTGCCTGCCTTGGCTTCCCAAAGTGTTGAGATTACAGGCATGAGCCACTGCGCCCGGCCAAATCCACTTTTGCTGTACTGAACAATGCCAGACAGAATATATACCCAAATAGTGTTAACATGGTCAGCTCCGCCGGGCGCGGTGGCTCAAGCCTGTAATCCCAGCACTTTGGGAGGCCGAGACGGGCGGATCACGAGGTCAGGAGATCGAGACCATCCTGGCTAACACGGTGAAACCCCGTCTCTACTGAAAAATACGAAAAAAAAAACAAAAACAAAAAACCCCAGCCGGGCAAGGTGGCGGGCGCCTGTAGTCCCACCTACTCAGGAGGCTGAGGCAGGAGAATGGCGTAAACCCGGGAGGCGGAGCTTGCAGTGAGCTGAGATCCAGCCACTGCACTCCAGCCCAGGTGACAGAGCGAGACTCCGTCTCAAAACACACAAACAAACAAAACAAAACAAAAAAAAACATGGTCAGCTCTGGGTGGTGGGATTAGAAAATTTTTTTCTTCTCTCTCCTTCAAAAAAAAAAAAATCTACATTGCTTGCATTCTTTGTTTCTTTTTAAAAATACCATCCAATCAGACAAGCAGCCTGCATTATTTTTACATGTATTACTTTTATAATGAAAATATATACCTAATTATATTTTATAAATTGCAGTCTACAATGTTCCACATATCCACTTTCAGTCAAAGAAACACTATTAAGTACTGGCAATACAGCAAGGGAGAACTGTCACCCAGCTAACCCCAAAAGAAAACGTTGACAAAATGCTTTCAGCACAAGCAAAATCCTGAATTGCAATGTTGGGATTTGCATTCTCATCAATGATCCTGCGTGAGGCTGGCATCCCAGGATTATCTGGATTAAGTGCGTATGAGGATTACAGAGATGCACTCCAGACACCTAGTAAACATGTTCCTGTCCTCTGTCCTGGAACAACTGTACACCGTTTACTGGAGTTCAGTACAATCTCACCTGGGCCCAGGCCTCTCATACCCTCTTCAAGGTTGGTGATCTTCCCTAACCCTTCAAGCCTGGAGAGAAAGGCTGGACCTTCTGGGCCCTGCGTTCCTTGCTGTCTGCTCTCAGTTGTTTCTGTGCGACTCAATTCTGAGTGACTATGAGTCATTCTTTCTAAGAAAGCCTTACTATTGAACTGAAATATGCTTTGGCCTCACAGACCTGCTTTGTTTATAAACCACAACATGGGCATCAGGACATTTTAAAGCATTTTCTCAAAAATCAACACTCATGATGAACTGGAATTATATTCAGGTCTACGTTGATATGCTTATGAGCTAAACCTGAAAATATTTTTATCAGTCAGCCAAGTTCATTAACCAGTGAACTGAACTGGAATTTTAAGGACACCCTACCACTGGCTCACAGCTCTGTATCATCACGGAGAACAGAAACCACATAGGATTCAGAGTCCTACCTCGTGCTCTCAGAACCAGATTTATAGATGTCTCAAACCGCAAGCCTCCTTTTCTGGACACTGACTCCGATAAACAGGATAAGAACTTTTGCACCACTCCTTAGAGGGCTGGGATGGATCCCACAGGGGCAATGCCTGGTCCCTGGACCACTAGCTTCCCAATGCACGCATGCGCTGTTGGCTGCTGGCTGGCTGGCTTCCAAGCCTCTGCTGCTCAGAGCTCTCTTTCCCACTTCCCTTCCTTGATCAATTTGTTTGGAGGACACTGCTTCCAAGAAGTTGTCCGTCTCTACATCTTGGGAGAAGCCAAGGCAGCCTGCTAAGCAAATCTCCTTTTAGCATCTTCAGATTGACAGATTAATGGTACTATGATACTTTCCCAAAATTTTATTCCAATTTTACTAATACTTTTTATCTTTTAAAAACAGAACAGGCCAGGCGCAGTGGCTCACACCTGTAATCCCAGCACTTCAGGAGGCTGAGGCAGATGGATCACTTGAGGTGAGGAGTTCGAGACCAGCCTGGCCAACATGGTGAAATCCCATCTCTACTAAAAATACAAAAATTAGCTGGGTGTGGGGGCACACGCCTGTAATCCCAGCTGCTTGGGGGGAGTATCACTTCAACCTGGGAGGCAGAGGTTGCAGTGAGCCAGATCGCACCACTGCACTCCAGCCTGGGTGACATCTCAAAAAATCCCCCCAAACCAGTCAACTAAAGCAAATTGGTGACACCTGCGCTCCCACAGGAAGCGACCATTCACCTCGATTACTTTATACCATGACACTCTCCCCACCTTTACTATGTAAAACAGCTTCATCTCTGAACTAACAGAGCAGGGGGGTCCTGCAACACACCGAATCCAGATGTGATTAGATGGCCTAAGTAGCCCTTCTTAGGAAAAGAAGTTGCTTCTCAGCCTATGCTGTGAACAGACGGGCCCTGCAGAAAGAGCGGCTTCTCTGATGGGCAGAGAACCCACAGAGGCAGGGACAACTGGCATGTAAAATTAAGAGACAGAGAGAACACAAACCCTATGCCAGGAATATAAATAAATAAATAAATAAATAAATAAATAAATAAAACTCAGTACTCAAAGCACCCAAACTCTGGAGGAAACGCGGGTCTCAACCTCCCCATTTCCCCTGATTCCATCCTGCAAAACTGTTCCCTCCTTTACACTTAGTCCCGTCCCTCTCTTCATGCCCCAGTCACAATCTGGATATACTGGGTTTGGAAAGATGGGAAAAATGCTAAGATAATCCTACTGTGGAAAATGTACCAACACCCCCAAAGCAGGAGCCAGCTTTGGTGTTGTACAGCCATCTTCTCAAACCTAGCTAATCACAACTACCTGTGGGACCAATAAGATTCCCAGGACCTACTGGAGCAGGGGGCCCTGATCCCTGGGTGGCAGACCAGTTGTGGTCCGTGGCCTGTTAGGAACCAGCCCGCACAGCGGGTGAGAGGCGGGCTGACGAGCGAGTGAGCATTGCCATCTGAGCTCCACCTCCTGTCACATCAGCAGCAGCATTAGATTCTCAGGATTGGGATCCCTATCGTGAACTGTGCATGTGAGGGATCTAGGTTGCGCACTCACTGATCATGCCTGATGATCTGTCACTGGCTCCCATCACCCCCAGATGGGACCATCTAGTTACAGGAAAACAAGCTCAGGCTCCCACTGATTCTACATGATGGTGAATTGTATAATTATTTCATTATGTATTACAATGTAATAATAGAAACAAAGGGCACAATAAATATTATGTACTTGAATCACCCCAAAACCATCTCCCCTCCCACTCGTCTGTGGAAAAACTGTCTTTGGTGAAAACAGTCCTGGTGCCAAAAATGTTGGGCTCTGCTGTACTAGGGAACTTCAGAATCAGACTCTCTGGGCCTGGGAATCTGTACTTAGAAAAGTTCCTCAGTAGATTCTGATCAGAGATTTGTGAAGAATTGATAGAGAATAGGATGAAGCCCTAACTCCTATGTGATAATGTTTCTACAATACTGACAGTGCTACGGGAAGTAAGTTCCCTTTATATTAATACTCCCATGTGGACAATTTCCTAAGCAGTAAATTTTTTTATTTTTCAAGTTGGCAGGAAATAATTTCTCATTTACTGTCTTTCCATGTGGAGGGACTTTAGCCACTGTTTCTCAGAATAGAGGGGCACTACTGCACTTTGGGTTGGATAATTTATTGTGTGGCACAGCATAGGACATTTACCATCCGGGCCCTTCCTTTTAAATACCAGTGGTGATCCCCAGTCATTGTGACAACCAAAACATATCCCCTCACATTCCTCAGTACTCATGCACCACTTAATGATGTTTTGGTCAACAAGGGACTGCGTATACGATGGTGGTCCCAAAGATTATGATACCCTACTTTTACTATACTTTCTCTATGTTTAGATGTGTTTAATTACAGAAATACTTACCCGTGTTATGACTGCCTATAGTATTCAGTACAGTAACATGCTGTACAGTTTGTAGCTGAGGAGCAACAGGCTATACCACATAGCCTAGGTGTGGAGTAGGCCATACCATCTCGGTTTGTGTAGTGCACTCTCTGACGTTCACACAATGATGACATTGCTTAACACATTTCTCAGAATGTGTCATGGTCGGGCATGGTGGCTCATGTCTGTAATTCTAGCACTTTGGGAGGCCAAGATGGGAGGATCATTTGAGCCCAGGAATTAAGAGACCAGCCTGGGCGACGAAGTGAGACCTCATTGTCATTTAAAAATAAGAACATGTCGCTATTATTAAGCAATAGATGACTGTGCTCCTAGGATGTCAGGTCAACCCGACAGAGAGCCACTGTGCTGCACTACCGTTCCCGAGCTCTTGCCCTACCCTCACATGAAGCCCAGCTTTTGGAGGGAACGATTCTAATAGACAGGTTCTGCATCTTCTGCATGCGTCTGCCCACAGGGAGTGTGCTCCGGCTGCTGTTTCCAGCTTGGCCTGTGCCTAGTTGGCTTAGTCTCCTCATGTCACGGATCTGATCTCAGAAGTATTTTATTTACACTCAGGAGGGGAAGAAAGGGGCTCTTAGCTTTCCCTAAACATCTGCAACAATAACTCAATCTTAGAAATAAAGTAACTGATTTATAGTTATTACAGGGAATACAAACATCATAATTCCGCTCTTCCATTTACAAGATGCCTTTCATTATGTTCCTACTGAAACAGAGTGTTACTAAAGAGAAAGAACTTTGACGAGCATTTTTTATTGAACAGTTTTATTCTGTTTTAGAATAAAAACTTTGCTTTAATATTGTAAGGTGTGCTGCAGGTATGCCATGCTGCCAGTTTTTGTTGGGGCACAAAACGCCCCAGTCAGTGATTCAGAGGGCTGGGAAAACGCATGAACTCATACTTTCGGAGCAAGTAGAACTAGTATTTACAGTTTTCTTTCTTGAAATTGGCCTGGGACATCTCAAACAGTCTACACATGTACTGCCATGGTACTTGCTTTGATGCTCTGAATGCCTCAGAAATGTGTTCAATATCATGATTTGTGGGTCCTCTAAAAGGTTTTGTTGTTAACATGCAAACAAACAGCACTAAACAATATTATCTAAACTATGGCTGCCAAGTACTGGATCTTAATAATGAAACCAAATTACAAAACACTGCCTTGTAGAGCTATACAAAAGATATAAAATTAAAATAAAAAATATCAACCAGCCTTAAATATTCCAATTCTCCTACAGTGCAGTTTCTATATCTTTATCACTACTGAATGTTTTAAGGAGAAAGTTAATAAAACAATCAAAATATTAGATAAAAATATTTAAATCTTTGGATCCTTTTATTCCATGGCCTTCATAAAAACACGAAAGTGGCCAGATTTTTCCCACTAGAGCTTAAAATATCAAAAAGATTCACTAGTAATTTATAATTAGCAACGAACTCTATACTGAGTCATCTGTGGGTCACAGGCCCAAGGACCAGTGTTGCCGTGTGTTACAGGCTGCCAAAGTAATTTCAAGGACTCTGAATCCTCTTGAAATATGATAGAATGAGTCAAGGTATCATGACTAAATTCCAGGCATAATAGTAAAAACAGATTCATTGATGCCTAGTTTTAAAGTCCTAAAAAAGGTGGGGAGGATTACTGATTTGAAAATACAGCTAAGTACATTCTCATCTATGATTATTTACATTTGTATATTGAAAATATCGATTATCTGGACAGATCCTGTGATACGCCATTTGCTACAAAATGAAGTTCTTACAATGAGCATGAATAATCAATCCTTTTTAGATAACGAAAGAATGTATCAAATCTTCATTTATGTTCCAAACATTAAAAAACAAAATCAAAAATGTTAAGCCTGGAAAACTAAGAAAAAAAGACCCACCCATAATGCTGCTGCTCAGCACATCAACTTCTGCAAGGACACAGTATGTTTGCTGACTTTAAAATGTTTATTCTTTAAAAAATTAGTCGCTTTTTATACAGCTATACAAAGTTCTTAATGTTTCTTTGGCAATGGAATATAATGGAATTTTACAACTATATAAAAAAGTTACCTTTGCCTAAGAAACAGTATTTACTGTGTGTACATAGTTGACTGACAAAATTCTCTACCATCCAGCACCCTAATTAATTGACGAAATAAGCTACCTCATATTACAGGATTCCCCAAAAGAAAGGAGGAAAGAGATACACGCGCGCGCGCACACACACACACGCACACACGCACACACATTACCTTCTGTGGCTCAAAACACAGTATCACGGCCCTATCTGCAGGCAACTTGCAATTGCCAAATACAATTTAGTGATTAAAAAAAAACCTTTCAGTGATGAAAAAATACTTGTAAGTCCCACTGAAGTACTGCTTTAGTTTAACTATACATAAGAAATTACTTAACCTTCTGCTATTCCAAATAGATTTAATGCTCATGTTTTAAGATGAGCCTTCCACCCCCAAAAGTAACTGCATTTTATCTTTGAAATTAAGCGGAAAAACAAACAAAAAACAAAAACCCAGTGCTGGTGACAAATGTACAGCGAATTCACTTCTTCATTCTTCGCAAAGACTGAAATCAATTTTCAGGACCATGAAGAGCTAGAAATTCACCTATTTTCAGAGACTTGTTTGTAGACTATGCAGCAACTTTGTTGTCTTTCTAAAAAAGAAAAAAAAATTTAGTTCATGTTCCAAATTATTGGCGTATTTCTTTTTACTTTGCTCAAGTTTATTTGAAATTATCTTTAAATATACCCCCCTTTTACTTTCATAGAAAAATCTCTCACTGATTTCCACGAAAGTCTTTTTATAACTTCCATACTCAGTAGTACCTCATTGTTGACTGCATCTTCCAGTCAGTAGAGGTTAAAGTAACGGTGAACCCCAGCCCAAAATACAGGTGTACTTCCTCATCTTTGGTTGTTCTCCCTAATAATTTTTTAAAAGCCGTGATAGAACTTAAACCCTCAACTCAGTAGTCAAATTCATCAAATACAACTGTCAACATACTTTGAAACAAGTTTCATAAAATCCCCAAGTCTTTGATGTCTTTACTAGGCAATAAAATACCCAGACAGTATAACATTTCTCTCCAAAATTTCATGCCAGGAGAAAGCAATGGTTTAAAAATCAATTTTAAAGGGATAACTTTTAAATCTAAAATAAGTTCTGAAAAGCAGAAAGCTGACTGGGGAATTTTAAAAAAGTAACCAGTGAGAAAGCAATAAAAATCTCAAGATTTCCAGTGAGACTGACCCTAAACTAAAGGCCTGTACAAAGGGTGGGAGCCAAGGGCTTTTATTTTCCTCTAAACCAGTTGCTACTATATACCTGATTTTTACTGCTGATTCTCACTCCAACTGTTACAGACAGACATTTCCTAGGTGAGACTTAACTTCATCTGTGTATATCACACTAAAACATTTGCACAATGTTATTAAATTGAAATACATACGGTATGGCATAAGTTGACAGCAATGAGCTAAAAGATGAACCTGCTGTCCCCCACAAAGCCAACCTTCACACCTCCCAAGGTATTTGTTTTTTTTTTTTTACCTTTCAGAAAGCAGTACGATCAGTCCAGACCTTTTAGGGTCCAAAAGCTGTGGTTTTCTGAAAGGTAAAAAAAAAAAAAAAGAAAGAGACGGGGACAGGAGAGAGAGAAAGGAGAAAATGAAAGGGGGAGAGGAGAGAGAACATTATGCTGAGTCATTCAGACACTTTGTTGTCTCTAGACCCCATCTGAAGAAACACAGATGCAATCTTTATCACCCACCATGGTGGCTTAACCTCCCTGACAGCAGCATATAAAACGGGAGCTAGTTACATTATTAATCCTAGTCCTGATCTCCATTCCCACCTCAAAAAAGAAACTGGGGGGGGGGGGACGGGAAAGGGGTGGGAAACACCATAAAACCAAACTTACCGTAAGTTTGTATTTCTTTCTTTTTTTTTTTTTTTGAGACCGGTCTTGCTCTGTCACCCAGGCTGGAGTGCAGTGGTGCGATCATGGCTCGTTGCAGCCTTGACCTCCCAGGTTCAAGTGATCCTCCCGCCTTAGCCTCCTGAGTAGCTGGGACTACAGGAATGTGCCACCACTCCAGCTAATTTTTAAACTTTTTTATAGAGATAGGGACTCCTTATGTTGCCCATGCTGACCTTGAATTCCTGGGCTTAAGCAATCCTCCTGCCTTGGCCTCCCAAAGTGCTGGTATTACATGTGTAAACCATTGCACTGGCCTACATTTCCAACATTACCCTTAAGGAAAATCAGGCCAGAAGTCAAGAGAGTGAGTTTTGGCTTTGTTAGCTTGTACCTCAATCACAATTAACTTCTTGGGGTCCTTAGTCTCCTAGTCATCTAATGTGAGTGTGGTAGTGCAGAGATTCTAGTTTGGCTGATTCTTTTAAGGATTCTAAAACTTTATGCTTTTATCTTTACCCATGTTTTCATTAAACAACCAATCTCGTTTATGCTTACCCCCAAACTACAATGACTTATGCTAATATAGCACAAAAAATTAAGCCAACTCATTTCATGAAAGCTGCGGAAAATGTCATCCATGTCCATCTCTGGGAGGAAGTGTTAGATGTTTCAGATATGAGTTTAATCTTCAGTGGTAAATTTCCTTTATGTACAGTGATCACTCACCATTTTCTACCTTTAAAGGTGCAAGGTGAAATGATTTCATAATTTAGGAGGTGTAGGGCTGCTGGGGTCGGGGCTCTAGTGGCAGATGAAAGGGTTATGCAACTCTGGAATGAACAATCAAGGGCTAGCCACACTGACAGACCTTTGGCTTCACTGAAGGCTGGAGTGGCAAATTCCTAATCAACATGATAAGCAATTACTTCAAGCCCACTATGGCTCCATTGTTGAGCTGAGTGTTGTGGTGGAAAGAAAAGTAGAATACATATTCACTAAAGCCAAGAGGTTCTCATCTGCTTGAATCAGATAGGTTAAAGGGTAAAGGTTAAAGGGTAATGAGGAATGAGGCCAAATATATCAAGTGGGATCCTCACATGATTAAGAAGAGCAGGGATTGCAATGTCACAATTGAGCCTCCTAAACACTGGGCCATGCCTGAGGGTTCGCTGAGTCCATCACTCCTGGCAACACCTAAGCAGAGGCTGGACTATCTGTCAAGTATTACAGGAGCGTAGACAAAGATGCATGCAGATAACTACAACAATGCATTTTCAATTCTGCAATATATGTGATAGGAGTTTTACAAAAGGCTCAAAATGATAAACAGTGTGACATGATGTCAAAAAAACGTTTGTATTAGTAGGCACATGGAGCACACACAGTTACTACATGGAAGGTTTGTTTTTTCTTTTTTTTGAGATGGAGCCTTGCTCTGTTGCCCAGGCTGGAGTGCAGTGGCGTGACCTCGGCTCACTGCAACCTCTGCCTCCCAGATTCAGCGATTCTCCTGCCTCAGCCTCCTGAGTAGCTGGGACTACAGGCGTGTGCTACCACGCCTGGCTAATTTTTTTTATATTTTTGGTAGAGGCGGGGTTTCACCATGTTAGCCAGGCTGGTCTCGAACTCCTGACCTCAGGTGATCTGCCCACCTTGGCCTCCCAAAGTGCTGGAATTACAGGCGTGAGCCACCATGCCCAGCCGAGATTGTAACAATTAGTACATCCCTGGGGTGGGATGGATGCCCTTGGGAAGAGTAAGCTCCTACCCCCTATAAGAGATACTGCAGAAGAGGTTTATGTTTTAACCAGGTCAGACCTCTCAGATGTTTTCCAACTCTGAAAGTTTAATGATCTTTAAAAGGTGTATTTCAGAATAAATGGTGCAACTCTTTATCCTCAAATGTCGAAACTAAGGGTCTGAAAGGTCATACTAGTAACTATTGCTATTATCTGGATCCAAGTCTAATTTAAACATACTTTTTCTCAAACCAAGCTGGCTCAATGTGGTCTTCAACAAGCAGTTGTCATAGGTTCTTCAAAACACAGCTGATCTGCCTTAAAGTGGGGGTAAAGAGAGATGAAGGTCTGAAGCCCAACTGGTGGGTTATCATGGTAGTTGACAGGGACATCTCAAAGGAATAAATGTGACGACATAGCAATAGGCCATAATCATGGATACCTCTAGTGCCTGGGCAGTATACCATGAGCCAACATGGAACACTGGGAGGAGGCAGAGCTGAGACGACTGGAGAGAAGGAAGATGATGAGGTCAGTCTGAGGAAGGTTAAGCTGACAGCAGGACAGTGAAGATAGAGATGCAGTGCAGAAACATATAGGGTCCAAGACAGGCTTACAAAAGGGAGGATGGAACAAGCACCGTGGCTCACACCTAAAATCCCAGCACTTTGGGAAGCTGAGGTGAGAGGATTGCTTAAGCCCAGGAGTTCAAGACCAGCCTGGACAACACAGAGTGGGACCGTGTCTACAAAAAAATTAAAAATTAGCTGGGCATGGTAGTGCGTGCCTGTAGTCCCAGCTACATGGGAGGCTGAGGTGGGAGGACTGCCTGAGCCTGGGAAGTTGAGGCTGCAGTGACTTACGATCATGCCATTGCACTCCAGTCTGGGTAACAGAGCAAGACCCTGACACCCCACCCTCCACAGCCCTCCCCGCCAAAAAGAATGAAGAGTATTAAAAAATTAGGAAGAGTATAAATTGAAAACCTAGAAGAGTATTTTAAAGACTAGGAAGAAAGACCCCAAAGTGGGTGGTTGGTCAGTGTCAAATATTGCAGAGGAGCTGATGGCAAATAAAATATCTGTGAAAATACTACTGCTGAATTCTGTAAGCAAGGTGTCACTGGCAAACTTAAGGGCAGTAACAGTGATAAGCAAGGGCTATTCTGGAGTTCCTAAGACAGATTCTCCTAGCTGGGAAGGGGATTTTGCAAGTCAGAAGTCCTGCAACTGCATAAGGCCACCACGGTGGATGGCATAAGCTGGTGAGTTGAGTATAATTTTTGGCAGTCTTGGCTGTGATGGCACAATATCAAAGGCATCAAAATTAATAGAGCAGGTCCAAAAGCCATTAATACTGATCTCTTTCCAGAGAGATCTCAACAATGGCCAGTTTTAAGTACGGGGCAATGGAACTCCTGCTAACAGGTCTTTCTGTTTCCAGCTGCCTGTTGCTATTACAAGTGGAGCTCTTTACAAGATTTTGATCCTTTCTGTATAGCCTTTCCTCTCCATTACTTCTAAAATCAATAAACTAAGATAGTTTACTGTTAACTGAGATAGTTACTATGCTGACTTAATGTACAGACACCTGTCAAAAGCTAAATTATACACATAAAGCTACTATACAGAGTTATAGAAATCTATAGCAGCAGCTCCTGAAGGCCAATATATCGAAACGTTTTCAAGTTCATGGTGAAAGGAGAAAACCAGGGAAAATGTACTGAGTTTTCCACAAAACCAAATTAAGAGTAGTAACTCAGGAAACAACTTGCTGCAAGGCTCAACACCCAGCATCATCACTTACTAGCTATGTGACCTTTCACAAGTTACTTAATATCTCTATACCTATTTCCTCACTTGTAAAATGGGGATAATAATAGAACCTACCTCACAAAGTTGATGTGCCGTTTAAATAAGTTAATATGTAAAAAATACTTAATACAATGTCTGGTACTTGGTAAATACTATATAAATGTTAACTGCTATTAAATGTTAGAGCTTGCCCTTCCATTCTGGGAGGATGTGCTTTCCAGATAGACTCTTTTGGTGTTAAAAGTGTATTCTGTTAACATGAAATAAAGGTGATACTATACTGTCCTTTTTTGTATAGTGTTTTTATATACACATCTGACTTATGTATATCCTCTACTGAAAAGTCAAAATGGAAATTATTCTAATGTCCTCAAAACAATTCACCCAAAACAAAAACAAGCAAAAATGTTTTGAGTCTTGTAAAATGTATGTCAACCCCAAAGAATTCATTAACAAGAACACTTACCCTATATTCAAAATCTGCAAACTCCCGGCCCCCACGACCTCCTCTGAATCCACCTCGAAATCCTCGAGGGGCAGTGAAGGTACCACCTCTGCCACCACCACGCCCTCTGCCACCACGGAAACCAAGACCTCCTCTGCCTCTATATCCCCCACGGCCACGGTTTGGACGAAGTGGGATTCCAAATGTTTCAGCATTTAATCTTCTTTCTTCAGCCCAGGTTGGTCTTCGTTCTCTATTATAAAAGCAAATAATCTTCAGCATATCAGGTTTAAAAGAATATCCCTCAGCCAAAATATGCAGTACTATTCCCAAATTAAGGCTAAGTAATTACTAAAGCTGATTAGAAATAGGCATCTTGGCCAGGCATGGTGGCTCACACCTGTAATCAAAGCACTTTGGGAGGCTGAGGGGGCAGATCGCCTGAGGTCAGGAGTTCGAGACCAGCCTGGCCAAAATGGTGAAACTCCGTCTCTACCAAAAATACAAAAAACAGCTGAGTGTGGTGGCAGGCGCCTGTAATCCCAGTTACTCGGAAGGCTGATGCAGGAGAATCACTTGAACCTGGGAGGTGGAGGTTGCAGTGAGTTGAGATCGCGCCACTGCACTCCAGCCTGGGTGACAAGAGCAAAACTCCGTTTCAAAAAAAACTCTTATCACAAGTTGTCCAAGGCATATGAGTTCAATATGTTCCTATAATATTCTGTTAAACTTCATGTGAACACATGACTGACATTAGTTTCTTGCAAATACACCTGCTAAACATAGTAACAGCCCCAATATAATGGAAATTCAGATATAATGAGATTGGTAATTGACTTCGCTTTCCACTCAGCCCCAAGGGAAAAGAAGGTAAAGTCAGACAGGGAGGCCTTGTCTTGGGAAGCTAAGAGATGGAAGGTGGACCCTTAGGTCCCCATTAGGTTGCTGGCCCAATCTCTGGACCTGATACCAATTAACCCAAGAAGTATCTGAATTGTTGCTGCTGTCATCCAGCTAATCGTGGGACTCAGAACAATGTCCATCTATGTTTATACTGAAGCAAACAACTGCCACCAGAGGGCACCAAACTTCAGCCAGGACAAGGACAAGGACAAGGACAATCTGGATTGGGCAGGAGAACCTCTAGAACTGTTAATCCTCACACTGGGTCCTTTAATTAACCTCTCAATAATTTGCCAATTTTCTGGACCCATATTTACTACAGTCTGGCAGTTTTATGGTATCAGCAAACTTCAAAGTAGATTAGCACTTCGGTTCTGGCTTCATTTGAACTACAATGTAGAGGGGTGAAAAAAAGGCCCTACTTAGATATTACCTAAATGCTTCTGTTTTAATTACTAATATTCAAATATGAATATATCCTTAAACAAAAAAAAAGTATATGGTTATTTCTTCTTATGAATGAATAATTTAGAACTTTAGCATATATTTTCTTTTAGCAAAATAAAACATTAAAAAATCAATTATGGCCAGGTGTGGTGGCTCATGCCTGTAATCCTAGTACTTTGGGAGACTGGTCTTGAGGCCAGGAGTTCACCACCAGCTTGGGCAACATAGCGAGACCCCATCTCTACAAAAACATGAAAAAATTTAGCTGGGTGGGGTGGTGTACAACTGTAGACTCCTCTACTGAGGCTGAGATGGGAGGATTGCTTGAGCCCAGGAGTTTAGGCTACAGTGAGCTGTGACTGCACTGCTGCACTCCAGCCTGAGTAACAGAGTGAGACTGTCTCAAAACAAAACAATTATGGTAGTATTCATTAAATCTTGTGAATTTACATGAAACCATTTTACACTTCAATCAACATCATAAAAGCAAAAGAACAGCTTTAAAGACTGTACCTATTGTCATCACAAGAAATATTATCAAAGAAGGATTTAGTTTTGTCATAATAGCAATTAGGTCCAAGTGGATCTTCTTCATCAGCATTTCCTTCACTGTTTTGGGTATCAACTCCTGAGTCTCCTTTATCTTCACCATTTACAGGCTTCTCCTGTTTCTCAAGTTTATCTTCTAAGGACAAACAAAAGCACATATCATAAAAGTCAAGACAGCTAATCTGAATTACATAAAAACACCTAATCTGAGAAACATCCGTAATTCACAGATCAAATAAGATTATTTTCTGAATAGAAAAATCAAAGCTTACCTTTTAATTTAAGTTTATTATGAAACTCTCTGTCAATCTCTTCCTTGTTGAATTGTGCATTTGCACTTTCAAAGTCAAAGTCTTTCTCAAATTTCATTGGCCCATCTCGCCGAATACCAAATCTTCCCCTGCCACCCCGATGACCCCCACGCCCTCTCCTTGGAGCTGAAGGAGCACCTGGAGCTATGATAATAAAGAATATATACAAACGACATTCAATATGTAATAGCTGGTTTAGCACAGATGTTGCTATTGTGCTCTTTAGATTCAACAGTCAACAACAGAAATGCTTACAGGTCTCTATATATTTTATTGTATTTGTATTTTTTATACAAAATAAAAAATTAAGTTTCACTAATATTTACTATGTAGACTGAGAATAGCTCACACAAAATTTCTAAACATTTGTATTTATGGAGTCCACACTCACGCGCGTTACTGACAGAGTATACAGTCAGGCAAGTGTGGAGACTTCTGCACTAAATTAATATATGCTCCTTGAGGGCAGGGGCATTGTTTTCTCTACTGCTATATCCCCAACACCGGCAAACTGAAGTGCCAGACACATAGTGGGTTCTCAAAATGTAGAAAACCTTTTATGGAAAGAATAACAGGAACCAAGATTTATAGTAAGAAAAATAAACACTAACTGGCACAAATTTCAAGAAAATAGGTGTTATTTCCACATCACAGATAAAAAACAAACAAGCACCAATCCTTACTGACTCCGAACACTTCCTACTCCATCTTTACTGTGTCTCTCTAGATGGCTCCACATTATTCAAGCCTTCCTGTATCTATACATTCTCTCTCCTCTATAACACAGTAAAATTTCAGCCAATCATATGAGACATCATAAAGCAATACAAAGCAGCATAATTTATAGTGAAAAACGTGGGAACCCAAATATCCAACACAAGAAAAAATGACTAACAAGAAAAAAAAAAAAAAAAAACCAGAGGGAAGAATATTTGATGTTAATTGAAAAATGCAGAGCAGAAAGCAGTATGAGTTTAATTATCACAATTGTGTGAAACGCTCCACACATACTGACAAGGATGAGAAGTGACTACAGGGTAACAGACAGGTTTATGCTGTTTGCTGAGGTTTGGCAAACTGCCTGGGTTTGAGAAAACAAACCACAAAACCCAACAGCAGCATATCCAGACATAAATCTAGATAAGCAGGATGTTTAAAACATTCACCTCTACTACTAAAAATGCCTCAGCCACAAGCCAGAATTACACCATAATCCTTCTGTCTTAAAAAAAGTGTTTTGGGGCTGGGCGCAGTGGCTCAAGCCTATAACCCCAGCACCTTGGGAGGCCAGGGCGGGCGGATCATGAGGTCAGAAGCTCGAGACCAGCCTGACCAACACGGTGAAACACCATCTCTACTAAAAATACAGAAACATTAGCCGGGCGTGGTGGCGCATGCCTGTAATCCCACCTACCCAGGAGGCTGAGACAGGAAAATCGCTTGAACCCAGGAGGCGAAGGTTGCAGTGAGCCGAGATCGCGCCACTACACCCCAGCCTGGGCAACAGAGCGAGACTCTGTCTCCAAAAAAAAAAAAGAAAGAAAAAAGAAAAAAAAGGGTTTTGGATAGTATAGATGTCTGTGTCTGTAAAATCTACAAAAAAAAATCTGGAAGAATATTCACTGTTCTGTTAACGAACCTCTTTGGTGGGGTGAGTTTTGAAGGGCAATGAAAGATAGTATGGCAGTTATTTTATTTTGGGAGGGGAGCTCTTTTTCTGAATAAAAAAGGTAAAATATAATGAGTCAAATTAAACAAAATTCTGTATTCCATGGCATATGTAGTCCCAGCTACTTGGAAGGCTGAGGCAGAAGAATGGCATGAACCCAGGAGGCGGAGGTTGCAATGAGCTGAGATAGCACCACTGCACTCCAGCCTGGGTGACAGAGCGAGACTCCATCTCAAAAAAAAAAAAAAGGGGGGGGGGCATATAAAAAAATATATATATAAATGATGTAAGTAAGAGTACATATACATCTAAAAATATCATATCTAGGTTTCTAAAATGAAAGATTATTTTTCAATCATTTTCTAAATAAGGTAGATTATACACTGCCTTTTCAATTTAGAAGAGCTGTAAAATTATAATTTATTTTCCATTAATAAATTTGAAAATATTAATAAAATGAATGATTTTGGGACGTATCACAAAACAGATAAAGAAAATACAAAACCTTATTAAATCAATAATCATAAAAGAAAATTATAGCTCTTAACTGATTCAAAAACAGGATCTGGGCTTAATTTTTTTTTTTTTTGACGGAGTCTCGCTCTGTCATCCAGGCTGGAGTGCAGTGGCACGATCTTGGCTCACTACAACCTCACCTCCTGGGTTCAAGTGATTCTCCTGCCTCAGCCTCCCAAGCAGCTGGGACTACAGGCGTGCGCCATCAAGCCCAGCTAATTTTTCTATTTTTAGTAGAGACGGTTTCACCATATGGCCAGGCTGGTCTCAAACTCCTGACCTTGTGATCTGCCCGCCTCAGCCTCTCAAAGTGCTGAGATTACAGGTGTGAGCCACCGTGCCTGGCCTCTGGACTTAATTTTAATGAGGAAACGTTTCAAACTTGTAACATAAAGATAATTCCATTCCCAAAGGCATAGAAAACAATGAAAACCGATTTTATAATCCTAACATGAAACTGACACAAAACATAAGAACCACAAAAGTAGAAGTCATAGGAAAATGTAAATATAAACGAACAAATCCTACTAGCAGGAAATACTCAAGAACATATTAAAAGATAACTGCCTGGCTGGGTGTGGTGGCTCCCATCTGTAATCCCAGCACTTTGGGAGGCTGAGGTGGGTACATCACCTGAGGTCAGGAGTTTGAGACCAGCCTGGCCAACATGGCAAAGCCCTGTCTCTACTAAAAATACAAAAATTAGCTGGGTGTGGTGGCACGCGCCTGTAATCTCAGCTACTCGGGAGGCTGAGGCAGGAGAATTACTTGAACCTGGGAGGCAGAGGCTGCAGTGAGCTGAGATCACACCACTGCACTACAGCCTGGGCAACAAGAGTGAAACTCCGTCTCAGAAGAAAAAAAAAAAAGGCCTATCACTAAGTAGAATTTTTTTTCCAGAAAGGTCAAATTTTAAAAAATCTTTATTTTCAACTAATTATAGAAAAGAAAAATTGAAAAACTAGTTCAGAGTGGCCCTTTGTGCCCATTACCCAACTTCCCAAACTCCAACAGTCACACCTTATATAATTATGGTACATTATCAAAACCAAGAAACTGACACAGGCACAATCTAATTAACTAAACTATAGACCTTGCTCATATGTCACCAGTTTGTACATGTACTCATTTTCTGATGTCTTTATGCATAGTTCTGTGATGTTCTACCATATATAGATTTGCATAACCACCATCACAATCAAGACAAAGAACTGTTCTGTCACCACAGTGACACTCCCCTGTGCTCCTCCTTTAGAGTCACAACCTCCACCTTTCTTTTTTTTATAGTAATTATGTATCATACATTTAAAATATTCTCCCTGTTGAGAAGCATAGGATATGACTTTCGGATCCAAGAACTTACCTACTTGTCTCTTGTTATCATTTCTGAGTTGCTCATTTTCTGGCCTTGAAACTTTGTGTACTTCAGCTATAGAAGAAGACATGCAAAGTGCCAAATCAACTCAGGGCACATCATCAAAAACTTCGGTAGTCAGAATTACAAACAAACAAACAAAAAAACCCAAAACAAAGCCTGTGCAATGCCCAAAAAACAATACCCACACCACCAACACTTTGAGTCAAATTTGAAAGACCGAACATTCTATCACATTCAGTTTAATTTTCTGGGATCATTCATATGATGTAAATCCTTCTAATGAAAATAAAGTGAGCGGAAAACATTGATCAGTCAATTAAGGAACAGTAAACAGCTAAAGTTCTACCTCGCCTGTGCTCCTGATTCTCTATTGCTTTTTGGCTGGTAGATGGCAAAGGCCTGGTTGATACAGGACTCCTTCTCCCAACAGGTGCTGGAGCAGGTAAGTGGGCCGAGGCGGTCTGCACTGCTTGTTCCATGGTTGGGCTTTTTCTCAAAGGGTCTAACTGAGGGCTTGAACGACCTAAAACGTAACCAAAAGATAAGAAACTACCCTATTGGGGATTTCAAAAATAATCTAGACCCTAAATAAGATTGTCCAGTTTTATTTCTACCAATTCAAATCCTTAGCATAAATTTGAATTAAGCCACTTATCAGACCAGATATTAAGAATGGTTATCCTTAGTGGGCTTGTCATTAGGTTAAAAATAAAAAATAATAATAATTTAAAAAAAACTTCAACAGCTTCAAAACAACCCCCTCCCCCTCACAATTCTGTTATTTCTACTTAGTGGAAGTTTACATTTAAAAAAAATTGCGGCCTGGTACGAGATTCCCTAGAATTATCAAAGGCTATATTGTAGTCAGGTCAAACACAGGCTTTCCCCAATAACAACCATAAAACTATGGTAACTTGTTTTAATTTTTCTTAGTACTTTCTGTAGATGACTAAAACAATACCTTTACATCTATCTACAGGTACTATCTCCATTAAATTTCTATTATAAGAAAGTAAAGGGCCAGGAGCGGTGGCACATGCCTGTAATCCTAGTACTTTGGGAGGCTAAAGCAGGAGGATCGCTTGAGCCCTGGATTTTAAGACCAGTCTAGGTAACATGGTGAAACCCTGTCTCTACTGAAAATACAAAAATCAGCCAGGCATGGTGGCATGTGCCTGTGTTCCCAGCTACTCAGGAGGCTGAGATGGGATAGCTTGAACCCGGGAGGCAGAGGCTGCAGTGAGCCAAGATCGTGCCATTGCACTCCAGCGTAGGTGACAGAGTGAGGCCCTGTCTCAAAAATAAATAAATAAATAAATAAAAAGTAAAGAACTAGAAAGTTAGACAGGTGAAGTTCTTTAATGCTTTAGGGGCTTGGGTAACTAAACAAAAACTAAAACGCCAGCAAAACAAAAACAAAAACAAAAAAAACCAAAAAACAAAACTCTTCAGATAATTACACAGTAGCCATACTCATTCCTTGCCTTTTAAAAGATCACTTGGCAAGTTTTTGCTTAATATGGGGTTTGGCTGGGCACGGTTGCTCACACCTATAATCCCAGCAATTTGGGAGGCTGAGGTGGGCAGATCACTTGAGCTCAGGAGTTCGAGACCAGCCTGGACAACACGGCGAAAGCCTGTGTCTACAACAAATACAAAAATTAGCCAGGCGTGTTGGCACATGCCTGTAACCCCAGCTACTCAGGAGGCTGAAGTGGGTGGATAGCTTGAGCCAGGGAGGCAGAGGTTGTAGTGAGCCGAGATTGGTCCACTGCATCCAGTCTGCGTGACAAAGCTAGACCCTGTCTCAAAAAATACAAAAATAAAAGAGCCAAAACAAAAAATGGGACTTGTACTTATAAATTATATTTTTCCTTTTATGAGGCCAGAGCCTGGTCACAGCATGAACTGAAGAATGTAACATCAGGTGCTCCCATCATGCTTTCTGTCCTGATAATGTTTGCTGTAAATCTCTGCTCAGGCACTCACATCTCATACTTATTCCAAAATATAATATTTTGCTTAAAAAAATAATGCCCATTTCATGCAAAAAATCCCCCAAATATGCTGCAAATGTTACTGTCCATCTGTGCATATTTGCAGGCGTCAAACAACTGGTGAATGCTGACAATGCATTATTATGTACCCAGATGATTCAGGGATATTTTATTAGTAATATTTCCCCAATTTATGATTATCTAAAGTATGCAATTCCAAATGTGCAATAGTATTTTAGCTATTAATGGCAAAGTTAGCCAAATAAATGATCATTTATCAAAACCAAGAAACCAACACAGGCACAATCTAACACTTCAAAATTAAGTTACCACTAAGAAGCACTGCAATTTTTCCATTGGATTATAATGCGAAATCATGGTTTATATAAGTTTTGGTCTAAGGAAACACATTTTATAATCACTTATAAAACACATTTTGTTTTGTTTTCGTTTTTTAGAGACAGGGTAGTGTCTTGCTCTGTCGCTCCAGCTGGAGTGCAGTGGCGCAATCACAGCTCGCTGCAACTTCTAACTCCTGGGCCCCAGTGATCTTCCTGCCTCAGCCTCTTAGGACTATAGGCATGCGCTACCACACCTTGCTAATTTTTTTATTTCACGGGTCTTCTTGAAAAAGCCTACTGCTACAGTTAATTTTATGGTACTACATTAAATCATCTTATAAGTTTATAAAACTACTTTATCAAGGCTTTTGAGAAGAGATCCTACGGCTCACAAGCACTACAGAAGTATAAGCAATGGGGCAATCACAGCAAGTACAGAAACATTTGTTGTGTACTTAAAAAGCCTTTTTACTATTAAGGCCTAATAATCACCATGATGCCAGTTTTGTTATAAACAGGGAAATACAGGTGATACTGTGATACTGGACACATTATTAGGAATAAATCCAGAAGTGATTTCTGCATAATAAAGGCCCACTCCCTTCAGCTATCTTCACAATCTTATTACACTTAAAAGAAAATTCTAGGAATTTTAATTTTGTGAAATTCAGAAATTTTAGTTGATAAAACTTAAATGCAAACCCTAGGACTTCTTTGTCATAGCTACTTATAAATACACCTCTTTTTATTTTTTTTGAGAGGGAGTCTCGCTCTGTCGCCCAGGCTGGAGTGCAGTGGCCGGATCTAAGCTCACCGCAAGCTCCGCCTTCCAGGTTCACACCATTCTCCTGCCTCAGCCTGGGACTACAGGCGCCCGCCACCTCGCCCGGCTAATTTTTTTGTATTTTTTTAGTAGAGACGGGGTTTCACTGTGTTAGCCAGGATGGTCTCAATCTCCTGACCTCGTGATCCACCCGTCTCAGCCTCTCAAAGTGCTGGGATTACAGGCTTGAGCCACCGCACCCGGCCCTTTTCTTTTAATAAACACATACTTCAAAGTTTTTAACATTTTAATCTATTTACTATTTATATATTTTTTGGTGCTCAGTATGAGGGAAAGAATCTAGAGTGACTTTCTCCAAATGATCAGGCAATGTTATTAATTGGAACAGACAGTCTTGTCTCCACTAATTTAAAATAATATCTTTATCATCTATTAAATTATTTTAAGACGAAGTCTTGCTCTGTTGCTTAGGCCAGTGTGCAGTGCTGCAATCACAGCTTGCTGTCACCTTGATCTCCTGGGCTCAAGCAATCCTCTAGCTTTCACCTCTCGATTAGCTGATAGGCGCACCCCATCACACCCAGTTAATTTTTTATTTTTTGAGAGACAGGGTCTTGCTATGTTGCCCAGGCTAGTCTCAAATTCCTAGCTTCTATCTTGACCTCACAAAATGGTGGGGTTTTAGGCATGAACCACTGCACCCAGGATAAATTTGTATTTATACTTGGATCTGTTTCTGACTGCCTATTGCATTCTATTCATCTTATTTTTTTTTTACTGCATTGCTACATTTTATTATCATGTCAGTAAGCCCATTACTTTTATTTTTCAAATATGTCCAGCCACACTTCTATGTTTATTTTAAAGCTAATCTGTTTTACTAAGTTCTCCTACTATTCTATTTGCATTGATTTTTAATTAATTTGCAATAAATTTGATAGCTATGAGAAGTAAAGTCTTCTCAATACTGAATCTTTTTTTTTTTTTTGGGAGACAGTCTCGTTTCTGTCGCTCAGGGTGGAGTGAGGTGGTGCAGTTAGGGCTCACTGCAGCCTCGGCCTCCTGGGCTCAAGTGATCCTTCTGCCTCAGCCTCTTGAGTAGCTAGGACCACAGGTGTCCACCATCATACTCTGCTTATTTTTAAAATTTTTTGGTAGAGATGATGTTTCACTACATTGCTCAGGCTGGTCTCAAACTCCTGGACTCAGGTGATCATCCTGGCTCTGCCTCCCTGAGTGCTGGTAACATTCTTGTTCTTTTATCTAGGAATAAGATGTTTCTTCCATTATGTGACTTTTTTTTTTTTTAGAGATGGAGTCTCGTTCTGTCACCCAGGCTGGAGTGCAGTGGCATGATCTTGGCTCTCTGCAAGCTCCACCTCCCAGGTTCACGCCATTCTCCTGCCTCAGCCTCCTGAGTAGCTGGGACTACAGGCGCCCGCCACCACGCCTGGTTAATTTTTTGTATTTTTAGTAGAGACGGGGTTTCACCGTGTTAGCCAGGATGGTCTCAATCTCCTGACCTCGTGATCCGCCCACCTCGGCCTCCCAAAGTGCTGGGATTACAGGCGCAAGCCACCACACCCGGCCTATATGTGACTTTTAAGTCCCTCTCTTACATTATCATAGAAGTTGGTCATATTTCTTACTATGACCAACTTATTTCTTATTATATATTTTGTATACAATTTCTATTTTGCATTACTGTAATCTTTTCTCCTTATTATATAATCAATGGATTAGGCTTTAGGACTATTTTTTTTTTTTAAGATGGAGTCTTGCTCTGTTGCCCAAGCTGGAGTGCAGTAGCGTGATCTTGGCTTACTGCAATCTCTGCCTCCCGAGTTCACGTGATTCTCCCACCTCAGCCTCCTGAGTAGCTGGGATTACAGGTGCACGCCACCATGCCCTGCTAATTTTTGTAGTTTTAGTAGAGATGGGGGTTTCACCATGTTGGTTGGCCAGGCTGGTCTCGAGCCCCTGACTGCAGGTGATCCACCTGCCTTGGCCTCCCAAAGTGCTGGGATTACAAGCATGAGCCACTGTGCCCGGCCAGAACTACTGACTTTTGTATATTTAATTTACATTTTGCCTCTGCCTAATTTAAGTTCCTTAATTAGTTCTCATTCTTCATGAATAACACTAATTTCAATATTTATGCTTCTTCTTTTTCATGTGTTCCTGATTTAACTAAAAATTCCAGAATAGGCTGGGCACTGTGGCTCATGCCTATAATCCCAGCACTTTTGGGAGGCTGAGGTGGGTGGATCACTTGAGCCCAGGAGTTCCAGACCAGCCTTGGCAACATGGCGAAACTCCATCCCTACAAAACTAGCTGGTGGTACTTGCTTGTGATCTCAGCTAATTGGGAGGATGGCCTGAGCTCAGGAGGGGGAGGCTGCAGTGAGCCATGATCACACCACCACATTCCAGTCTGGGAGACAGAGCAGGACCCTACCCCAAGAACAAACAATCTTTAGAATGCTTAAAAATTAAGCAAGAAGGCTGGGCGTAGTGGCTCACGCCTATAATCTCAGCACTTTGGGAGGCCAAGGGGGGTGGATCACTTGAGGTCAGGAATTTGAGACCAGCCTGACCAACATGGCGAAACCAAAACTCTACCAAAAATACAAAAAATGAGCTGGGCGTGGTGGCACGTGCCTGTAATCCCAGCTACTTGGGAGGGTGAGGCAGGAGAATCGCTTGAACCTGGGAGGTGGAGGTTGCAGTGAGCCGAGATTGTGCCACTGCACTCCAGTCTGGGTGACAGAGCAAGACTCCATCTTAAAAGAAAGAAAAAAGAAAAAAATTAAGCTAATCAATATGAGTAACAGTAAGAACTATTTCAAAATATCTTAAGTGAAATACATAAGATTATGTTTAGCATTGAATTTTCAACCTTAATAGCTTTTTAAAACACTGTTTTGTGATTATAAGTCTTTCTGAAATGACTTAACATTGCTTTACTAAACAAACAAACAAACAAACAAAAAATCCATTCACATAAAGCAATGAGCCAAAAATACCCATATTAGAAGTGGATACAAATAGATAAGGAAAAGCCGAGCATGGTGGCACAAGGCTGTAGCTCCAGCTACTGGGGAAGCTAAGGCGGGAGGCTTGTTTGGGGACAGGTGTCCAAGGCTGCAGTGTGCTATGATCACACCTGTGAAGAGCCACTGCATTTCAGTCTGGGCAGCATAGTGAGACCCATCTCCTAAAAAAAAAAAAAAAAAAAAGCCAGGCCCAATAGCTTATGCCTGTAATCCCAACACTTTGAGGAGGCCAAGGCAAATGGATCGCTTGAGCCCAGGAGTTTGAGACCAGCATGGGCAATATAGGGAGACCTCAACTCTAATAAGTAAATAAAAGAAAGAAAAAGATTAAGAAAAAAGAAAGAAAGAAAACAAAGAATAAAAGGTATGGATAACCATTTAAAATTATGAGACTGGCTGGCTGAAAAGCAGAATTTTAATAAATAAAATAATCCTTTAAGAAGCTTATTAAAATACAAATCCTCAGGCTCCAGGTATTCTGATGTATAAGTCTCAGGATTTAAATTTTTAAGAAGCAACCCAGATGATTCAGTTGTGGGTGGCCTACATTGAGAACTACTACTCTCCATCCTGTGGGGATGTTAGGGAAAATGTAACAGCATAATACACAGTTTTTTTCAGATGATATTTCCAATTCATCTTGGATAGCTCAACTTTAATGGTGAGTCTGAGCCTAATTTGATATATTTAAGTGTTACATACAAGTTATATAATTTCTTTGCAAAAAAAGTCCAACTGAGAGAATGCTCAACTTTTTAGTTTCATGATCTAAGAACTGTAATAAGTCTAAATAGTGAGCGTCATTCAATAATATATTCATTGCAATACACCAATTTGGAGAAAACTTTTACAAGCTGCAAAAGCTCTTACATTCAGAAAAAGAGAAAAACCACTATAGAAGTTTAGAATGGAAATACTTTAGGATGAGATAGCTTACCTTGAGATAACTGTGTTTTTAGAGATCTTGAATCCTGTGTAAAGGCAGAACCAACCGCACTACTTTGGGGTAAGGTACCACTGTTTGATGTTTCTGTTCCAAAGGACGTCAAAGAGTTTCCAGCTTCAAGAGATTTTTTTAAATGATAAAAAAATTTAAAAAAAGTTTTACATTTTTCAATGATATAAAGTAATGTAGCATTTTAATGATGGTAATTGTCTATTTCTCCCCCCAAAATCTGTACAAATTAATAATCTTGGAAATTGAAGCGTACTGAATAGTTTGGGAATTCTATGGCAATATGGGGGGCAGGGTGGGGGAGCCAATATACTGTCCACTATCCTTGGATGCAAGCTATGTTTATAACACATGGAATACTGTCCCAGGCAGATATGCAGATGGGACAGCAAGGACCCATATCAGCTAGAGAAGTAGCAGAAATGGTACATTCAACACCAACATTAAGGTTCAATGATTCTAATACTAAGTATCTGGACAAATAGCCAAATTAGCAGACAGGTTTACAAGGAGCTTTTTCAGCATTTCCAAGGCAACAGACTCTGGTTTCAAGGCTTCTCCTTAAGATGGGACTGTGAGGCTGCATTCTGCCTAAAGCAGCTGCAAAAAGTTCTGGCAATATGAGTAACAAAGTCCCTAGAAAGGGCCCAATTCTCTGCCATACTAGGTTATATCAAATTTCTTTAAGTTTCTACAGTACTTAGGGATCATTCACTTTTGATATACTGTGCTCTCTCCTTAGTATTTCATCTGTGCAGGTTTTCACTATATTTCAACAGCACCTCCCCGCTCTACAACCTCTAAATCCAACCTAAAGATGGTAGTCAGAGTGATTTTTTACAAAATATAAATGTAATCACACTACTATCGTGCTTTAGACCTTCTGATGGCTTCCCCTCAAGATAAAAGTTCAAACTATTTACTTCAGTTAATAAAACCTACCTCTTCTCTCATCATTTTCTATACTTTCACCAGTCCAGCCCACAGCAGAAGTTTATCCTTCTGCTCTTAAAACACATGAAGATTACAATCATGCCCCTTGCAATCTGCTCATTTTCAGGCTCCAGTTCCTTCAACCATAACTCACTTCACACGGTCTTTATAACACTCTCCCCTTCCTTTCTTGGACTCCTAATTTAATGAATTCTATTTGTTCTTATCCCTCTTAAAATGTGGCTTCAGGGCCAGGTGCAGTGGCTCACACCCGTAATCCCAGCACTTTGGGAGGCCGAGGTGGGCAGATCACGAGGTCAAGAGTTCAAGACCAGCCTGACCAATATGGTGAAACCTCGTCTCTACAAAAATTCAAAAATTAGCCGGGCGTGGTGGTGCATGCCTGTAGTCCCAGCACTCGGGAGGCTGAGGCAGGATGATTGCTTGAGCCTGGGAGGCAGGGGTTGCAGTGAGCCAAGATTGGGCCACTGCGCTCCAGCCTGGGCAACAGAGTGAGACTCTTGTCTCAAAAAAAATAAAAAAAGTGGCTTCAGAAAACAGCACAGTATCTTAGTATCTTAGACAAGGGGAGCTAGTGGGACTCCCTTGAAGGTGAAATCCAGTCTCGCTAGAGCTCCAGTAAGCTCAGGAGAAGCCTAACACAACTACCCATAATATCCCAGAAATGTAGGGACTGGTGCTTTCAAGAATTCTGTAGGGAGTAGAACCCATCCAGTTATTTCTAGTATTCTTAGGCGATGACCAAGACATCAGCCACTTTGAGATGTATGTTTCCATCTCCATGCTGCTCTGTGTTTCCTCACCTGGCTTGGCCTCCCATTGCTTGTCCTCTGGATTACGCATTCAATGGTTAGAGCAAATCTCTTACGTGAGTTCCTGATCATGACACATACCCCTCCCTTTACTCCAATTCTACTACCAATTTATGTCTATAATCTATTTCAAATTATTTTTAATTTATAGTTAAAGCCAGGTGTCAAGTTTTATTTTTTCCACAGATAACCAGCTGCTGCAACACCCCTTATTATAACAATGTCTTTTCTCTCCATTGAACTGTCTTGTTACTCTGTTGTAAGTATTTGAGTGGGTCTATTTCTGGATTCTCTATTCTTTATTCCTGGTCTGTTAATGTGGTAAGTTACAACGGATTTTCAAATGTTGCAGCTTCCCAGTCCTGAGATAAATCTTTGTCATTATATACAATCCTTCTTCTGAAGTGCTGGTTTCTACTTCTAATGAACATTCTTACATTGATGTTCATGGGAGACAGTGATCTATAATTATCTTGTAACAATCTAGTCATAGTTGGTATTTCAGTTATTTGGCTTTGGTTATAGGGTCAGCAAATATTTCCTCTTCTTCTATTCTCTGAACTTTCTTTTTCTCTTTTTGAGATGGAGTCTTGCTCTGTCACCAGGCTGGAGTGCAGTGGCGTGATCTTGGCTCACTGTAACCTCCATCTCCTGACCTCGTGATCCGCCCACCTCGGCCTCCTAAAGTGCTAGGAATACAGGCGTGAGCTACCGTACCCAGCCTTTTTTTCCTTTTTAAGAGACAGGGTTTTTGCTCTGTTGCCTTGGCTGGAGTGCAGTGGCACGATCATGGCTCACTGCAGCCTTGAACTCCTGGGCTCAAGAGATCCTCCCGCCTCAGCCTCCCGAGTTACTGGGACTACAGGCATGTATCATGGTGCATAGCTGTCTGAGTTTGTGTAAGATTAGTAAAAATTATTTCTTCCCTAAATGTTTGGTAGAAAGTAACAGTAAACAGTCTAGAATTTTCTTTCTGGGTGATGTGAAATTACTGCTGCAATTTCATTAAAAGATACAGAGATAACTGAGATTTTATTTCCTCTTGTGTTGGTTTATTATTTTTCAAGAAATTTGTCCACTTCATTTAAACTATCACATTTGCTGACACAAAGCAATTCATATATTCCCATATTATTCTTTTAAGGTCTACACTGATGTCTAGTCTTTCTTTTTTTTTTTTTTTTTTTTTTTTGAGACGGAGTCTCGCTCTGTCGCCCAGGCTGGAGTGCAGTGGCGCGATCTCGGCTCACTGCAAGCTCTACCTCCCGGGTTCACGCCATTCTCCCGCCTCAGCCTCCGAGTAGCTGGGACTACAGGCGCCCGCCACCACGCCCGGCTAGTTTTTTGTATTTTTAGTAGAGACGGGGTTTCACCATGTTAGCCAGGATGGTCTCGATCTCCTGACCTCGTGATCCACCCGCCTCGGCCTCCCAAAGTGCTGAGATTACTGGCTTGAGCCACCGCGCCCGGCCTGATGTCTAGTCTTTCATTCCTGGTATTGGCAACTTGCTTGGTTCTTCTTTCTTCCCTTAATCAGTTTTGTTAGGGGCTTATCAATCTTATAAAATAAATAAATAAATAAAAAAACCCACCCCAAAGAAACTCGTCTTTGCTGATATATAATCTATTTCTATTTCACTGATTTCTGCTCTTATCTTTTTATTTTCTTCCCCCTCTACTACTTTTGGAATAATTTTCTTTCACTTTTTTCCTAGCTGTCCCCTGACGTCCTCACCAACTGTTTTTAGAGACATGGTCTCACTCTGTCACCCAGGCTAGAATGCAATGGCACGATCACAGTTCACTGCAGCCTTGAACTGCTGGGCTCAAGGAATCCTCCCACCTCAGTCTCCCAAGTAGTTGGGACTGCAGGCATTCACCACCATGCCCAGCTAACCATTTTTCCTAGCTTTGTTTTTTTTTTGGTGAGACAGAGTCTTGCTCTGTCGTCTAGGCTGGAGTTCAACAGTGCGATCTCGGCTCACTGCAACTTCCACCTCCGGGTTCAAGCGATTCTCCCGACTCAGCCTCCTGAGTAGCTGGGATTACAGGCACCTGCCATCATACCTGGCTAATTTTTGTATTTTTGTAGAGATGAGGTTTCAAAATGTTGGTCAGGCTGGTCTCGAACTCCTGACCTTAGGTAATCTGCCCGCCTTGACCTCCCAAAGTGCTGGGATTACAGGTGGGAGACACCACACCTGGCCCTTTCCTAGCTTCTTAAACTGGTAGCTTAGAGCACTGACTTTTACAATTCTTATTTTCTTTTTCTTTTTATTTGAGACAGTCTTGCTCTGTCACCCAGGCTGGAGTGCAGTGACGCCATCTCGGCCCACTGCAACCTCTTCCTCCCCAGCTCAACCAATTCTCCTGCCTCCGCCTCCCAAGAAGCTGGGACTACAGGTGCATGCCAACGTGCCTGAGTAATTTTTGTATTTTTAGTAGAGACAGGTTTTTACCACATTGGCCAGGCTGGTCTCGAACTCCTGACCTCAAGTGACCCGCCCACCTCAGCCTCCCAAAGTGCTGGGATCATGGGCATGAGCCACTGTGCTATGAAAGTTTTCCTAAACACAGTTTTAGCTACACCTACAAACTTTCTGGTTATTAAATTAAAAATACATTATTTTAAAAGTATATTATTTTTTTTTAGAGACAAGGTCTAGCTCTGTCGCCTTTTCTGGAGTGCAGTGGCAGAATCACAGCTCACTGCAGTCTTGAATTCCTGGGCTCAAGCAAGTCTCCCACCTCAGCCTCCTGAGTGCTGTGACTACAGGTATGTACAACCATACCCAGCTAATGAAAAATTTTTTTTTTGTAGTGACAAGGTCTCCCTATGTTCCCCAGGCTGGTCTTGAACTCCTGGCCTCAAGTGATCCTCCCACCTTGGCCACCCAAAGTTCTGGGATTACAGGTGTATGCTATCACACCTGGCCTAGATTAAAAATATTCTCTAATCTCCCTTTAAATTCTCCTTTGATCTATTAGTGACTAACAAGTTTACTTGATATCAAATTATCTGAGGATTTTTCAAGTTACCTTTATTAATTTCAAGTTTATTTTGTGATTTAAGAATATACCATGTATGATTTTATTCCTTTTGGAATTTAGTGTGACTTATTTTATGATCCAGTATTTGATCTATATTGTTGAGCAATATAGATCAAAACAATATTCTGCAATTGTTGGGTACACTGTATTATAAAGTTACACATTTAGGACTGTTGTAGCTTCCTGATGAATTGATCCTTACCTTTATGAAGAACCAACCCCCGCCCCTGCTTTATCTCTGGAAGTAATTCTGACCTTTAAGCTCCTTTGTCTGATATTAATGTATGTTTTCTTGTTATTGGTGTTTGCATGGTATACCTTTTCTATTCTTTCACTTTCAGTGCATTTCTTATAAACATAATATAGTTGGGCCTTATCTCTTTTTTTTAAATTCAGTCTGACACTCTCTGCCTTTTAATTGAAATGTTTAATCCCTTCAACGTTTTATCAAAGTAGATCTTTAACAATCTTTTTTTTTCTTTTTTTGAGGCAGGGTCTCACTCTGTCGCTCAGGCTGGAGTGCAGTGGCATGATCTTGACTCACTGCAACCTTTGCTTCCTGGGTTCCAGGGATTCTCCGGCCTCAGCCTCCTGAGTAGCTGGGATTACAGGTGCACGCCACCATGCCCAGCTCATTTTTTTGTATTTTTAGTAGAGACAGGCTTTCACTGTGTTGGCCAGGCTGCTCTTGAACTCCTGACCTCAAATGATTCACCCGTCTCAGCCTCCCAAAGTGTTGGGATTACAGGCGTGAGCCACTGTGCCTGGTCTGATCTTTAACAATCCTTAGTTTAACATCCATAATGGTTGAAACACCCCCTGACTTTATGCTAACTGTAAAGTTCATAAGCATCTCTTCAAGCTTCATCACTCGGTGATTAAAAATTAGTCTATACAAACACTGGAGCCCTAAGAGAACCATCCTCCAATATGGTTTGGCTATTTCATCAACTAAAATGTACCTACTGATGGTCTATTCAGCCAATATTCCTCCATCTGGCACATAAGATTATGAGACTTAAACAGCATGCCACGACATGCTAGTCAACCTGTCTCAATTATTTGAGAACAACCAGCTGACCTTATCAATTGGAGTAAAATATAACAGAAAAAATATCTAATTGCTCCATGTTTCTTCATTTTAATCCTTGCTATAGAATTACTTTAGATAGTTGGTCAATCTATACCTTTCACTGTTTCTATTAATCCTTTTTCTAACTGCAGCAGCAAGCTCTTGCCACTGTGCAGTGGTAACATAGGGGAATACTGTTTTGATGCTTCATTTATTGTGAGATGTTTAATTTTTCCGAGAGTTCAGAAATTAAGGCCAGTAATGATCTAATCTCTTATACATAAGAATTATTTTTGCATCAACTTTAAGAAAGGTGCTTTATTTCTACCTGGTATATTATTCTTCTCAATGTATGAGAGTATATATTCTTCATAGACTTGCCAAAAGAGTATGTATATAATGAAGCTTTTGAGTTTTTGCCAAACTGATAGTGAGAAATCGTGTCTTAGTGTAGATTTAATTTGTATGTTTTTCACTATAAACAAGGTGATTTTTTTTTTTTTTTTTGAGACACAGTCTGGCTCTATTTCCCAAGCTGGAGTGCAGGGGTGCGCTCTTGGCTCACTGCAACCTCTACCTCTCAGGCTCAAGCAATCCTCCCACCTCAGCCTCTGGAGGAGCAGGGATTACAGGAGTGTGCCACTATGCTTGCCTAATTTTTTTTTTTTTTTTGGTAGAGATAGGGTTTAGCCATGTTGCCCCCAGGCTGGTCTCCAACTCCTGAGCTCAAGCAATCCTCCCGCCATGGCCTCCCAAAGTGCTAAGGTCTTTGTACTCCAGCCCGGGAGACAGAGTCTCAAAAACAAAACAAAACAAAAACCAAACCAACCAACCAAACAAATGAAAAAAAGAAAAAAACAAACAAAAAAACTTATTAAAAAGCAATAATAAGGGTGGGCATGGTGGTTCCCAACACTTTGGGAGGCGGAGGCAGGCAGACTGAGCCCAGGAGTTCAAGATCAGCCTGGATAACATGCTGAAATGCTGTCTTTACAAAAAATACAAAAATTAGCCAGGTATGATGGCACATGCCTGTAGTCCCAGCTACCAGGGAGGTTGAGGTGGGAGGACTGCTTGAGCCCAGGAGGTCTAGGTTGCAGTGAGCCATGGTTGTGCCACTGAACTCCAGCCTAGGTGACAGAACGAGACCCTGTCTCAAAAAATAAATAAAAATAAAAAGCAATAGTAATAACACGAAAATGTAAACATATAAAATTTTCTCATCAAATAGCAATAGTGTGATCCAGATTCATTTAAATTTCCTTTTAAAATCAGAATACTAGGAACCAAAAATGAAAAGAGGCCTAGCTTAAAATCTGGTTTACTTTGTGCCAACAAAAGCTAAATTTGGCCGGGCACGGTGGCTCACACCTGTAATCCTGGTACTTTGGGAGGCTGAGGTGGGCGGATCACGAGGTCAGGATTTTGAGACCAGCCTGACCAACGAGGTGAAACCCTGTCTCTACTGAAAATACAAAAATTAGCCAGGTGTGGTGGTGCATGCCTGTAATCCCAGCTACTCAGGAGGCTGAGGCAGAAGAGTCGCTTGAATCTGGGAGGAGGAGGTTGCAGTGAGCCGAGATCACACCACTGCACTCTAGCCTGGGAGACAGAGCAAGACGTCGTCTCAAAAACCAAGCTAAATTTGAGTTAATTCCTTTTCTGAAAAACATCTGTCACCTTGACCAATGCCACAGCTTTCCTCTTCCTGATTTGGTAACTTGTAACACTTAGTTTTCTAATTAGCCACTCCACAAATTATCCTAACCGATATGGAAATCAATTAATCAAAAATAATCTGACCCTGCACAAATTATTCTACTGACATGGAAAACACCAGTAAAATCTTCTACTTTTGTGACACCCAAATAATAAAACAACAACCCACAATAATATTAAAATTAGATCAAAATATTTATAAAAAGCATTTCACAGCCGGGCGCGGTGGCTCAAGCCTGTAATCCCAGCACTTTGGGAGGCTGAGACGGGCGGATCATGAGGTCAGGAGATCGAGACTATCCTGGCTAACCCGGTGAAACCCCGTCTCTACTAAAAAAATACAAAAAACTAGCCGGTTGAGGTGGTGGGTGCCTGTAGTCCCAGCTACTTGGGAGGCTGAGGCAGGAGAATGGCATAAACCCAGGAGGCGGAGCTTGCAGTGAGCTGAGATCCGGCCACTGCACTCCAGCCTAGGCGACAGAGCGAGACTCCGTCTCAAAAAAAAAAAAAAAAAAAAAGAAAGCATTTCACAACCACAAAATACTCTGACTAGAGAGTAAACCTTGAAGAATGGCAGAAGCAGTAGTTACTATATAGATACTATGTGCTTGATCCTGCTCAAATTTTTGAACATAATTAGTTACATAAACTTCATGGTAACATAAGAAGTACAATGATGATCTCAAAGTCAGTTAACTATTTAATTTAGTCAAAGAAGCCTCAAAAAGGATAATACAATCTGCAATCATTCCTTATTTGAATCCCCAGGAAAGGACTCTAAGTTATAGTTAACACACAGTATATCTTGATTTAACATGAGTAACATTGATCTTACTACTGGATTTGGAAATTTATGGACCTAAGTTACACTATTTCACCTAAAATAAGTCTAAAAGGAATTAATTTTTAATTCTGAAAAATGTCAAACCTATGTTAAAATTGAAGGAGTACAGAGAGTATCAATATATTCCTCACCTAGATTCATCAACTGCTAACATCTAACCAAACCCACTCTGCTTCTCCATCTTTATACCTTAATATGCACATTTTTCTTTTGTTTAGAGAGGCTAAAATCAATTTGGTTCTTTACTTTTAAATACTTCAAAACCACCTCCCCCAAACAAAAACACTCTCCCATATGATTAACCAGAAAATGAACAGTAATAACAACATCCAACAATTAGTCCATACTCAAAAGTTCCTTAGCAGTCCCTAAAATGTTCTTCACACCAACTTTTTCTTTAAGTTTTCTTTTTCTCCCCTGCAGGAAACAAACACGCCAACTTTTTAAAAGCCCAGGATTCGATTCTATATTACATTTGGATGTTACGTCTCTTCAGTCTTTGCCAGCCTAAAACAGTTCTGCTGCCTCTCTCCATTCTTTGTAATATTGAATCTTTTGAAGAGTGTGGATAACTGTCTTGCAAAACAACCCACCTTCTGGATATATATGCCCATTTCTTCAAAATTAGATTCTGCATATTCAGCAAGAACCCCACAAAAGTGATATTATGTTTTGCCCCCCACCCCAATAATCGCAACAGGAGACACATAATTGTTTATGGCAATGCTAAACTTGAGCACTTGACGAAGTTGGTAACCACCAGATGTCTGTGTTACAAGGGTACATTTTTCCCCCTTTGTAAACTGTGGGATGATACTTTAAGATCATCTTAATATCCTGTCCTAACACCTTTCACCCAATGACTTCAACATCTAATGATAATCCTTGCTAACTATTATACTGAGATTAGAAAATGGCAATTTTCTTTATCAATTTTATTTACCACTCCTTCTACTTATTAGCAGACATCTTTATGTGAAAAAAGTAGATCTTTTCCTTTGTTTTTCAATGGGCCCTGGTTCCTTTTAGTGGGGAGTGGTATTTAGAAACTGAGTCTACATGTGTTCTTTGCTACTGGGTTTCCATTGTTTCTAGGTCCTTTCTATGAACAGAGCTAGGAACTCACCAGTTTTTAAAAAAATGGGTCCATACTCATACCATCTATTTACATTCAGCATCACAGGGTTCTTTCTCACCTTTCCCATTCCATATTTATATCTCCCTTCTCCATGGTAAAAACACTATTTCCCAATATAAGTATTTTATTCATTTGCCCTATTCTATAATACATACAAAACAGTTTAAGAATTAACACCTGGCTGGGTGCAGTGGCTCACACCTGTAATCCCAGCACTTTTGGAGCCCAAGGTGGGCAGATCACTCGATGTCAGAAGTTTGAGACCAGCCTGGACAACAGGGGAAAACCCTGTCTCTACAAAAAATACAAAAAAAAAAAAAAAAAAAGAAATCTAGCTGGGAGTGGTGGTGCACGCCTATAATCTCAGATACTTGGGAGGTTGAGGTGGGAGGATGGCTTGGGCCTGGGAGGCAGAGGTTGTAGTGAGTCGGGATCGTGCCACTACACTCCAGCCTGGGTGTGAGCCAGACATTATCTCCAAAAAAAAGAAAACACACACAAAAAAAACCAAAAACCAAAAACACCAATAATACAAATCAAAGTCAAGTTTTCTAAATAGTTCTATTTGTTGTTAGAATATATCCTACTAAGCGCGTAAAAGTCATCTGAATTATTTTTTCTTCTGTGTGATTATCAATTTAATATGTAATAGCATCTGTGGTTTCTCTGTTCATATTCATTCAGTTTTATCTATTTTTTTTTAGACGGAGTTTCGCTGTTGTGGCCCAGACTAGAGTGCAATGGCACGATCTCAGCTCATTGCAACCTCTGCCTCCTGGGTTTCAAGCGATTCTCCTACCTCAGCCTCCCGAGTAGCTGGGATTACAGGCATGCACCACTACGTCCAGCTAATTCTGTATTTTTAGTAGAGGTGCGGTTTCTCCATGTTGGCCAGGCTGGTCTCGAACTCCCTACTTCAGGTGATCTATCCACCTTAGTCTCCCAAAGTGCTGGCATTACAGGCGTGAGCCACCGCGCCCAGCTCATTCAGTTTTAGTTTGCTTTTTTTGCCGTTCTTTTTTATTTTGTGAATAAGTAAAACATTTAAATGCTTAAGTCACACCTGTATAAAAAGTATATTCATTGGAAGGAATTTAATAATTTTAACAAAACTTGTTAGCATATTAATGAGTGTCAAGATACACCTGAAACTAAATTTGTGGTGCAGTGAAAGAGTAAACTGATAATATAATTATTTCAAAGAAATTTTAAAAGATTAGGGGCAAAAGCTTGAGATTTAAAGTTGCTTTTTTTTTTTTAAAGCTGTTCTTTACCGTGGGAATAAAAGTGTACTTAAACACTAAAATGCACAGCTATAAAAACAAAACAACACTGAGCTAATCTGATTACATCCAGCTTTTGCACTCAATAGCCCTTGACCCTCCAGCCGTAAGTAAGCCTGTCATTCACTCAGTCCTGCTATACATTCTCATTAGTTTTGTTTCAAACCCAGTGTTACAGAAACAAAACACCAAGCCCTCAATCATGCTATGCGTATCTTTATGTGTGCATGTCTTATGTATGTTTAAAATAAACGTTTTAGGCCAGGCTTGGTGGCACATGCCTGTAATCCCAGCACTTTGGGAGGCTGAAGTGGGTGGATCACTTGAGGTCAGGAGTTCGAGACCAGCTTGGCCAACATGGTGAAACCCCATCTCTACTAAAAATACAAAAAAATTAGCCGGGAGTGGTGGTGCACACCGGTAATCCCAGCTACTCAGGAGGCTGAGGCAGGAGCACTGCTTAAACCTGGGAGATGGAGGTTGCAGTTAGTGGAGATCATGCCACTGTACTCCAGCCTGGGCAACAGAGTGAGACTCTGCCTCAAAAAAAAAAGAAAAAAAAAAATTTGATTAATTAAAATCCAGGCCAGGCACAGGGGCTCACCTGAGGTCAGGAGTTCAAGATCAGCCTGGTCAACATGGTGAAACCCCACCTCTACTGAAAATACAAAAATTAGCTAGGTGTGGTGATACATACTGTAATCCCAGCTATTTGTGAGGCTAAGGCACGAGAATTGCTTAAACCCAGGAGGCGGAGGTTATAGTGAGCCAAGATAGTGCCACTGGACTTCAGCCTGAGTGACAGAGTGAGACTTTGTCTTAAAAAAAAAAAAAAAATCCAATTACCAATAAGATTTGGTAGATACTGGATATACCCAGGTGTAAAAAAAATGTTACCTCATGAAAACTGACTTTTAAAAACCCACTAATATCATTAAGAATATTAAATAAAGGCTTTAAGATATCATCAAAATATGTTCTGAATGCCATAAAACAAAGTTACAAAAGGAAACATCAAACAACATTTCTAAAAGTTTGTGTTGAGTTTCTATAAACTCAAAGAAAGGAAGAATACAAAAACAAACAAAAAAATAAAAGAAAAAGAAAACATACCAACACCAACAGCACCAAACTGCTGCCCAACTAAGGAACTTGGACTGAACTGACTGTATGTGGGCATCCTGCCGAAAGGCCCGTAAGAACCCATGGACTGGAATGAAGAAGTCGATGAGCCTAGTGAGGACTGAAGGAAAATCATGAGTTATCTTTCCAAGCTCTAAGCAACATGTATATAATGAAAAAAATTTCCAGATTTTTACACTTTTAAGAAAACTATTAAAACTACTAAATATAAAACGAATTACAATATGCACTTAACATTAAAATAGCCAAACGACCTTCTGATTTCAATATTTGTCTATAATGTGCCAATTATACTCAATGTAACTTACGAATACTTTTTCTACACTAAACTCCCCATTTAAGAGTTTTATAGATTGAGGAAAGAAAGTTAAGTACAGTAACTTTGCTTAAAGAAAAATATGAGAAAAATCACACTTAGTAATAATGGGTTTTAGTCTGATGCTGATATAAATCTCAAATGTGATTTCACTCTTATTTTCAATCATTTGAGGCCTACTATTATATTCACATGAAAGAGATGCAGAAACAAACATATCCCACATAAAACCATTTACATGTTTACTTATAGTTATATTAAGTGGAAGAACATTTTATAAAAACTTTAACTTAAATCTAAAGCATATAAAATACATAACATATACTAATACATGTACTTCATATATTATCTTATTATAAACTGTTTCATAATATAAACATGAAGTATATTAAAGGCTACCAGGACATACATTCACTGATAGCAGGACCTTTTCATTGTGTTCACTACTAGTGTTAAGCACATGCCAGACACTCTGTAAATACTACGGAATGAATGAATAAGAAGATCAAGTAGAAGTTTGTGATGACTGGAAGAAGTTACTCAACACCATTTTCATATGCACTCTCTTAGTTTTTCTCCTTCTATAAAACTGATTACTCAAATAACTGGTTTCCTGGAGAATTATCGAAAGCCATATAAGAGACAGTAAGGTAACACCAGTGTTTGGTGTAGGGAGCTATCTCTATTAAGAAAGTGTCTCTTCCTTCTCCATTTAAAGAGATTTACATTTTCGGCCAGGCGCGGTGGCTCACGCCTGTAATCCCAGCACTTTGGGAGGCTGAGGCGGGTGGATCACGAGGTCAGGAGATCGAGACCATCCTGGCTAACACGGTGAAACCCCATCTCTACTAAAAATATAAAAAATTAGCCGGGCATGGTGGCAGGCGCCTGTAGTCCCAGCTACTTGGGAGGCTGAAGCAGGAGAATGGCATGAACCCGGGAGGCAGAGCTTGCAGTGAGCCGAGATCACGCCACTGCACTGCAACCTGGGCAACAGAGCAAAACTCTATCTCAAAAAAAAAGTAAATAAATAAAATAAAGAGATTTACATTTTCTCCGATTCTTTCAGGTTTCCTTTCACCAAAATAAGACTTAACAAGGGTAGGGGTAGATGATTAAAAAGTTTAAATTGGGAGATTTAAGAGTTGACCTAAATATGTTAAAATACATTTATGTTTGTGTTTTCTTATTATATAACATTGTGGGCCAGGCACAGTGGCTCATGCCTGTAATCCCAGCACTTTGGGAGGCTGAGGTGGGCGGATCACCTGAGGTCAGGAGTTTGAGACCACGCTGGCCAACATGGTGAAACCTCATCTCTACTAAAAATACAAGAATTAGCCGGGCGTGGTGGTGCGTGCCTGTAGTCCCAGCTACTCAGGAGGCTGAGGCAGAAGAATCGCTTGAACCAGGGAGGCAGAGGTTGCAGTAAGCCGAGTTCGCGCCACTGTACTCCAATGACTGTTTCAAAAAAAAAAAGGAAGAAAAAAAACCCCCCAGCATTGCATATCGTAACATATGCAGAACAATGTGATTTCGCTTTTTGTTCCCCATTAAGCCTAATAATCTTACCTAAGAATAGCTGTTATTGCCCTGGTTTGCAATATAAACCATATCTCAATAGCATGGTAGCACGGATTCTAGATTCTAAAGCAGGCTGCCTGGATCTGTTCAAATAGTGACTCTACCTGAATTTCCTCACTTGTTAAAAGTGAGAATAATTATGGTACCAACCTCAGAGGGTGTCTTATATGTACACCACTTCCACAGCGTAGCCTTCAAGGTTAGCTACTGCAATTGTTGTTGACATTAGAAAATATTTCATAACAAATTCTTCAGCTGTTTCTTATCTTAGTTCTAATTTATGATTAGAGAAAAACCTAGATGAGAACATTATCCAGTAATTTCAGGTATCCAGGTAACTTGAAAATGATAAGCTACATGAACATTCAACTGGAGAGAAAAAAGCCAAGGCTATCCCTGTGTGGAGTTTACCTGTATTCCAAGACAAATTTACCATCAGTTACCTGAACGATAGCTGGGTCTTGAGGCAAAGAACACTGTGGTTTTGGTGGCTCACAAACAGTAAGGTCTTTAATGTCACTCCCACGGAATATAATGTATTCAAAGACTTCATCTCGAGGTGGTATTGGACGATCTGTCGGTCTGTCTTCTGTACCAAAGGATCGAACTGGCAAGAAAACAAAGGATATGAGATGTGTGACTACTCATTACATTCAGGTAGTACCCCAGATTCTAAGTGTTGTATTTCAAGTACTAAGCAGTAGTTCCGAAATGTCTGAGAAAGTATTCATTAATCTATAGCTAAATAATTTTTTTAAAAGAGGAAAATAGAGTGGGTTTTGCCTGAAGTTAAATATACGCAATATAAAAGACTATCAGTATTACGAGGTTGTGCTCCTCTTATATTTTTATTTATTTGTATCTTTAGTGGTTGTAGTGAGGTGTTAAAATGTCCTTTCTTTATTTATTTATTGATGAGCCTGGGTCTCTGTATCCCAGGCTGGAGTGCAGTGGTGTGGTCACGGCTTCCTGCAGCCTCCGTTTCCCGGGCTCAGGCAATCCTTCCATCTCAACATCCCGTGTAGCTAGGACCACAGGTATGTGCCACTAAGCCCAGCTAATTTTTTTTATTTTTTAGTAGAGATGAGGTTTTGCTATTTTGCACAGGCTGGTCTTGAACTCCTGGCCTCAAGAGATCTTCCTGCTTCAGTCTCTCAAAGTGCTGGGATTACAGGCCTGTGCCATTGTGCCTGGCGCACTGTTAATTTATTTTTAATGTTCTCATTCAGCAAAATAAAAATTAGCAACCTATGTCTTTCTTGGGGAGGGATGGGGAGACAAAGATTTTTCCAGTCTACAAAATCTCAAAGTTTGGGTACTGATCTTTGGGACACAGAGAGCAATGAAGGTATTAATATTTACCTTGCTGAGCAGTAAGTCCTCTAGAAGCCAAGCCGAGTAGCTGCCAGCTATTCAGGCCCATGGGACAGCCTGAAATACCCTAGTTACCTAAAATATCTACCATATAATTAAATCTGATTATTTTAACAATGAAGATAGCATTACTCAAAGTTAAACCAGGGACCACCTGCAACACAGTAAGCTGGCTATAAATAAAGATTTCTACTGAATCTTTCTGCTGGGGACAGGGTCCAAAAATCTGCATTTTAAGCCAATTTCTGGCTAGGCACAGTGGCTCACGCCTATAATCCCAGCACTCTGGGAGGTCAAGGTGGGAGGACTGCTTGAGCCCAGGAGTTCAAGACCAGCCCTAGCAACATAGTGATGTCCTGTCTCTACAAAAAATTTAAAAAAAAATTAAAAAAATTAGCCAGGTGTGGTAGTGTACACCTGTAGTCCCAGCTATAAGGAGGCTAAGGTATGAGGGGATCTCTTGAGTCTGGGAGATTGAGGCTGCACTGAACCGTGGCTGTGCTCCTGCACTCCAGCCTAGGTGACAGAACAAGACCCTATTTCAAAATAAATAAATAAAATAACCAAATCCCAAGTTTCTTATAAATACAAAAGTTTCAGGTTCATTGTCCTGGGAGATTTCTGAAAATGTCTGCATCCATAGAGAAGTTCCAAATAGAGAATATGAAACATCATATACTATTCATTTAAAGAGTATCCTAAAGGAAGTAATAAACCCCTTAACATTTTTTTTTTTTTTTTGAGACGGAGTCTTGCTTTGTCATCCAGGCTGGAGTGCAGTGCCATGACCTCCACTCACTGCAAGCTCCGCTTCCCGGGTTTACACCATTCTCCTGCCTCAGCCTCCTGTGTAGCTGGGACTACAGGCGCCCGCCACCACGGCCGGCTCATTTTTTTAAATGTATTTTTAGTAGAGACGGGGTTTCACCGTGTTAGCCAGGATGGTCTCGATTTCCTGACCTCGTGATCCGCCCGTCTCGGCCTCCCAAAGTGCTGGGATTACAGGCGTGAGCCACCGCGCCCGGTCCTTTTATATTTTTATTTTTTGAGATGGAGTCTCACTCTATTGCCCAGGCTGGAGTGCAGTGGCGCGATCTCGGCTCACTGTAACCTCCGCCTCTTGGGTTCAAGCGACTGCCTCCCGAGTAGCTGGGATTATAGGCGTGTGCCACCACACCCAGCTAATTTTTGTATTTTTTTTTTTTAGCGGAGATGGGGTTTCACTATGTTGGTCAGACTGGTCTAGAACTCCTGACCTCAAGTGATCCACCGTGCCTGGCCCCCTTAACATTTTTAATGCATATGCTTTTTTTTTTTTTTTTTTGCAGAACTGATACAGCGCTAGATTAAGGATGAATGTCAGGCTGGATGCAGTGGCTCATGCCTGTAAATTCCAGCACTTTGGGAGGCCGAGGTGGGCAGATCACTTGAGGTCAGGAGTTTGACACCAGCCTCAACAAAATGGTGAAACCCTGTCTCTACTAAAAAATACAAAAAATAATTAGCTGGGCATGTTGGTGTGCACCTGTAGTCCTAGCTGCTCAGGAGGCTGAGGTGAGAGGATTGGCAGAACTCAAGAGGCAGAAATTGCAGTGAGCTGAGCCGAGATGGTGCCCCTGCACTCCAGCCTGGGTGACAGAGCAACAATCTGACTTAAAATAAATAAATAATTAAAAAAGAATATTATTTCAGTGTAAATAATGTCCTACACTCTTATTCTAAAAGTTCTTTCTAGTACTTATGAGACTTCCAGGAAAGATAGTGGCACAGGTAGTTTGGCAGAAGATCCTTCCCTAAAACTAAAGGAAAAAAACAAAAAGGAAGTTAAAATATCCCTAAAATCACGAAAAGTTCTCAAACTCATACCATGAAATTTTATTAAATAGTACAATTAAGGTACAGAATGAGTTAGTTGAAACTGAAAGACCAAGCCCAGAATCCATATGTAAGTATCCCTTGCCCTCTCCTCCCCTGAGAGAAATTTTGACTAGCATCTTCAACTTGCTAAGATGGGGACAGGGACACAGGTGTGATGAGGAAAAAAATGCGGAACGCCCTACCTGAAACTCCCCTTCTCTGGTGGCCAAACAGTACTTTAGCAGGCAGGAGGATTTTATATTTTTACCTTTATCCAAAAGGAACGGTAAGGAGGAGAAAGGACTAATTACAAATAAATCAATCTCACCCCTAACCTCAGTACCATCACAGCGAATAAAGTCTCACGCTTCCAAAGTAGCAGATGAGACCATCCTGAAGCAGAGGAGGCAAGAGTCAAAGGCCCTTCTTCTACAAAACTAGAGAAGCTCTATTAAGCTTCCTAAGGCCTAATAGAGCTTAGCCAGGTGAATTCAGAGTGAAGTAAAAGAGAATCTGCATTTCACGTTTTCGCAAGCAGCAGATACTGAAAGGACCGACTAAGGAAAAAAAGAGTAGAAACATCAGGGAATCAAGACAAATTTTACAGGAAAGATGGAAAGAAGGGAAGAAAAGAGGGAAAGGAGGGAGGCAATGATGGAAGGAAAGAAAAAGGTATATCAAAATAAAGAAAAAAGGCAGGAAAGAAGAGAAGAATCAAAGAGGACACGGTCTTCATTTGCTTATTCTGTTTTTTTCCACTACCAGCGGTTTGCCCTGACAGAGAGGACACAGTCTTCAAAAGGTGGATGAAATACATTCAGTATTAGTATTTATCACAGAAAATAGAAGAAATTTTCTGAAAGGACTGCTTCGACATTCACAAGAAAAACAGATAGCATAGACTCTTATGATCAAAACAACATTGAAAGGGTAGCATGTAGGGAGGGGGGAGGGATTGCATTGGGAGTTATACCTGATGTAAATGACGAGTTGATGGGTGCAGCAGACCAACATGGCACAAGTATACATATGTAACAAACCTGCACGTTATGCACATGTACCCTACAACTTAAAGTATAATAATAATAAATAAATTTAAAAAAAAAAGAAAAAAAAAAAAGAAAGGGTAGCATGCAGAATTAAGGAAAGAAAATTATACAAGATAAATAAAACAGCATAACTAATAAATGCATCAACAGTCAATGCAGTTAAAACCAAATTACTAGAAGACAATAATTTTGAGAAAACGTAAACGAGATGTCATGAAAAAGTAGTACAGCAATAAAAAGGTTAGAGAAAAGATGATAGTTATGAAGATGCAACAGTTAACTACTGCCCCTGAGACAGACAAAAGAATAAGAGAAAATAAAATTAAAGTTATAACAGAATAGAAATGTCTTGACATGAAGGTCTAAATTTCATTAAAAGTTTTCACTGTATTTCCAGGAAAAAAAAAAAACAAAACATCAGACCACTACAAGCCACAGAGACTTATGTTATGGTATATCAAAATAAAGAATGCAAAAAAAGTGGCATCCAAAGATATGAAATGGACAATAAATTCATTTAAACAAAGATGTGTACATGACAATTTACTATGGTTCTAGAATAGAAATAGTTCTGGAAAAGACTAGAAAGTTACAAAGTGTAACAAACTAAGAACAGTATATCACAACATTTTAACAAAAATTGGGAGATTAAAATGAATGGAGAAAAAGGAAAACTGAACAGACAGTAGTAGTATCTAAACTTACACTTTCATCTCTCATCATGTCAAGTAGGAGTCACTTGACACATTTTTTTTTTTTTTTGGTTAGTTGATACTAAGCGAAGGCTTTAAAATTTTTTATTTGAAAGAATTTGTTAAATGCTACTATGGGTCTTGGAAATAACCCATAGTAGAATTTAAAACTAAGAGCATACTTTCCAAAATATGGTATGAAGAAAAACTCTATCATATGGCAAATGAAGCAAACTGAAAAAGCATGAAAACAGAAATCACAGAATAAGAATGATTTGCACACACCAAGAGTTTGAGAAACATGCTCTAATGATGGAGGCTGGCTTAATAAGATTTGGGGTTTTCAGTGCAATCAAGTTCTTGTAGTATTGTGAAGAACAAATTCCACAAGACAGATTAGAAGGGCACATACGGCTAGAAGATACTGTTACAGAACAAATGAGAAGTCTGGAAGGTTAAAACTTGAGCATTAAGAGTAGAGAGGAAGGAGGCATGACAAGCATAGAAAAGGTAAAGAACTACCGGAACTATTCTACTACAACACATACATTAGCTCATATGCAATCAGTAAATAAGGGAATTATGTCAGTACATTCAGAAATCACATTGGTTCATTTCCAGTTTTTCCTAAAATGTTATTTAGTTTTTGCATTTGCAGGTAACAACAGTTAAATACACCTAGCCATGCGTAGTGCCATCACTTCTGGTTACCTTTACTGTTTTTAAAGGGAAAGTTATAAATTTACCGAATTATTTGTTTAAAAATTTTAACTTATCTTTAAGCACACTAGTATTTTTTATTAGGTTTACATTAGTGCTTAAATTACAAAGATGCACAGATTTCAAATGGTCTGCTCCTAATCCTAGTTTTCCCATAAACCCCATTCCTCTTAGTGCAGGAAGGCATACCTCAGATTACAGCACAAATGCCTTTGCCTGGCTGGCAAAATCTGAATTATGTTCTAATTATTATTATTTTTTTCATTCATAACACGTAGTACTTTGAGAAAGAACATTTTTCCTCTATAATTCATTTTGGGATTCTACAGCAACTACACATTCCAATGTAAATACCCATAGGTAATGTGACTAGAGCTTTAAGCTGAACATAGGTGCTGTATGTCATTGCATTTCATCCCGTTTCTTTCAAATACTTACTGGGCACCACCTGTCCCAGGTCCTATGCTAGATGCTAGGGAAACCAGTTCCTATTCTCAAGGAGCTCAATCTATTTACTTACTTGGATGTGATGTCACTGAATTGGATTTGAAGGTCCACTAAACACTCAATACCACTTGCAATGCCTCTAATAAGTACTACTATTGGTTTCTCAACATCCTAATCTCTGAAGCTAACACAGCATTAGGCTTCAGATTAAGCCATAATACTACTATTAAGTCAAAATGTAGCTAAATAGATACTGATCTGATTCTGGGATATTTGGGGGATTATCATGAATTAATGAAAATAATAATTCAGCAGGCTTAGAATATTTAAGTAATATTAGGCAGGCATTATATTTATGTCCTCACCCTCAGGGAACTTATAGTCTGGCAAGTGTGCTAAGCACTACACTGGAAAGAAAGCACACAATATAGTTTGCTAGGGCTGCCAAAACAAAGTACCAGAGATTATATTATGTCCACACAGAAACTTGTATACAAATGTTTATATCAGCATTATTCATAACAGCCAAATGGTAGAAACAACCCAAATACCCATCAACAAATGAAAAGACAAATTACGTTCTCTATGTATCTTATATGTATGTTATATATATTTTAAAATACATGTAATGAAATATTATTCAGCCATAAAAAACCCACAATGCTGATACTTGTTACATCAAGAGTGAAGCGTGAAAGCATTATCTGAGTAAAAGAAGCTAGATACAAAACGTCACACAGTGTATGATTCCTTTTACATAATATACCCTAGATAGGAAAAGCCATGAAGACAGAAAGCAGGTTAGTGGTTACCAGGGTATGGGGGAAATAAGGAGGGATTACTTAATGCCTAGGGATATTTTATTTTAGTAGGATTATGAAAAGTTTTGAAACCAAGGAGAGGTGGTAGTTGCACAACACTGTGACTACACTAAGTGCCACTGAATTGTACACTTTATAATGGTTAATTGCATGTTATGTGAATTTCAACTTCAAACATACATGAGCACGCACACCTACAAATACAGCCTACAAGAGAATACAGAAAATGACAAAAGTAGTTGGGGAGAATGGGGAAACTAGGGGCGGTTGTCCTCTACATTTTAAACTTCATCATGTTGCTACATTGCTTTAATAATGTTTTCTTTCTTTTTTCTTTTATTGAGACAGAGTCCCTTCTCTGTCATCCAGTCCAGGCTGGAGTGCAGTGGTGCCATCTCGGCTCACTGAAACTTTTACCTCCCAGGCTCAAGCTATCCTCCCACTTCAGTCTCTTGAGTAGCTAGGACTACAGGCACACACACTACACCTGGCTAATTTTTAAATTTTTTGTAGAGATGGGGTTTCGCCATGTTGCCCAGATTGGTCTCCAATTCCTGGGCTCAGGCGATCTATCCACCACACCCTCCCAAAGTGCTTGGATTACAGATGTGGGCCATGATGCCTAGCTAATAATTTTATCAGTCTCAAGAAAAGAATCAATTTTCTATTTCTAGCTCGAAATAACACCAAAGATTTTTTTTAATAGAAATGCATTCCATGCATCAAACAAACAAATAAACAACAAACAAAAACAGGGTCAAATTATTTGGCAAAATCACTCATCTAATCCAGTCTCCAGATTTAGACAAGCTCAACATCATCCTAATGTCAAACTGGTTGTTAGTGTATACAATACTTGTATATACAATCATAGTACAAGGCCAGAGAAATGAATTGTAGTGACAAACTTCCCAATACCATACCTCCATTATAAAACACCAAAAATGTTCTAACTTTAAGCATGATAAACATTACATACTTAAAATACATACTTAAGTAAAGCTAGTACCCCCCAAATGACACTATTAACATTTTCCAGGCCGGGTATGGTGGCTCGCATCTGTAGTCTCAGCACTTTGGGAGTGAAGTTGGCAGATCACCTGAGGCTGGGAGTTCGAGACCAGCCCAGCCAACATGGCGAAACCTGTCTCTAAAAAAAAAAAAAAAAAAAAAAAATTAGCCGGTTGTGGTGGCACACACCTGTAATCCCAGCTACTCGGGAGGCTGAGGCATGAGAATCGCTTGAACCCAGGAAGTGGAGGTTGCAATGAGTTGAGGTCACATCACTGCAGTACAGCCCAAGCAACAGAGTAAGCCTGTCTCAAAAGAAAAAAAAAAAAATTCCCAAAGACTGAACTTTTATTTTACTTTGTTTTATTTGAGACAGAGTCTTGATCTGTTGCCCAGGCTGGAGTGCAGTGGCGCGATCTCGGCTCACTGCAACCTCCGCTTCCTGGGTTCAAGCGATTTTCCTGCCTCAGCCTCCCAAGTAGCTGGGACTACAGGTGCGCACCACCATGCCCGGGCTAATTTTGTATTTTTTTCTTTTTTTTATTAGAGACTGGGTTTCACCATGTTGGCCAGGATGGTCTCGATCTCCTGACCTCGTGATCCATCTGCCTTGGCCTCCCAAAGAGTTGGGATTACAGGTGTGAGCCACTGCACCCGGCCTGAACTTTTTTTTGACATGAACTAAAAATTGTAAATTAGGCTCTAATGTTAACTGAAAATAAAAAGAAACAAGTCTGTTGAATACCAAAATTTGAGAGCAACAAATGAAACACTGAATTATCCAAAAGACGCTTACAAAGTAAGTTAAGAAACTAAGACCAAGTTCAAATGAAAACTTAGAATAAGATTTATGATGTAGTAAAGTTAAAACTCTTCAGTCAAGTATCAGCTGCAAGATCTGGTCCCAACATACTCAAATTTAAAAATTCCAACCAAGCTCATTGTTCTCAGTTTACAGATCAGGTTTTCTGTCCTCTATTTTTCTCTCTCCTCACATCTACAGTATCCTAAATTTCAACTTGAAGATTCCAGGTATCAGTCAGGGTTTTACAGAGAAACAGAATAAATCAGATGTGCATATATAAACACAGAAAGAGACTTAAGGAATTGGCCCAGGGGATTAAAGAGGCCTGGTAAATCCAAAATCTGCAGAGCAGGCTGGCAGAACTCCTTGCTCAGAGGTCAGTCTTCGTTCTATTAAAGGCCTTCTACTGATTGGATGAGGCCCACCCACAAGTGGAGGCTACTCACAATCTACCAATTTAAATGTTAATCTCATATAAAAAATACTTTCACAGAAACATCAAGAATATTTGATCAAATATCTAGGCACTGTGGCCCAATCAAGTTGGCACATAAAATTAGCCATCACCCAACTCCACCCGGGCAGAAGTAATCTGTTCTTCCTTTGAAAACCACACAGCATTCTATCATTCTGTCTAGACTACCTTTCTAGAATTTAAAGATCTTCAGGAGAAAGACCTGTATCTAGATCATCTTTGCAACTCCCACAGAATCTAACACAGTGCTCTACATACAGCTGACACTTGAGTATTTCTTGAATAAATCACACAGTAGAAAAAGCTATTAAGTAAGCTACTTCCAAAAATACTTAACAGTGTTTAATATCAAGGGAAGTGAATTAAGTTATAAAAGAAACTAACTTAGGATAAAATGAAAGAACGGTTGTTTAGAGTAAATAACAACTGACGTTGACAGAATGGGAAAGTGGGAAAAACAAACCCAACTTCAGCATATTTAAAAAACAGTCTACATGCAAAAGTAGCAAACCAGGAAACAAAAAAGTTACAGTTACTATTTTTCTTCTCCTTCTGACATTTATACATAAGTACGGCTCTTGTCCTTTTGGTGCCATACACAAACTCTTGCTGAAACTATCTGAGATATAGGAACTATCTGAGATCTCTTGGAATAAGGTATTATACATGGATTTAATACAACAAGGTTTAATTACTTAAATACTAAAAAGCACCATCTCTTCTATAACACAGTACTCTTTCCCAGGCCCTAAAGGTAAGAATGGTAGAAAGCTGACTCTGGGTTTTTTACTTAAGAGCAGAGCTTTACAAAAATAAGATTCGACAGTTCAGCTCTTGGAACCACATCACAGCCTGCTTCCACAAACTCTCACTTTCCACACGTCTGCACTCCTTCTCTGGCCTTCACCCTTACCCACACTACCTTCTTCCTGTTAGCAAATATTACTGCACCGAATGAAAACATCTGTCCCTCAGCCTCCACCATCTCTTCCTGAACCCACTACGAACTTGGAACACCCCTAACAGAGGCTTTACTCCTACCCTGGTGTCTGCAATATTCTCATTCACCTTACAGATCACATGCCAAGCACTGGTGACCCAATGACAAAAAATTACTTCCACCTCCAGAGGTCATAATCCAGATGACGTTCCTCTCACCTTCTGCAACATATTCTCAAAATCAACTTCTTCGCACTTAACTCTAGAGGTTACATCATCTTCGACTGAAAAAACCCCAAAGCCATCTTCTTAAGAGCCCATCTTGTCCTTATAAAACCAAAAAGGCAATTTGAATATTTAGATAGGGATGTAATAACAAAACAATACTGGCTCCTTAGAAGGTTTATTACAAAGCAAAACACATTTACAAAGGATCTCTCTGTAACTGTACATAAGAGATAGCCTTAACATCTTCCTAGATAGCCTCTACATGTGGCTAATTCTAACCCACCTGTCAGGCCCCAGCTTAAATGCTGTGTCCTCAAGAACTTTGTCTCCGTTGTTTTGTTTCTTAGCACAAAGCATAGTGTCTAGCATACAGTTATGGCAGGAGCTGAGTAATTCTCTTGAATGAAGAGCTTATTAAATAGTAAGTACAGAAAATTTAAGGGGGCAGAAAGGAAGCTTTTACATGCTTGGTGCTTAGGGTGAATATTACAGAGGAATCCAACAAGTGAGGGGCACTCTAGAAAGAGGTACAACATGTGCCCCCTGCCCCCTGAAAAGCATTAGGACAAGCAGGGCGACAGGGAGGGAAGACCTCTGTTAAATTTAGATATTATCCAGAAAGAAATATAGTCATTAAAAATTTTTTAGGAGGGACATCAGCTAGATCTGTGTTTCAGGAAAAAAACTACCACTAGCAGTGGCCATGTAAATACTGTAAGTAGTTTTTACAATTGAGAAATTATTGGAGGAGACTAGATTCAAAGCAAGAAGCAACGATTTCCTAAATCATCGAGGGTGACAGTAAAGACTGAGAAAGGGGATGGGTATGAGGACAAGTCAGAAACAAGAGCTTGAGGATATATAAAGAAGAAAAAACACGAAGGATATAAGATTTTACACTGACTTAACATTTGGTGAGTACTTACCATATGCTAGACACTATAATATGTATTAATTTAGTTAACTCTCACAAGGATTCTGTATAGTACAAGTGGTTATTATTCTCATAAATAATAAAAAAAAAGGGCCAGGCGCGGTGGCTCAAGCCTGTAATCCCAGCACTTTGGGAGGCTGAGATGGGCGGATCACGAGGTCAGAAGATCGAGACCATCCTGGCTAACACGGTGAAACCCCGTCTCTACTAAGAAATACAAAAACTAGCCGGGCGAGGTGGCAGGCGCCTGTAGTCCCAGCTACTCGGGAGGCTGAGGCCGGAGAATGGCGTGAACCCGGGAGGCGGAGCTTGCAGTGAGCTGAGATCCGGCCACTGCACTCCAGCCTGGGTTACAGCGCGAGACTCCGTCTCAAAAAAAATAAAAATAAATAAAATAAAAATAAAAATAAAAATAAAAAATAAAAAAAAGATAAAACAATAGAGGGAAGATCAAAGAAAGCTTCTTTGGCAACATAAATATCTGAACTCAGATTTGGTGATGAATATGGGACAGAAGTAGGGTGAAGCCAGAAGGATGACCTGTATGTGTTCATGGAACAAAAAAGGAAAGAGAAGTAAAGGGCAGAAGGGGACGTGTGCTATGAAATAAAGCTGAATAAGCACCAAAGAGTGGGGTAAGGATTCCAGTTTTTCTAAGAAGAGAAAACCACTGAAAGCACTAAAAGCAGAAAGCCACAGAAAGCAACTGGAGGCCCGGTGCGGTGGCTCGTGCCTGTAATCCCAGCACTTTGGGAGGCGGAGACGGGTGGATCACCTGAGCTCAGGAGTTCAAGACCAGCCTGGCCAACATGGTAAAAACAAAATTAGGCGTGGTGGCAGGCACCTGTAATCCCAGCTACTCAGGAGGCTGAGGCAGGAGAATCACTTGAACCCAGGAGGCGGAGGTTGCAGTGAGCCAAGATCGCATCATGGCACTCCAGCCTGGGCAACAAAAGTGAAACTTCGTCTCAAACAAAAAAAGAGAGCAACTTGATTTTGTGTTTTGAAAAGATCACTTGTGCCATAGGGTGGCCCATGCTATAGAAAGAGGGACAATGGTGGACCATCTAAGAGGTAAAGAAAACCTGGGCTGGGGAAGATGCAGAGAAGTAGCAGATGGAGTCAAAAGTATTTAGGAGGTAAAATCCAAAGAACTGAATGAATATAGACTATGAGGCAAAGGGACAAATTTCAGGTGTCTGGTCTGGGCATTCACTGTTCACTTCAAGGTGTGATGTGAACTCTCCTTCGAAATCCTACCAAGTTCATAGCTTCAGTGCACTTTCCCTAACCATGGGCATTCATTTATGTATCTCCTGGGTAGGAAGATGGCAAAGGGTGGCTATGGCTACCAAAAGTCTAGACTCTAAAAGAGTATCTTCTATGGAACTAGCACAGAGTTAATAAATAAATAATTTAAAAGGCATTACACCACACAGAAATTAATAAATAATGGCAATTAGGATATTAACCTGTGCTCTATTTTGACTAACCAATTAGCCAAAGGAATGAATTCATGATCCCTTAAAACAGGGTATCTCCCCAATGTGCACTTAATAAGTAATCGTTCAGTGAGGACTCCTCACATACTAGTCAGTCTCACTGAGGAACTATGGATCGGGACATACATAGTTGGACAGTGGACAGTGACCTACATTGCTGTTAAAAGAGCATACACCCGGCCAGGCGCGGTGGCTCAAGCCTGTAATCCCAGCACTTTGGGAGGCCGAGACGGGCGGATCAATGGTGGTCAGGAGATCGAGACCATCCTGGCTAACACACAGTGAAACCCCGCCTCTCTACTAAAAATAATACAAAAATAGCTACGGTGATGGGCTTGTAGTCCCAGCTACTCGGGAGGCTGAGGCAGGAGAATGGCGAAACCCGGAGGCATGGAGCTTGCAGTGAGCTGGAGAGATCCGCCACTGCACTCCAGCGCCCGGCGACAGCGCCGACTCCCTCTCAAAAAAAAAGAACATACACCCCAGCCAGGCACAGTGGCTCATACCTGTAATCCCAGCACTTTGGGAGGCTGAGACAGGTGGATCACACGAGGTCAGCAGTTCAAGACCAGCCTGGTCAACATGACGAAACCCCATCTCTACTAAAAATACAAAAATTACCCGGGTGTGGTGGTGGGCACCTGTAGTCCCAGCTACTTGGGAGGCTGAAGCAGGAGAATCACTTGAAACTGGGAGGCGGGGGTTGCAGTGAGCTGAGATTGCGCCATTGCGCTCCAGCCTGGGCAACAAGAGCAAAACTCTGTCTCGATAACAAAACTAAACAAACAAACAAAACAGAAAAAGGGCATATGCCAGCTACCAAAAGCAGTCATTCTAGACTTCCGTTTATAAATTTCGGTAAAAACAAAAGGGCCACATGAGGACTAGCCAGACTGAAAGGAGATCAAGACTGACAATCAGAGCACACAGTGCCCATGCAAACCAATTCAATACAGGAAAGAGAAAATTGTATTAAAATCTAACAAGAGCAGGCTGTGAAAGAAAAGAGAAGTAAATAGAAAACAAAAAGCCAATTTTGGTATTTTTATACATATCCTTATATACGCACTGCATACCTCTACAATAGTATGGAAAGAAACTGTACTTTTCACTGAGTATATTTTTGAAAATATTTTTATCACATGCATTGATTCTCTACTTAAACACAAATATTTTAAAGAAACACACATCTCCACCATACCCACAACAACTCAATAGAAGCATCAAACAGAAGGGAAACTAATGAATGCCAAATCGGTGAATCAGAAGACTGGTTTGAGGAACTCTCTCAGAATCTACAGCAGAAAGGGTTAAAAGCTGGAAAACAAAAATAAACAACAAGGAGCATAAATGTTTAAAATGGACTGTCAATAGGAGTTCCACAATGAGAAGCAATATCAAAGAAAAACAAGTTTTCCTGAGCTAAAGAAAGGCTTGATTCTTGGGATCGACATGCATTCCTTAAAAGACAGGAATGTTGGAAGAAAAAAGCCTTCCAAGAGTTCCAGTGGGAAGTGTGTGGGAAAGCCCACCAATAACTACATTCTTTATATACAAAAGAGAATCGGACTGGTATCTAACATTTCACATGGAGCAGTAAATGCAAGCAGACAATGGACAATGTGGAAGATACCAGGTAATGCAAAATATTAACACAGAGAGAACAAAAGGGATATTAGCAGACATGCGGCTCAGAATAACAATCCATAGAAAGTTTCTTTGTTGTAAAAAAAAAAAAAAAAAAAACCAGACAAACAAAATTAATAGTGTTGAGTTGTAAAATAAGAACTCAGGGCCAGGACCGGTGACTCACGCCTGTAATCCCAGCACTTTGGGAAGTCGAGGCGGGAGGATCACTTGAGGTCAGTTAGAGACCAGCCTGGCCAACTTAGTGAAACCCCATCTCTACTAAAAAAATACAAAAATTAGCTGGGTGTCGTGGCACACGCCTGTAATCCCAGCTATTCGGGAGGCTGAGGCAGGAGAATCACTTGAACCTGGGAGACGGAGGTTGAAGTGAGCCGAGATCATGCCACTGCACTCCAGCCTGGGTGACAGAGCTGTGTCAAAAAAGAAAAAAAAAAAAAAGAAACAACTCAGTTTTATCTAAGTCAACACTGTAAATAAAGCTGCTCTTAAGGGGTAATTTAAACCCCAAATTAGATAAAACCTGGAAAATGGGACAAAGGGAGAAAAGTAAAAAGATACGTTAAAACTTTTATCTTAGGCATAGCGAAGGTAGCTTGTATTTATTTGGGTCTTGGAAAATTAAAAACATCTGTGAACCCTCTTCCCAAATGTTTCCGTATGTAAATAAAAATAGCTTATAACTTCAGGGGATCGAGACTCCCTGAAATCTACCATGAACTCCATGTAATGAATCTATTATAGATAATGGCTAATTACTCCAACTGATAATTGATACAAAGAAATACAGTTGTTTGAAATTTAAGGTTTCTAAAAATGCAAGAAAGTTTTAATATTAGAAAATCAATTTAATAAGTATAATTTACATATTAAAAGCAAAGCAAAGGCTGGGAGCAGTGGCTCATGCCTGTAATTCCAGCACTTTGGGAGGCCAAGGTAGGCGGATCACCTGAGGTCAGGAGTTGGAGATCAGTCTGGTCAACATGATGAAACCCGGTCTCTATTCAAAATACAAAAATTAGCTGGCATGGTGGTGCATGCCTGTCATCCCAGCTACTCAGGAGGCTGAGGCAGGAGAATCACTTGAACCCAGGAGGCAGAGGCTGCAGTGAGCCAAGATTGCGCCACTGCACTCCAGCCTGAGTGACAATTGTAAAACTCCGTCCAGCAAAGGAAAGTCTAGAAAAGAAAGCAGATCAGAGGTTGCCTAGGACTAGGGGTCGTAGGCAGCTACTGACTAACGTCCACAAAAAAGCTTCTCGAGTTGATGGAATTGTTAGAAAAGTGGACTGTGGTGATGGATACACAACTTTCATTATACTGCACACTTACAGTGGGTGAATTTTATAGTATGTAACTTATACCCAATAAAGTTAAAAGTTAACAGGTTAAACTTATACCCCAAAACTTATACCCTTCATCCCAATTACTATAATCTTCTAGTTTCCATTGTGCTTGTTGATATCAACTCCTGAGCCTTTTAGGAGTTTAGGGTGAAAGTCAAGTTACATCTTGGCTTTTCCCACTGCCTACTTAGGTTGCCGCTCTCAACTTTGCTAAGTCATTTAAAGTCATGTATTTGCTTTTCAGTCTTCCAAACTGTGTTGATGCTGTCTCCTTTCCAAATCTACTTTGTCCTCTATGGGTTTACATATTTTTTTAAAAGTCCCTCTCATGTAGTTTTGATAGGATTTATCAACAGGAAGGAAAAGTAAAAGCATGTCCAGTTTGCTATATTTACCCAATGGTTTAAATTTAATGTTGACTTTCTAAGCTGCTTTCAGTTGGGCATTCTTCCTTATGGCTGTTTTTATATTTTAATCTCCAAATGATAAAACCAAGAGTCAGATATGAAAATATGACATAAGAGTGAAAAAGCAGGGGGGGAGGATAAACGTATCCATGAGGAATTAAAAAACAACAGCAACAAGGCTAGAGGGTGGAAGACAAGATAGAAATCAATCTGAGACAGAACTAGAAAGAGGTGGGGGAGAGGGGAGGAAGGGAGTGTCAGAGGTAGAGAGAACGAATGGATTTCTCAGATTTAAAGAGTTTATCTTAGATTTAAAGACTCTTCAGATTCACAAGGTCCACAGAGAAACACTCAGAGGAAAAACCAAACCAAACCAAAAAACAAACAAACAACGACAACAACAACAAACCAGTGTGGTCACATTTGTGAATTCCAGGAACAGAGAATTCGAAATAAAAGCTTCCAGAGAGAAAAGTGACTGAGAATCAGACTGGCACCAGCAACCCCAGTATATCAGAAGAACAAAAAGCAGTAACTTCAAAGTTCTATAGAAAAAAGACTCTTAATTTGGAAATATATAGCCAACCAACCAGTCAAGCAATCAAGAAAACATAGGTTCACTAAGAAGATTTGTCACCTACCTTTTCCATGTATTTTATTTTTTAATTACAAAGATCCACTCAAGTAAAATTGGGAGGAGTGGAAAGAATCAACTGAGAGGTACATACTGGAAACAAGAAACAGGAATCTGAGGATCTCTGAATAGACTAGTGAGAGATAATGGACCACGGTGGTAGGGGTGGTCAGAGGTCAAATTCTGCACCTAGTCTGAAAGCAGAGCTGATAGGTTAGGATCACATGAGGTGAGAGAGAGAGGGAGGAATTAAGGATGGCTCCAAGGTGTTTGGTCTTACCAACTAGAATAGAGCTGTCAATTGATTAGATGGGAAAGGCTGATGGAGGAACAGGTTTAGGGTATGCTGAATTGAGATTCTAAGCAGACATCCCTACAAGTAGAGATGTTAAAGAGGCAATGTGATATACAAGTCAGGAGTTAGAGGAGAAATCCAGGCTAGAGATAGGAGTCAGTGATATACAGGTAGTATTTAAAACCAGGAACTAGATGGATGAGATCATCAAAAGAATGCAGATGACTAAACAAATGCTAACAGAGAGAGAAAAGGGGAGGTAACTGAGCCCTGGAGCTCTCCAACATTTGGCGGCTTCCGAGTTGAATCAACACAACATAGGAGATTGAGAGGTAACCAGTGAGATATGAGGAAAAAAATGGCATACGATCAAGTGAAGAAAATGCTTCACAGAGCACAGAGCAATTGTGCCATGTAATGCTGACTGGTGAAGTAGAATGAGACCAAGAACTGACTACTGGATTTGGCAACATGGAAGTCTTTGGTAACTCTGATAAGAAAACTTCATATGTAGGAATAAAAACCTTAGTAAAGAGGGCTCAGAAATGAATGAACACCAGTGGTGTAGACAACTTCAAGGAGTTTTGTTATAAAGGGAAGGATAGAAATGGGGCAATCGTTAGAAAAGAGGAAATGCAGTTCAAGTACAGTGGAGTTTTTTTGGTTGTTCTTAAGATAGAAGAAATAATCGCCTGTCTGTAAGCAGACAGAAAGATGTGTTAGGGAAGGAAAAACTGAGGAGAGTAGAGAACTGCTGGAGCAATGTCCTTGACTCACCAAGAGGGGACGAATACTGCACAAGCGGAAGGGTGGTCTTAGACAGAAGTAAGAACAGTTTATCCATATTTATCAGAAAAAAAAAAAATAGAAGTTTGGGGGACGGATGCAGGTAATTGGGTATATGAGGGGTAAGTTTATCAAAATTATCTTTCGTTTGCTGTTCTTTTCTCAGTTAACTATTATAGAAAGCACGGTTAAAGGGCTGAAAGTGAAGATGGGGGAGGAAGTGTTGGAGGCTTGAGGAAAATGAATGGAACAGCCATGTAGAAAAGTGAAATGGATTATGGAAGTATAGTGTGACTGCTAGGAAGTGACCATGACGGCTGAGGCTAGCGAACATAAATTTAGAGTGAGGCTGGTCAGCACATCTGTGCTGATATAATCAGGGTTGTGATTTCTTGTATAAGACAGCAAGAGGGGAATAGGGTAGGGGCTGTGGGTATGTGTACTGACTGTCACGGTGGCTCATGGAGTTGAAGTAGGATAAAGAGGGAAGTAAAGTTATGAGGGGAATGACAGGACAGTGAAAGGCAGCAAGATGATGGTACACTACAGTAGGTGTGAATGACTGACAGAGTTGGGCTACTAGAGAGACTGAGCACCTAGACAGAGAGGGAGATGGTGGTGGGAAATAACACAGGACAGCTATTCTCTATTAAGCACCAACATTAAACTAGTTACTTATTTTACATCACCTCATTTAATTATCAGAAGGACTCTGAAAGATGGGCATTATTATCCATTCCTATTGAAAAGATGAAGAAGTCAAAGCTAAGGTTAAATAACTTGTCCAAGACCAAAAAGCTGCTAAGTATTCCAACTGGCATTTTGGGTCACATTTTCTTTCAGAAACAAACAAACAAAAAACCCTACCAAACTAGAAAAAGGCCCTTGGGAATAAATTATTTTATAGACCAACTCACACTTTGTCCACTAAAAAATCTGCTGGACACTGTGGCTCAAATCTGTAATCCCAGCACTTTGGGAGGCCGAGGCAGGCAGATCACTTGAGCCCAGGAGTTAGAGACCGACCTAGGCAACATGGCAAAACTCTGTATATACCAAAAATAGAAAATTAGCTGGGTGTGGTGGTGTGTGCCTGTAGTCCCAACTACTTGGGAGGCTGAGGCAGGAGGATTACCTGAGCCCAGGGAGGTCAAGACTACAGTGAGCTGTGATTGTGCCACTGCACGCCAGCCTGGGCAACAGAGTGAGACTCTTGTCTCAAAACAACAACAACAAAATTTACTTCAGTGATATCCAGTTTTTAAAACAGCTAATTAATATACAGCATCATGAGAGAAAGGCAAATTGTTTCTATAGCAAGCATCTTCTAGCATGGAGTAATTAAATTCAAGTTAAACTATCTGTAGTTATTGCTATTATTACTGTGGCACTGAGTTAAATACAAAACTCTTGCTATGTATCATGCACAGGTAAGATTTCTTTTTTCTTTCTACCTCCTTCCTTCTACTATTTTTTTCTTCAGTTTTATGCTGTTTTCTCTACTCCCGACTTAGAAAGTCATGGCTTACCTTACTTACCCCTACTAGAAAATGAACAGTTTTTGACACCTGACTTCAGACTCCCAGAATTACCAAGTATTTCTGTGGACAATGTAACAATAATAAACTGTTTCCAAGGTTCCAAGTTCTGGCAACATCACTAAATAGGGCAACAAAAAGAAACCAAGGCTTGAAGTTTCACTAGATCTTTGTCATTTTAGGTAGTAATTTTGTGAATTGCTACATTTAGATCCCCAATAATGCAAGAAATCAAATAAAGCACCCCACAGGTATTTTATCCATCACAGAGTTCTTCCACTCTCTTCAATAAGGTCACAGTTTATGACTACGTGACTAACATCAAAAAGTAGATAAATTATGCCAGTGAGCCAGACTTAGCAGATGATTAAAGAAATCTGTTAACAATTTACTTGTTCTTATATCCTTCCACTAATCTCTTGATTTTAAGGACAACTTATTTTAAAGGCAAGTGGCTTATATAATCATTCTTCACAAAGTCTCTTTTCACAATGCAGTAGCAACCTGGTTTTCATTTGAATGATTATCCAGGTAAGCTAACTAAATATAAGAATTTATTTTTGATAAGAGTTTCACTCATTTTAGCCTATTTAGGCATCCTATTCACTTACAGACAGGTGCAAACACAACTGTAACTATTCCATAAAACATTCACACATGTCACCACTGTGTAATTTCCTCCTACATCCTGAATGGAGGCTTCCTTTAAACTTTAAATGAAAATTATAATTGAGCTTGAGTCAGAAAGAGTTTACCTCCCCAATAATGTTAATTATGTCACTAGATTTCATCCTCTTGTATCCCTACTCATTGAAATTCTTCAAGATTTCTTTAATGTGAGGGAGGATATTTTAATTTTATAGGGAAATGCAATTGTTAACATGGAAAAGCATTATTTGGAGGCATCCCCAAGACACTTCTACAAGAACAATAAGCTAAAATGCTAAATCATTTCCATTTACTCACTCATTAACTAAACATCCTTTCATCCCAGGAGCTCAGAGTCTGGAGGTGAGGGGAAACGTGAAGACAGACAATAAACACATAGGCAAATAAGCAAAGAAGATTAAGTGTAAGTCATGATCAGTGCTGAGAAGAAAATAAATTCAGAGCTGTGACATAGACTACAAACTGCAACAAATGGCAGAAACAAACTGCAACACAGATCATCTATAAACATACTTAGCAGATTGACATCAAAGCCTTTCTAGGTTGCCTTTATGACTTCTTGACATATGCTTAGGTTCCAAGGATCAAAGCCCCTCAAACTTACCTGTTTCACTTGCTAGAACTAAAGCTAGTCTGTGACATCTCTAGCAGAAAATAAAGCACATCACCCATTTCACAGCACCTCTGCAATTAGGCTTTTGATTACATGGTGCGATAACTTATCCACACTGAAACATTTTCAAGAGAGAAACAGATTATTATTATTATTGTTATTATTATTGTGTGTGTGTGTGCGTGTGTGTGTTTTAAGACACAGTCTCGCTGTGTTGCCTGGGCTAGAGTACAGTGACGCGACCTTGGCTCACTCTAACCTCCTCCGCCTTTCGAGTTCAAGTGATTCTCCTGCCTCAGCCTCTCAAGTAGATGGGATTACAGACATGCACCAGCATGCCTGGCTAATTTTTGTATTTTTAGTAGAGATGGGGTTTCGCCATGTTGGCTAGATCGGTCTCAAACTTCTGACTTCAGGGGATTTGCCTGCCTCAGCCTCCGGAAGTGCTGGGATTACAGGCTACTGTTACTTTGTAAGACAAGGTTTTGTTCTATGTCTCAGGCTGGAGCACAGTGGCATGATCACAGCTCCTCTTGGGCTCAAGCAATCCCCTCTGCCTCAGCCTCCCAAGTGGTCGAGACGACAGGCATGCATGCCACCATGCTTGGCTAATTTACTTTTTATAATTTTTTGTAGAAATGGAGTCTCCCTATATTGCTGAGGCTGGTTTTGAACTCCTGGACTCAAGCAATACTCCGGCCTCGACCTTTTGGAAATGTTGTTGGGATTACAGGCCTGGGTCACCCTGCCTAGCTGGGATGTTTTTAATAATTATGCCAGAACAGGCACAAACAAGGACTTTCCACCAAGGCGTACTAGGCCATATGGTCACCCTAATTATATACCACATCAAATGTAAATAGTCCAAACTTTCAAGAGTAGTTCATAGTTCCAGATACATTTAAATTATAATATCCAAGCCCTACATTATAATATGGACCGTATAAACCAAGTGAATCCCTTACTAAATGTAAAGCTCTGAACATCTCACATTGTACACAAAATCAATTTCAGATGCATTATAAACCTCAATGTGAAAAAGCAAAGCACAAAAAGGTTTAAAGATAATCAAAGTATCTCCATGATGTTTAAAAAAAAAAAACACTAGCCATAAAAAATTGATGAACATGTTTACATTAAAACGAAGAACTTCTGTTCATTAAAAGAAACTACTAAATGGGAAAAAAAAGTTTGCAATATATACATCCAACAAAGGATATATATTCAGAATACAAAACTCTAGAAAAAGACATGTGTTTCAATTTAAAAAAGGCAAAAGATTTCAAAGACACTTCAAGAAAAATGAAATCCAAAGACCCAGATATGAAAAGGTGCCTCATTTAGTGATGAGGGAAATGATTAAAACTAAATACAACTATATACCCACTAGGATTGGCTAGAATTGAAATATATGATACTAAGTATGGTTGTTGGTAAGGGATATGAAACAAGAACTCTTACATACTAATAAATGAAGTAAAAACCAGTAAACAACTACTTTGGAAAACTACTTGGCATTACCTGATAAAGACAAACATTCCCCATGTTCTTGCAATTCAAATTCTAAGTATATAACCTCAAGAAAACTACATAAACATGCATCAGTGCACTTAAACAGAAATGCTCATAAAAGCACTGTTTATAATAGCCCCAAACTGCAAACAATCTAAATGCAATATCCAAAACAATGGCAGAAGGAATAAACTTGTGTTATAGTCATGATGGAATACTATGAAACAATAAAAGCTAAAAATAAAATATATACAAGATAATCTTATTTACATAAAGTTAAAAAATGGGCAAAATTAAACTCTATTTAGAGATGTAAACTTACATGGTAAAACTATAAATGTCAAAAAAACATATCTAGCTTAAATTAAGATGGTGATAGTTGTGATGGAAAAATATAGGTAGTGCGAGGCTTCTGGGATGCTGGCAATGTCTGTCTTGCCCTGGGTGATAGTTACAAAGACGTTTGTTTAAAAATATTTCATTTTTATCTTATGTATCTTTTCAGTCTGTGTAGTTAGGTTTCACAATAACACTCTCCCCGATAAATTAAAAAAAAAAAAAAAAGTTCAAAAAAGAATTCTAAGAATGTTACTCAAAGAGATTAACTCTTAATCCATAGTTTAAAAAGAGGAACAGGGATCTCTACATTCAAATACACGCTGTATTATAAATTCCACGAATAAACTTTTGGCTTTAGGCTGGATGCAGTGCCTCACGGCTGTAATCCCAACACTTCGGGAGCCAAGGTGGGTGGATCATTTCAGGTCAGCAGTTTGAGACCAGCCTGGCCAACATGGTGAAACCCCATCTCTACTAAAAATACAAAAATTAGCCAGCTGTGGTGGGCGCCTATAGTCCCAGCTACTTGGGAGGCTGTGGCAGAAGAATTGCTTGAACCCTGGAGGTGGAGGCTGCAGTGAACCGAGATCGTGCCACTGCATTCCAGCCTGGGCAAGAGCAAGACTCTGCCTCAAAACGACAACGACAACAACAACAACAACAAAAAACACAAACAAAACAAAACAAATGAAAACACTTTTGGCTTTACTATTTTAGACTACCATTCTTCATTCAAATTTTGAAATGGAAGGTGAAATTTTCTGATATCGAATTACTCGACCAGTCATGTAAATTTTAAATTTTTAAGACTGAACTCCTCGCTTCTAATCTTGAAATCTGTAATAAGTGTCCAGTATTGACTAGACAGTTATAAGGTAGTTTTTGATTAGATAATATGTAGAATAATATATAAAGGTTGGATAATGTCAGTTTTTGCAAGCATAATCAAATTCCCCAAACCTGTTACATGTTTAACTCATGTTGCTTAAGAAAAAGCAGCTGGGTACAGTGGCTCATGCCTGTAATCCCAGCATTTTGGGAGGCCGAGGCAGGGGGATCACTTGAGGTCAAGAATTCAAGACCAGCCTGGCCAATATGGTGAAAGCCTGTCTCAACTAAAAAATACAAAAATTAGCCAGGCGTGATGGCACGCACCAGTAATCCCAGCTACTCAGGAGGCTGAGGCAGGAGAATTGCTTGAACGTGGGAGGTAGAGGTTACAGGGAGCCAGGATTGCGCCACTGCACTGTGGCCTGGGCAACAGAGTGAGACTCCATCTCAAAAAAAAAAAAAAAAGCATATAATGATGTGGAATGAAATATCAAAGGCATGAATACAAACATAAATTCAATGATTAAAATTTTTTTTCACTGCTATATTCAAATATTTATCAAGTCATGACACGAAGAACAAATTTGTATTTTATGTCATATGAATTTAACTATTACAGACTAATGAAATACTGACTCCAAAAGCTGCTGAAAAGTTTTTAAAATGTGGGTTGTTAAAATGTAGACTTTTGGGGTTCCTGCATAAAAGGATATGTTCATAGTTTTTAAAAAATAACAAAAATACTCTAAAAATTTTCAAATGTATGTTTTTTTTCTTTGTGAGGAATAAAGGTAACACAGCCAACTTATTGAGTCACTAAGCTGGCAAGACACCTTTCAATTCAGATTAGGTAAAGCAATACTTTAAAAAATGTATTAAACCACTTTAATGAGAAATTATTTTCAACCCATATCTGGCTCTCACCCAGCACTTTTCGTAATTTCATAAAGACAGGCTTTTTTTTATAATTGCATAAAGCCAGAAAAACACTATATAGCTAAATAACTATTATATAAAAAATATAAAAATAAATTCAAAATAAGGCCAAGCAAAAACTAAGTTACTTAAGAAACATCACTGGGAAAGTCTTAAACACCAAATACCATCATGCATCCTATAGTGGATTTCTAAAAAGACACTGAAGCGCTAAGTCTACAGGTGTTTTTATGAGGTAATGTGTCATAATACAATGTTTCACAAGGTAAAGAGGGAAATGTGGGGGTACTCCCTGGTTTTTCATACTACTTTTAAAATTAGACTTGGTGATTTTAAAAAGTGTATAATTCAATGATCTTCAGCAAATTTGCAGAGCTGTGCAACTATCACCATCTTGTACTACTCCTTTATGGTGTACAGTTCTAAAACATCAAAACGTTCCCTACTCAGGTATACGATTTGTCCCAACGCCAGGGCTAGTAAAAAGATTTACCTGAGGCTGGGTGCGGTGGCTCACGCCTGTAATCCCAGCACTTTGGGAGGCCGAGGCGGGTGGATCACCGGAGGTCAGGAGTTCGAGACCAGCCTGGCCAACATGATGAAACCCTGTCTCTACTAAAAATACCAAATTAGCCGGGCGTGGTGGCGGGCCCCTATAATCCCAGGTACTTGGGATGCTGAGGCAGGAGAATCACTTGAACCCGGGAGGCGGAGATTGCAGTGAGCTGAGATTATGCCATTGCATGATCTAAAGAGCTAAACTCCATCTCAGAAAAATAAATAAATAAAGGATTTACCAGAGCATCCAACAAGTATTATTAAATACTTGATCCCGTGAAACCACTTCCCTATCAGTTAACGATTTTTAAAAGTTTACAGATTTCAAAAATCTTCTTTATCCTTGGACCTAACCTACCCAGAGAGTCCCTAATCATGCTATGCAGCTCCCACCTCTACCAGAAGTGCTGGGAAAATCACCTAGGTTATCTAGCTTCCCCCAAAGTATTTTACACTGTTGTGAGATTTCCTTTAAGATTCAGGAGCTAGTTTATTTACTTTCTGGTTTCCTGGCAGAGCAAAGGCCCTGCACGTGTGAACGGAAACAAAACGCACACAGACTCTAGCGATGCCAAATATTAATACTATGGGTAGGGGCACCTTCCTTCTCGGCCGAATTCCCTTTCCCAGAGAGCCTCCAGAGGGATCAGTCAACGCCCACCGAGCCTGGATCAAAGGTCAAGCTTGCCTGGTCAAGAAGGATCCTGGATCAAGCTTGAACCCGTTTCCAGAAACAGGGCAGTCGGGGCAGCAGCAAGCATTTTTACCACGCGCCCTAATGAGATGGTTGCACAACAGGCTTTGAGGATTCCGGTTTAACAGGTAAATACCAACAGAGAATGAGCCGAGGGAGATGGGATCTGCTCCACGGCATCGATGGCATTTCGAGAATGTCTGCGTCGCAGAGCAAACCCAAAGTTTTAGCACATTACTCAGAGTTCACCAGAGGAAGATTGCCACGAATTGAAATGAACAAAGTGAGAAAATGGGTGCTGTGTAGTCAATGCATCCGTGATGAACTGAAGCTGGGCGGAAAAATTCTTTGAATACTCCGGCTTTGTTTTGTGCTAAGACGACAGAAGCCCCGAATTTCGGAGTTGGAAGACGCGTTTCTCCGTGTTCTCCAGCCCGTTCTCGGACTTCAGGGCCGCCCGCCCGCCGCGCACTCAGTCCCGTAGTTCCCCGGGCTTCAGGCGCGGACCTTCCAGGGGGGCGGAAGCCAGGGAGCCGCGGGGAGGCCGCGGTCCGGCCCGCGACGCCGGGGCCCGGAGAAGGGAAGGGAGAGGGGAAAGGCCTGCCGGAGCTCGACGGAGGGAGGGAAAGGAACGAGGAGGCCACGGGCCGGAGCGGGGAGCAGCCCCGAGCGGCGCCCGGCCCGGCCCCCACCCCGAGGCCCGGTCCCGCGTACCTTTGGCAAGGGCTACGGTGGAGTTTTCGGTGTCGATGGTGTAGAGGATGCCCTCGTAGCGGATCTCCGCCTTGGAGATGAGGCTGATCTTGCTGCCGATGTAAGGGGTGCCCCCGCTCATGGCGCCGCCGCCGCCGCTCCCGGCTGCTCGCAGAGAGGCAGATCCCACGCCGCTGTCGCCCGCTCCGCACGCCCGCTAGCTCCGTCGACACCTACAGCAGCCGCTTCAGACCCAACATGGCGGCGGCGCCGGGTCCGCTACCCTCCCCCAGCCTCCCGCCCTCAAGCCGCGGCGCGGCGGCGGCGGCGGCGGCAGCGGCGGCGGCGCGGGGCATGCTGGGAGGGCTAGGCCGCGCTGTCGCGAGACTTGGCCGACGGCTGGCGGCTCTCGGTTCCTGGCTCCCGGCTTCTTCGCGGCCTCGGGAGTCCCGGCAGCGCCTATTGGCTTGGGCTACGGCGGTGGTCCTGGGGCCGCGTGAGAGGAACTTCGGGGACCGGCTGAGTGCCTCGTGGCACCGCTTGCTGCGGGCTGGAGAGGAGGCGCGCGGCCCTCCTTTTGACTCAGGCCTTGGCCGCCTTGTCGTGGGTCCTGTGTCTTTGCCGACGCGGGGTCCTCCGCCTGGAGCGCTGTCCACCCTCCTTCGAGTTGTGGCGAGCCGCTGCTCATCCTTTTAAGACACTAAACCTGCACCTCGTGGAGCTCCTACGGCTCTATTACCGCAGCCATCGTCCGGGAGCTTCCCCCGAGGCTGCCCCTGGAGCTGGGGCTCTCCCGACGACTCAGTGTTTTAGTCCCTTCCTGTCCCTCTCATTCAGCCGGTCTGAACCAGCTTCATGGCTTGCAACGCCATTGTAACTCACCAATCCCAATTATCAGTCTGTAGCTTGGATCAATTCCGTGAACTCGGGTTTCGCGCCCAGCCTCTGTCGAATCTCCAACGTTAAGGGTCCAAAGCCATGCTCCCTATTTCCCCTCTAACCTGCTCCTTCACCACCGTTCCCTGTTGATGTAACCGGTACCATTTTTACTCAGCTGCTCAGACTAAAAGCCTTGAGTCAGTCTTGACCTCTGTCTTGCTTCCACATCTGTTCTGACTACACCTCTCCGTTATATCTACACAATATATCCTAAATCTGACCTCTTCTCCTCATCTCCATCCCTACACCTCTCCCACAAACCACGATTACTCGGGCTGAATTATTGCAGTAGCCTTCTAAAAGTTGCCTCTGTGTCAACCCTTGCCCCCAGTACTTTATTCTCAACACAGCAGCTAGAGAGATCTTGTTAAAATCTAACTCAGGGCTGGGCGCGGTGGCTCACGCCTGTAATCCCAGTACTTTGGAAGCCCGAGGCAGGCGGATCACAGGTCAGGAGTTGGAGACCAGCCTGGCCAACATGGTGAAACCCCGTCTCTACTGAAAATACAAAAAAATTAGCCGGGCATGGTGGCGCGCACCTATAGTCCCAGCTACTTGGGAGGCTGAGGCAGGAGAATTGCTTGAACCCAGGAGGCGGAGGTTGTGGTGAGCCGAGATTGTGCCACTGCACTCCAGTCTGGGCTACAGAACGAGACTCTGTCTCAAAAAAAAAAAAAAAGAAAAGAAAAAATATATAACTCTGATCATGTTCTTCCTCTACTCACTCTACTGACCCCATGTTACACAGAGAGAAAACCAGACTTTGGCTTCTAAGGATATACATGAATTAGCTTTTCGTTCTATTCCAGTCACGTCTAATTCAACCGGTACTTGAGCACTTTATTCCAGTATCTGCTCAAGTATCACCTCCAGATATGACGTCCCTGACAACCTTGTTTAAAATAATACCACTCACATCACTCTACATCTCCTTAACTCAGCTTGCATTTTCTTTATAGCATGTATCTCTCTCAGGTATGTCTGTTTAATTATTTGTGTCTGTCTTCTTCACTAGAATGTAAACATTTTGAGAGAGAGATGTTGTTTTGGTCACTGCTGTATCATCAGGGCCTAGTACAGCACCTGGCTCAGGGCAGCTGCTCAGTTAATATTTGCTGCATGAATGAACAGCAGGATGAAGGCAGAACACAGGCAGGATGGTAGTGAGCTGAGTGAGCAAATGGCAAGAAGTCTGCCATCATAAGAGAGGGACACAGGAGAGAGACAGAGCTCTGATGGGGCTGGTGCACAGTGGCTACAAAGAAAGGTTTGGAAATCCCTGTTTCAGTACAAGGTCCGTGCGAGGAAGTTGAATTGTTTGTTTTTGTTTTTTTGAGACAGTCTCACTCTTTCACCTGGGATGGAGTGCAGTGAGTGGTGCCGTCTGGTTGCTCACTGCAACCTCCGCCTCCTGGGTTCATGCCATTCTCCTGCCTCAGCCTCCCGAGTAGCTGGGATTACAGGTGCACGCCACTATGCCTGACTAATTTTTTGTTTTTTGTTTTTTGTTTTTTGTTTTTGAGGCCGAGTCTCGCTCTGTCACCCAGGCTGGAGTGCAGTGGCCGGATCTCAGCTCACTGCAAGCTCCGCCTCCCGGGTTCCCGCCATTCTCCTGCCTCAGCCTCCTGAGTAGCTGGGACTACAGGCGCCCGCCACCTCGCCCGGCTAGTTTTTTGTATTTTTTAGTAGAGACGGGGTTTCATTGTGTTAGCCAGGATGGTCTCGATCTCCTGACCTCGTGATCCGCCCGTCTCGGCCTCCCAAAGTGCTGGGATTACAGGTTTGAGCCACCGCGCCCGGCCGCCTGACTAATTTTTTGTATTTTTAGTAGAGATGGGGCTTCACCATGTTGGCCAGGCTGGTGTCAAACTCTTGGCCTCGAGTTATCCACCTGCCTTGGCCTTCCAAAGTGCTGGGTTTACAGGCGTGAACCACCATACTTGGCAATTCTTTCATGGTTAAATAATATCCCTTTGTATGGACATACCATATTTTGTTTATCCATTAATCAGTTGATGAACATTTGGGTTGTTTTCACTTCTGCTATTATAAATATCCATGAATACCTCTATGAACTAGTTGTTGTGGGAACATGTGTTTTCAATCCTCCTAGGAATGAAGTGATTGAGCCATATAGTAACTTAGAGTTTAACTTCTTGAGGAACTGTCAAACTATTTTCCAAAGCAGCTACACTGTTTTACTTTTCCACTGGCAATTGTATGAGGGCTCCAGTTTTCTCCACATCCTCACCAACACCTGTTATTGTTTATCTTTTTTTGTTTGTTTGAGATGGTGTTTTGCTCTTGTTGCTTAGGCTGGAGTGCAATGGTGCGATCTTGGCTCACCACAACCTCCACCTCCCGGGTTCAAGAGATTCTCCTAGGCCGGGCGCGGTGGCTCAAGCCTGTAATCCCAGCACTTTGGGAGGCCGAGACGGGCGGATCACGAGGTCAGAAGATCGAGACCATCCTGGCTAACACGGTGAAACCCCTTCTCTACTAAAAAATACAAAAAACTAGCCAGGCGAGGTGGCAGGTGCCTGTAGTCCCAGCTACTCGGGAGGCTGAGGCAGGAGAATAGCGTAAACCCAGGAGGTGGAGCTTGCAGTGAGCTGAGATCCGGCCACTGCACTCCAGCCTGGGCGACAGAGCGAGACTCCGTCTCAAAAAAAAAAGAGATTCTCCTGCCTCAGCCTCCCTGGTAGCTGGGATTACAGGCATGCATCACCACATCTGGCTAATTTTGTATTTTTAGTAGAGTCGGAGTTTCTCCATGTTGGTCAGGCTGGTCTCAAACTCCTGACCTCAGGTGATCTGCCCGCCTTGGCCTCCCAAAGTGCTGGGATTACAGGCATGAGCCACTGCGCCCGGCCATTTGTCTGTCTTTTTGAGACAGGGTGTCACTCTGTCAACCAGGCCGTAGTGCAGTGGCCCTATCATGGCTCACTGCAGCCTTCCTGGGCTCAAGCAATCCTTCACCTCAGCCTCCCAGGTAGCTGGGACCACAGGTACGCCCAGATAATTTTTGTATTTTTTTGTAGAGACAGGGCCTTGCCATGTTGCCCAGGTTGGTCTTAAATGCCTGGACTCAAGTGAGCCTCTCGCCTTGGCTTCCCGGAGTGCTGGAATTACAGGCGTGAGCCCCACACCCAGCCAACCACTTTTAAATTGGGCAATTTTCCTTTTTATTGTTGAGTGGAAAGAGTTCTTTTATATATTCTAGATACAAATCTCTAATCAGATCTACAATCTGCAAATAGTCTCTTCTCATTCAGTGGGTTGGTTGTCTTTTCACTTTCTTGATAGTGTCCTTTGAAGCACAAAAGTTTTTAATTTTTATAAAGTCCAGTTTATTCATTTTTGTTGTTGTTGTTTGCACTTTTGGTGCAACAACTTTTGGTGCAATAAAGCATTGCCTAATCCAGGATACAAATATTTACCCACAATGTTTGCTTCTAAGTTTTATGTGTTAACTCTTACATTTAGGTCTTTGATTTATCCTGAGCCAATTTTTGTCTATGATATGAGGGGGACTTCAAGTCTTGCCTGAAATGGAGATGGGATTAAGAAGCTTTCAGATCAAACAGAAGATGGAGTGATTACAGGAGGAAGAGTGAGATATACATTCTGGAAAGTAAGCAGTTCAATATGGCCAGAGCCTAAAGTATGCAGAATGTATTAGGAGTTATAGTGGATAGCAGTGGCCACACCAAAGGTGGTGAGGGTTGAGGGCTTTGTTTCTCCCGTGTTGTCCAACAGCCATCCCCTAGCCTCATAAAATAGAGACAGATATAAGGAAAAAACAGTGTACTAGCTGGGAATTGCTTTGGACAAGCCTCGCAAAGCCTCCAGATCTTCTTTCTTACCCCATAGCTCCTCAAGTGTAGAAATTCTAGAGCTTCTACTGCTGAAAACATTAATGGGGAAGAATTTATTTTTTCTACAGGCTGCCAGGAGCTTTTAAGCAGGGAAGCAACAATGGATTTTGGATTTTTAGGAATCCTGCGATGTGTCACAGTTCTCAACCTTGTTTCTAGTACACGAAACGGAGATTAATGTGCATATTACACTATGGACTACCAACTGATCAGTTGCATTATACATAGTTCCTGCTGCCCTAGGGTGCAGGAAGCCATGAGTTGCAAAACATAAAGTAGAAGCTACAAGATTGGTGACTGATTGGTTGTAGCCAGTTAAGGACTCCCAGTTCCAGGACTGAACACCTTGGTGAGTCCTAGGGCCAGTGAAGGGCATAAGGAGAATGGATAAAAGGCAGTTTATTTGTGGGGGGATGGAAATATTAATAGATGTAGATAATTTTGCACTTGTTGAGCTGGAAGTGCCTGTTGGGACACCAAGCAATTCCATCTACTTCATAGTTGGTATGACCCTAAAAGTCGGGAGATCTGGAATGGAGATGTAAATTTGGAAATTGTTATAGATGGAAAAAAGATAAGCTCACTCTCAGTGGCTCATACCTGTAATTCCAGCTACTCAAGAGGCACTCCAGCCTGGGCAACAGAGAGAGACTCCGTCTCAAAAAAAAACAAAAAGAAAAGAAAAGAAAAGAAATGCCAAGAACACGCAAATCCATAGAGGCAGAAAATATTAGTGGATTAGTGGCTGCAAGGGCTGGGACATGGGGGTGAGGAGTGGGTATGGGAAGTCACTACCAAGGGGTGCAGGGTTTCTTTCTGGGGTGATAAAAATGTCTGGAAGTAGGACAGGTGCAATGGCTCATGCCTGCAATCCCAGCACTTTGGGAGACTGAGGCAGTTGGATCACCTGAGGTCAGGAGTTCAAGACCAGCCTGGCCAACATGGTGCAACCCCGCCTCTACTAAAAATACAAAAAAAATTAGCTAGGCGTGGTGGCACACGCCTGTAATCTTAGCTACTTGGGAGGCTGAGGCAGGAGAATCACTTGAATCCAGGAGGTGGAGGCTGTAGTGAGCCAAGATAGCGCCATTGCACTCCAGTCTGGACAACAAGAGTGAAACTCCATCTCAAAAAGATAAAAGAAAAAAAATGTCTGGTAGTATATAATGATAATGGTTGCATGACTTTGTAGATATACTAAAACCCAGTAAATTGTATACTTTAAAAAGTGAATTTTGGGCCAGGTGGGGTGGCTCCAGCCTGTAATCCCAGCACTTTGGGAGGCTGAAGTGGGCGGATCACGAGATCAGGAGTTCGAGACCAACCTGACCAACATGGTACTAAAAATACAAAAAAAATTAGCTGGGCATGGTGATGCATGCCTGTAATCCCAGCTACTCAGGAGGCTGAGGCAGGAGAATTGCTTGGACTCGGGAGGCGGAGGTTGCAGTGAGCCGAGATTGCGCCACTGCACTCCAGCCTGGATGACGGAGCAAGATTCCATCACAAAAAAAAAAAAAAAAAGAAAAGAAAGTGAATTTTATGATACGTGAATTCTATCTCAAAAAGGCAAACTTTCCATGTAAAATGGCCCTATTAAAACTGAGGTTATGTAGCAAAAACAAGCACTTGCTTTTGAAATAATATTTAAGTAAAAAAACTGAATACAGAATTGTGTGAGTATAAAGACTTTCTTAAAAGGAAAAAAAAAACGAACAACATATAAAAATAAAGCAGGAAAGTAGTAATTTCCAAATGCTGTGGTACCATGGTATTAGATATACAATTTTAAGGTAAGGTTTTCTCTCTGTATTAGTTAGGAGATGTGTTCTGTTTACAGGAACCACCCACAAATTCAGTGACTTAAAACAATTATCACTTTATTATACCTCTCAATTTCATGGATCATGCTTGACTAAGCAATTCAGTTCCATGTAGCCTCAACTGGAATCACTGGGGGTAGCTTGCCTGGTCTAGAGGGTCCAAGATGGCTTCACTCACTTATCTGACTATTTCACAGGATCAGCTAGAAGTCCAGGACTTTTGGGACACTGTGAAGCCACCTTACCATTTGGACTGTCAGCTGTCGTATTTGTGGCAGTGTTATTTTGAGTCTCTCCTGACCAGCAAACACATACCCTAAGTGACGCAAAAGGCAAAGATTCCTAACATCTACTGGAAGTCTACTTTGTGCCTGGTTATTGGGTCAGTCATCTTACACACATTGGAGGAGACACATCTTAACACAGGTTGAGTTTTTTTTTCTTTTTGAGACAGGGTCTCACTCTATGGCCCAGGCTGGAGTGCAGTGGCATGATCTTGGCTCATTGCAACCTACACCTCCTTGGTTCAAGCGATTCTTGTGCCTCAGCCTCCCAAGTAGCTGGGATTACAGGTATGCACCACCACGCCCACCTAATTTTTGTATTTTTAGTGGAGATGTGGTTTCACCATGTTGGCCAGGCTAGTCTGGAACTCCTGACCTCAAGTGATCCGCCAGCCTCGGCCTCCCAAAGTGCCTGTAATCCCAGCGCTTTGGGAGGCCAGTCCATAGGTTGAGTTCTAAAGCCATGTGTGTCTATTGGTTCTTCTCAGAAATAGATGCTGAGCCAGAGTTAAGAGGTTTATTGGAGGTAATGCCTGGGAAAGGTAAAAGGGAGAAGAAGCAGGATTGAGCAGGGAGAGCCCCAGACTGTACTGCAGATCTGACAACGTCTTGGCCAACCCAACAGGAAGCCCTGGAGCAAAGATGGCTCTTTGGAACAGAAATGGTTAGGCCCTAATACCCCTGCTGTGTTCTGTCGTTGGCTGGGGTTGCCTGGGAGGAGCATGGACTTGGATTGAAAGCGGAAGTAGATCCTGTTGGCTAACTTCACTTCTTGGAACAGCATGATGAGTTATTTCTGGAAGCCAGTAAAAATTAGAGGTAGTGCCTGGGCGTGGTGGCCCATGCCTGCAATCCCAGCACTTTGGGAGGCCGAGGCACGCAGATCACTTGAGGTCAGGGGTTTGAGACCAGCCTGGCCAACACAATGAGACCCTGTCTCTACTAAAAACACAAAAAAATTAGCAGGGTGTGGTGACACACACCTGTAATCCCAGCTTCTCAGGAGGCTGAGGCACGAGAATCACTTGAACCTGGGAAGCAGGGGGCTGCAGTGAGCCGAGATGGCGCCACTACACTCTAGCCTGGGTGACAGAGCAAGACTCCGTTTCCAAAATATGTGTGTGTGTATATATACACATATTATATACACATATACATACACACACACATTTTTTTATATATATGGTATATATATGGTGTATATATATGTATATATGGTAAACAATACTCTAAAGTCTTATCCTGAGATTGCATCTCACCTTAGTATTAGTACACTTGATACCCAGATTAATGGGTTTCTCTCTTTTTAAAATTTTAAAAAAATTTTTTGAGACAGGCTTTTGCTCTGTCACCCAGGATGGAGTACAGGGTGCAAGCTCAGCTCACTGCAGCCTCAACCTCCTGGGCTCAGGGGATCCTCCCACCTCAGCCCCCCAAGTAACTGGGGCCACAGGTGCACACCACCACGTCCAGCTATCTTTTTAAAGAGAGTGTATTTTTCTGTTGAAAATCTGCATCTTGTTGGCCTGGCACAGTGGCTCACACCTGTAATCCCAGCACTTTGGGAGGCCAAGACAGGTGGATCACCTGAAGTCAGGAGTTTGAAACCAGCCTGGCCAACATGGTGAAACCCCATCTCTACTAAAAATAGCAAAATTAACTGGGCGTAGTGGCAGGAACGTGTAATCCTAACTACTGGGGAGACTGAGGCAGGAGAATCACTTGAACCTGGGAGGTGGAGGTTGCAGTGAGCCGAGATCATGCCATTGCACTCCAGCCTGAGTGACAAGAGTGAAACTCTGTCTCAAAAAAAAAAAAAAAAAACTTCATCTTTTATCATTTTGTCTGTTTTATGCTCTAATTTCATTAACATAGTTATAGTAATTATCATAAAGTCCTTATCTGCAAATTCCAGTATCTCAATCATGTAAGAATCTGCATATATTGATTGTTTTTTCTCTTGATTATGAATCACATTTTCCTGCTTTGCATCTCATAATTTTTAATTTTATGCCAGATATTGTGTCTAGCTAGATACTGTATGCTAGACATTGTAAAGAACCAAAGTGACTGAAGTAAATATTTTTTCCCTGGAGAGGGCAAGCCCTTTCCTCCTGCCAGTCAATTAGGATGAGGAGCTGATCAGTCAGATCCAATCAAGACTGGAGCTGAATTGGGGTTGGATTAATTGCAGGTTTATTTAACTTTTGTCCACCTGGCTTTTAAATGTCTTAAGGGCAAGATGTGATCTGCGTCTTACGGGCCCCTTCTTCTAGTGGAATTTTGGACCCAAGCATGAAGAGTTAGTGGAGTTTTCTCTCTGTCTTTCAGTGAGGAAGACAGAAGACCCAGCCTCCTGCACCGCAACCCACTCAGCAAAAATGGAAGACTAGCACTGTGTTTTGAGTTCTTAGATATTTCCATCTGTTGCTTCAGCCCATAGAGATGTTTAAAGAATCAGTGGTTTCTTCTTAGCCAAGCAGAGCCCCATCCTCTGTGGCAGGGCCCGTCCTCTGCCTGCCCATGCCCAGACTTGGCAAATGCCCCCACTGATCCCTAATTTTTCCTACCTATGAAGCCTTGTTCCCTTTCTCTAGAATTTAGTTCCTTTAGACTATTTTATGATATCTGAAAAATCAGTATGATGTTTTACTTTATCTGTTTTCCCCCATCTTTACAACAAAACTGGTGGTTTATTTAGATCTTTACAGCCTAATTGGAAGAGGAATTTGAAAGATTTTTTTGGCTGTATTTATTTTTTATTCTTATTTTGTTTATTTTTTGAGATGGAGTCTCACTCTTTTGCCCAGGCTGGAGTGCAGTGGCACAATCTTAGCTCACTGCAACCTCTGCCTCCCGGGTTCAAGCGATTCTTCTGCCTCAGCTTCCCGAGTAGCTGGTATTACAGGCATGTGCCACCATCCCTGGCTAATTTTTGTATTTTTAGTAGAGACAGGGTTTTGCCATGTTGGCCAGGCCGGTCTTGAACTTCTGACCTCTGGTGATCCACCCGCCTCGGCCTCCCAAAATGCTGGGATTACAGGTGTGAGCCACCACACCCGGCCTTTGGCCATATTTAAATCCATTAGGAACATACCTGTTATATCCTTAGGGAGTCCCTCCTAGCTAGGTTTTTTTTTTCTCTAAAGTTGAGATAGACTGCTGGTCTTTTGTTTAAGCAATATGTGATGCTGTTGGCTTGCATTTGGGGGCCATCTGTTTTGGAAAATATGTCCCTTCAAACCACAGACCCACTCTCACTGGGTGAACGTCTCATTCTGTGAGAGACACACTGAAACCGAAACTAATAACCATTGCTAGGGAAAGTGTCTCTCATCCCATACGTGCTCTGGGGTGCATGCACATTGAGTGGAATTGTTTACTGATTCCTATCTTTCTCTTACTCTCTCTTTCCAAAACAGGATCATTGAATTGGTATAAAGACATAGATGGTACAATTTCATAGTTTGCTGCTTCTTAATTTAGTTACAGCAGCCCTCTGTTACATGTCTTTATGTCTATTTTTAAAATGAGAAAACTGACTGGGCATGGTGGCTCATGACTGTAATCCCAGCACTTTGGGAGGCTGAAGCAGGAGGCTTGCCTGCGTCCAGGAGTTCGAGACCAGCCTGGGCAACATAGCGAGTCCCTGGCTCTACAAAAATAAAACAAAATTAGTTGTATGTGATAGCACATTCCTGTAGTCCCAGCTACTCGGGAGACTGAGCTGGGAAGATCACTTGAGCCCAAGAGGTCAAGGCTGCAGTGAGCTGTGATCATGCTACTGCACTCCAGCCTTGGCAACAGGGTGAGAATGTCTCAAAAAAACTCCCCAAAACAAAAAATAAAAACCAGCCAGGCGCGGTGGCTCATGCTTGTAATCCCAGCACTTTGGGAGGCCAAGGCGGGTGGATCACTTGAAGTCAGGAGTTCAAAACCAGCCTGGCCAACATGGTTAAACCTGTCTCTTCTAAAATACAAAAATTAGCTGGGCATGGCAACACCTGGGAGGTGGAGGTTGCAGTGAGCTGAGCTTGTGCCATTGCACTTTAGCCTGGGCAACAGAGCGAGACTCCGTCTAAAAAATAATGAAACAAAAACCACACACACGCACACAACACACACACACGCACACACACACCACTCAAAAGTGGAAGTCAAGTAACTTAGATCTAGTATTAAGGTGGAAGTCATGGATTTCAATCAAGTGGTTGTAATTCCACAATGTAGGTGCTTTACACCATTTTAGGATGGCGCAAATATAATTTTTTATCAAGTGACAACTTAAGCAGATGACACTTCTTGCCTGGAGATTTGTGTTGAGAAGGATTGTGAGACTGTCTGAGACATCAGGAGCTTGTACCATGATCAATTACCAGTGCCTTCAGTGGACATAGGGCAGAAGAACGGTGGCACCAGGTGCAAATCTGTCTATACCATCTGCCTCTTAAGTAAATGCAGTGAATTTAATAGCATTCTACAATTAGTTTTATTATCCTTACCATTTCTCAAATATTTGTCCAACTACCCTAACAACGAACAATAGAAATTGATAAGATATGTATGATTGGAAAGTAATCAAAATAATGGAAACTAAGCTATAATTAATTTTTCTGAATAAAAGAATTCTTTTTTTTGAGACAGAGTCTCTCTCTGTTGCTTAGGCTGGAGTGCAGTGTTGCGATCTCAGCTCACTGCAACTTCTGCCTTCTGGGTTCAAGCAATTCTCTTGCCTCAGCCTCCAGAGTAGCTGGGACTACAGGTGTGTGCCACCACACCTGGCTAATTTGTGTATTTTTTAGTAGAGACGGGGCTTCGCCATGTTGGCCAGGCTGGTCTTGAACTCCTGACCTCAAGTGATCCGCTGGCCTTGGCCTCCTAAAGTACTAGGATTACAGGCATCAGCCACTACGCCCAGCCTGAAAATAACATTTCTAAAGCAAATTTGATGATGCCAGACCTGTCCCTCAAGACTCCCTGCCCACCCCCCATCTTAGTCCGGTTGGGCTGCTTGCTGTAACAAAATATCACACACCGGTGGCTTATCAGCAAAATAAATTTATTTCTCGTAGTTTTGGAGGCTGGGAAGTCCAAGATTAAGGCTGATAGATTCAGTCTCTGGTGAGGGACTGCCTCCTGGTTCATAGATGGCTGTCTTTTTGCTAAAACCTCACATGGAGAAAGGGGCAAGGGATCTCTCTGGGTCTCTCTCTCACTTTTTTTGAGACAGAGTCTCGCTCTGTCACCCAGGCTGGAGTGCAGTGGCTCCATCTCAGCTCACTGCAACCTCCACCTTTTGGGTTCAAGCAATTCTCCTGTCTCAGCCTCCCGAGTAGCTGGGACTATAGACGTGCACCACCATGCCTGGCTAATTTTTATATTTTTAGTAGAGACAGGGTTTCACCATGTTGGCCAGGCTGGTCTTGAACTCCTGACTTCAAGTGATCCTCCCACCTTGGCCTCCCTCAATGCTGGGATTACAAGTGTGAGCCACTGCGCCCGGCTGTTTCTCTTTTGAGATAGGGTCTCGCTGTGTCACCCAGGCTGAAGTACAGTGGTGTAATCATGGCTCATGACAGCCTCAAACTTCTGGGCTCAAGCAATCCTCTTGCCCTAGCCTTCTGCATAGTCACTGGGACTACAGGCATTTACCACAACACCCCACTATTCAAAAAAAATGTAATAGAGACAGTGTTTCACCATATTGCCCAAGTTGGTCTCAGACTCCTTGGCTCAAGTGATTCTCCCATCTTGGCTTCTCAAAGTGCTGGGATTACGTTTGTGAGCCCCCATGCTTGGCCAGAATCTCTTTTTTTTTTTTTTTTTTTGTTGAGACAGAGTCTCGCTTTGTCACCCAGACTGGAGTGCAGTGGCCGGATCTCAGCTCACTGCAAGCTCCGCCTCCCGGATTCACGCCATTCTCCTGCCTCAGCCTCCCAAGTAGCTGGGACCACAGACGCCCACCACTTCGCCCAGCTAGGTTTTTGTATTTTTTAGTAGAGACGGGGTTTCACCGTGTTAGTCAGGATGGTCTCGATCTCCTGACCTTGTGATCCGCCCATCTCGGCCTCCCAAAGTGTTGAGATTACAGGCTTGAGCCACCGCGCCCGGCCCAGAATCTCTTTTATAAAAGCACTATATGTGTGTATATATATATATATATATATATATATATAGAGAGAGAGAGAGAGAGAGAGAGAGAGAGAGAGACAGTTTCACTCTTGTTGCCCAGGCTGGAGTGCAATGGTATGATCTTGGCCAAAGTGCTGGGATTACAGGCGTGAGCCACCATACCCGACCCTAAAGGCACTAATTTTGTCCATGAGGGTTTGACCCTCACGACCTAATCTAAAGGCCCTACTTCCAAATACCATCCCCTTGAGGGCTAAGATTTCAACTTATGAATTTTAGGGGAACATAAACATTCAGTCTATTGTACTTCCCCCCATCCCCAAAGACATCAATGGCTTTAATAGCTTCTCCTTGCTCTGTTCTCTTAGAATATCCTTGGTTATGTTGTTTACAAAATCCTGTGTGAGTTGGCACTTGCTTAAATCTCTGGTCTCACCTTTTGTCTCTCACCTTTACCTTCCCCCATTGTGTCTCTCTACTCCCCCCAAGCCTTAACTTAATTTTATTTATTTATTTAGAGACGGAGTCTTGCTCTGTCACCCAGGCTGGAGTGCAGTGGTGCAATCTCAGCTCGCTGCAACCTCTGCCTCCCAGGTTCAAGCAATTCTCCTGCCCCAGCCTCCCAAGTAGCTGGGATTACAGATGTGTGCCACCACACCTGACTAATTTTTGTATTTTTAGTAGACACAGGGTTTCACCTTGTTGGCCAGGCTGGTCTTGAACTCCCGACCTCAGGTGATTGGCTTGCCTCAGCCTCTCAAAGTGCTGGGATTACCGGCTTGAGCCACCACACCTGGCCTACTAATATTTTTTATATTATCGGTATTAGTCCGTTCTCACAAAGCTACAAATAAATGCCTGAGACTTGATAATTGATAAGGAAAAGAGTTTTAATTGGCTCATGGTTCTGCAGGCTATACAGGAAGCATGGCTGGGGAGGCCTCAGGGAACTTAACAGCTGTGGTGGGAGGGGAAGGGGAAGCAGGCACGTCTTATGTGGATGGAGCAGAAATAGTGGTGGGGAGAGATGTCACACAAGTTTTGTTTTGTTTTGAGATGGAGTTTCGCTCTGTGGCCCAGGCTGGAGTGCAGTGGTGCGATCTCGGTTCACTGCAATCTCTGCCTCCTGGGCTCAAGCGATTCTCCTGCCTCAGTCTGCCGAGTAGCTGGAATTACAGTCGCCCACCACCACGTCCAGCTAATTTTGGTATTTTTAGTAGAGATGGGGTTTCACCTTGTTACCCAGGCTAGTCTCAAACTCCTGACCCCAAGTGATCCACCCGCCTCAGCCTCCCAAAGTGCTGGGATGACAGGCAGGAGCCACCTCTCACACACTTTTCAACAGCCATGGAGAGCTCGTGAGAACTCTATCATGAGAGCAGCACTGGGGGATGATGCTAAACCATTAGAAAGCACCCCCATGATCTGATCACCTCCCACCAGGCCCCACTTCCAACATTGGGGATTTCAACTCGGCATGAGATTTGGGTGGGAACACAGATTCAAACCATATCATTATCATATAATATGATTAAGTATAAAGAGAGAGGTGGGTCTCGCTATGTTGGCCAGGTTGGTCTTGAACTTCTGGCCTCAGGCAATCCACCTCCCTCCGCTTTCCCAAGTGCTGGGATTACAGGAGTGAGCCACTGTGCTTCGTCCCTCCAAGCCTTTGTCCTGCATTCCAGAAACCACATGAAACTTCTCCCAGATTCTTCCCATCGAGCCTTCTCACTGCAGCTCAGCCTAGATATTTTCAGTTCGGGAGATTTCTCACTGCTGACAACTCTGCTGTCGCACAAATGTACTCCTTTACCAAACTCTGTCATTGCACATTGTGGTGACATTGTTTATTTTCTTGTGTATATTCTATACTGGCCTTTTGCTGCCCTCCTGAGAGCGATCTGACGCCGATCTGACGGACCTGCCTGCCCGCCGCCAGTCGCCTGCCTGCCTGGTGGTGGTGGTGGTGGCGGATCTCGATTTCGATCGATCCCCGACTGACTGATCCGATCCAGCTGGGATTACAGGTGCTCTGCCTCACGCCCCAGCTTAATTCTTGTATTTTACCAGAGATGGATTTCACCCATGTTGGCCAGGCTGGTCTTGAACTCCTGATGTCAGGTGATCCACTCACCTCAGCCTCCCAAAGTGCTGGGATTATAGACGTGAGCTGCCGTGCCCGGTCTCACCATTGCATTCTTAGTTCCAGTTTGGCCTGGCTGAGAGTAGGAATCAATACATCTTGGTTAGATGAATTAATAGGTTAAAAAATTTTTTTTGGTATTATGCTCACAGTAGGAGGTGAATTTTTAAAAAAATGGAACCTATAGAAGAGATCACTTCTAGCTTTAAAGATTCTGTTTTAGGCCAGGCCTGGTGGCTCATGCCTGTAATTCCAGCACTTTGGAAGGCTAAGGCGGACAGATCGCTTGAGCCCAGGAGTTGGAGATCAGCCTGGGCAACACGGCAAAACCCCGTCTCTACAAAATTAGTTGGAGATCAGCCTGGGCAACATGCAAAACCCTGTCTCTACAAAAACCCCATCTCTACAACATGGCAAAATCCTGTCTCTACAGCGTGGTGGTGCATTTATGTAGTCCCAGCTACTAGGAGGGCTGAAGCAGGAGGATCATTTGAGCTTGGGAGATAGAGGCTGCGGTGAGCTATGACTGCACCACTGCACTCCAACCTGGGGGACAGAGCGAGACCTGTCCCCTCCCCACAGCCAAGAGTCGATTTTAACACAAGGGCTTAAAATAAGTTATGTAGGACATTAATTACTGCACTCATGTTCTATACTTAGTTTTTAAAGTGAAATGGTTTGCCCTAAATCTAGCATTTTTATTCCTTTTTCCTTGTGTACAAAGTTAACATGCAGATTTCAACTACCAGCTGAGTAGGTTTGTGTGATGTTTTCTTGCTAGTCTGTGGCAGACACCCATGGCTTTCTCATTCACCCCATCTGGGCCTCCAGTGTGGTCTAATTATCCCAAAAAGCCAAGATGTGTTAGAGCAGAGCTTGATTACTCTAATGACACAATGTTTTTACAAACCTCCTGATTCCTGAATAATTATCATTATCATATTTATGTGTTTAGCCAAAAGCTTAATTGGAAGATTCCAGAATGAAACAATGCTATAGGAGAAAAAACCTTCTAGTCATTTTCTTTGGAACATTTTTTTTTTAAAAAATCAAAGTATCACTAATACATGCATAAGGTTAAACAATCAAATTATGCAGGAGGGCTTATGATGCATGGAAATCGTTCCAGCCTCTCTCTCCCCAGCCGTGGTCCTATGGAGGTAACCATATTTAGTTCCTTCAGCTGTTTCTCCTGGTGGTTATTGTTGCATGGAAATAATATGGTTAGGTCACAAGTTATTTTATTTTATTTTTTTGAGGTGGAGTCTCGCTCTGTCACCCACCTAGGCTCACTGCAACCTCTCTACCTCCTGGGTTCAAGCAATTCTTGTGTCTCAGCCTCCTGAGTAGCTGGGATTACAGGGATGCACCACCTTGCCTGGCTAATTTTTGTATTTTTAGTAGAGATAGGGTTTCACCATGTTACTCAGGCTGGTCTTGAACTCCTGACCTTAAGCGATCCACCCATCTCTGTCTCCTAACGTGCTGGGATTACAGGCCTGAGCCACTGCACCTGGTCCTATTTTAAATTTGTGTTAATTTTAGGAGTACAAGTGCAATGTTGTTACGTGGATCTATTGAGTAATGGTGAAGTCAGGGCTTTTAGCGCATCCATCATCTGAATAAAGTACATTGCACCTGTTATTTTTTATTTTTATTATTATTTTTTGAGACAGGCTCTTACTCTGTGGCCCAGGCTAGAGTGCAGCGGCACGATCTCTGCTCACTGTAGCCTGGCATTCCTGGACTCAAGCAATCCTCCCACCTCAGCCTCCTAAGTAGCTGGGACTACAGGCATGCACCACCATACCCAGCTAATTTTTGTATTTTTTGTGGAAACAGGGTTTTGTCCTATTGCCCAGGCTGGTCTTGAACTCCTGGGCTCAAGAGAGCCACCCAACTAGGCCTCTCAAAGTGCTGGGATTACAGGCATGAGCCACTGCGCCCAACCTGTACCTGTTCATTTCTCATCATCCACACTCCTCCCAGCCTCCCACCTTTCCTAGTCTCCAGTGTCTATCAGTCCACATTTAATGTCCTTGTGTATACATTATTTGGCTCCCACGTATAAGTGAGAACATGGAGTATTTTTCTTTCTGTTTCTGAGTTGTTTCATTTAGAATAATGGCCTCCAGTTCCATCCATGTTGCTGCAAAGGACATGATGTCTTTTTCTTTTTTTAGAGACAGTGGTCTCCCTCTGTTGTCTAGGCTGGTCTCAAACTCCTGGCCTCAAGCGATCCTCCCGTCTTGGCCTCCCAAAGTGCTGGGGATACAGGTGAAAAGATGCAATTTCTTTTTTTTTTTTTTGAGACGGAGTCTGGCTCTGTCGCCCAGGCTGGAGTGCAGTGGCCGGATCTCAGCTCACTGCAAGCTCCGCCTCCCGGTTCACGCATTCTCCTGCCTCAGCCTCCGAGTAGCTGGGACTACAGGTGTCCCGGGCCACATTCGTTTTTGTTATTTTAGTAGAGACGGGTTTCACCCATGTTAGCTAGATGGTCTCGGACTTCCCTGACCTCGGATCCACCCGCCTCCGGCCTCCCAAAGTGCTGGGATTACAGGCTTGAGCCACCGCTACCGCCAATTTTTTTAATGGCTGAATAGTATCCCATTATCACCAGTTCTTGATTCATCCATTTTGGACGTTGTCTATTGATTTCCAGCTATGATAAATGCAGATTTAGCTCACGGGCCAAGTACATAGAGAAATTTTAAAGTTATTTTCTATTCCTGAGTTACCTCTGTTTGTTCCACGCCGGCCTGCTGTCCAGGCTGTGTGCATGATAGGGTGGGCCCATTATGCACATGTGCTACTGGTTCTGACTAAGCATGGGCTTGGCTGTGCTGACAGTTACATAGCATGAAGATGTCCCTGCCTCCTGGTCCTGCTTTTTGCTTGCTTATCTTAGAGTGAGTCTTGCATGTTGGAGACTTTCATCAAAGTCACCATATTGGAATGTATATGAGAACAATGTCATAAATCATTTGTTGAGGGCCTTTGTATTTTTAGTGGACTTATTCACTGGAGGCCTTCACTTAGGGTGATCAGGAAGGAAGCCATTCTCTAGACATTGGTGAACCTCTAAATGACAGATTGTGGGTGTATTAAGACATTCGATTTTTTTTTTTTTTTTTAAGATAGAGTATTGGTTTGTTGCCCAGGCTGGAGTATAGTGGCGAGATTTAGGCTCACTGCAACCTCCACCTTCCTAGTTCAAGCAGTTCTCTTGCCTCACCTCCCGAGTAGCTGGGATTACAGGTGTGCACCATCACGCCTGGCTAATTTTTGTATTTTTAATAGAGACAGGGTTTCACCATGTTGGCCAGGCTGGTCTCAAACTCCTGACCTCAAGTGATCCACCCGCCTCGGCCTCCCAAAATGCTCTGTGTGATATGCGTGAGGGTCAGGGTGTAGGAAGATTCCACTCCATGTCTTACTTCTATCCTTTGCTCTACCGGGAATTTATGGGGCTTGAGCCACTTGGAGGTCACAAGGTATGGGTTGTTCCCTGCTTGGCGGCTATTCTCCTCTCCACCTCCCCTCCATGGCCATTCCAGTCCCTGTCAGCCTCTGCTTCGCTTCGTCCATTACTGCTACCCTTTATTTTTGTGAGCGTATGATGAAATACGCATAACATAAACATCACCATTTTAACCACTTCTCTGTGTACAGTTTGATGGCATTAAATACATTCACGTTATTGTGCAACCATGACTACCATCTGTCTCCAGAACTTTTCTCTCTCCCCAAACTAAAATTCTATCCCCAGCCAGGCGCGGCCAGCACTTTGGGAGGCTGAGGCAGGTGAATCACTTGAGCTCAGGAGTTCGAGATCAGCCTGGGCAACATGGTGAAACCCTGTCTCTACTAAAAATACAAAAATTAGCCCGGCACGGTGGTGCACGCCTGTAATCCCAGCTACCCGGGCAGCTGAGGCACAAGAATCACTTGAATCTGGGAGGCAGAGGTTGCAGTGAGCCAAGATGATGCCACGGCACTCCAGCCTGGGTGACAGAGAAAGACTCTGTCTGAAAACAAAACAAAAACAAAGCAAAAACAAAAAACAAAGCCACAAACACACAAATAAAATTATGTACCCATTTAAACAGGAACTCTTTATTCCCCTTTCTCCCAGCCCCTGGCAACCACCATGTTGCCTACTGTGGTTATGAATCTGACCCCTCTGGGAACCTCATGTAAGTGGTATTGGTCCTACAGTATTTGTCCTTTGGGTCCACCCTCCGCTTTACATCTTTTTTTTTTCCCCCTTTTTTCTCTTTTTTTAAATTTAATGACAGGGTCTTGCTCTCTGTCATCTGAGCTGGAGTGCAGTGGTGCAATCATAGCTCACTATACCCTCAAGTTCTGATCTCAAGTGAGCCTCCCGCCTCAGCCTCCAGAGTAGCCGGGGCTACAGGCACACACCAACATGATGAGCCTGGCTAATCTTTTTTTTGGTAGAGACGGGATCTTTTTGTGTTGGTCCTGAGCTCCTGACCTCAAATAATCCTGCTGTCTCAGCCTTCCAAAGTGCTGGTGTTACAGGCATGAACCACTGCACCTGGCTACTTAACATCTTTAGTAATTTTGTTGAAATTTCTTATCTCTTGGTGGCTTCCCATGCTTTGTAGATTTCCAACTTGTTACCTCCTTTACTATTATTTTAGTGGGGTATTGGGAGGGAGTGGTGATAAACTATAGGGTTAAACCGCCATCTTTAACCAGGAGTTTATTCATTTTGAAAAGAGGATATTCTAACAAAACCAAAAATACTGTATGATTTCACTGATATGCAGTACCTAGAGTAGTCAAACTCACAGAGACAGAAAGTAGAATGGTGGGGCCAGTCACCGTGGTTCATGCCTGTAATCCTAGCACTTTGGGAGGCTAAGGTGGGTGGATCACCTGAGGTCAGGAGTTCAAGACCAGCCTGATCAACATGGTGAAATCTCGTCTCTACTAAAAATACAAAACTTAGCCAGATGTGGTGGCACATGCCTGTAATCCCAGCTACTTGGGAGGCTGAGGCAGGAGAATTGCTTGAACTCAGGAGGCGGAGGTTGCAGTGAGCTGAGATCGCGCCACTGCACTCCAGCCCAACCTGGGCAACAAGAGCGAAACTCCGTCTCACACACACAAAAAAGTAAAATGGTGGTTGCCAGGGGCTGAGGGCAGGGGGATTGGAGCACTATTGCTTAATGGATACAGAGTTTCAGTTTGGGAAGATGAAAAAGTTCTTGAGATGGATGATAATGATGGGACATGAAGATAAAATCCAGTGACTTCTAGGTCCACTGTCAGCCCAATGCAGAGGAATGGAGAGGGCCAACTCCTCTATGAAGGAACTTCAGGAACCAGAGCTCTTTAGACCAAGACATGATTACAGTGGCTTATTCCTGCATCTGCTGGCTTTTTGTGCATCTTTCTCCAAAGTACTAGGGCTGGCACTAGGGTGAGGCAAAGTAGGCACCTAAGGGCACACGATTTAAGGAGGCACTTACTCTCAAGGTGCAATTCCAAGAAAGAGAGAGGACAGCTCCAGCACACTGCTGCCTGTGCAGAAAAGTCCAGATAACATCATCTGTGTATTAGGGTTCTCCAGAGAAACAGAGCCAATAGGATGTATCTATCTATCTATCTATCTATCTATCTATCTATCTATCTATCTATCAATCAATCTATCATCTATCTCCTATTGAGGCCAGGAGTTTGAGACCAGCCTGGCCAACATGGCGAAACCTCATCTCAACCAAAAATACAACAATTAACCGGGTGTGGTGGCAGGCACCTGTAAACTCAGCTTCTCAGATGGCTGAGGCACGAGAATCGCTGTCTGTCTGTCTCTCTCTCTCCTTCTATTTATAGAAGGAGAGAGAGAGAGAGATAAGAAGAGCTTTACTGTAGGAACTGGCTCATGTGATTATGGAGGCTGAGAGGTCCCACCATCTGCTGTCTAGGAGCTGGAGATCCAGGAAAGCAAGTGGTGTAATTCAGTCTGAAGTCAAAGGCCAAAGAATGGAAAAGTGTAGGCGTAGGGGTAGGGTGCATGCCTGAGAACCAGGAGCTTCGATGTCGGAGGGCAGGAAAATATGAACTTACTGGCTCAAGGAGAGAAACAGAAAGAGAGAGAATTCCCTCTTCTTTTTTTTTTTTTTTGAGACAGGTCTTGCTCTGTTGCCCAGGCTGGAGTGCAGCGGTACAATCACAGCTCACAGCAGTCTCAACCTTCTGGGTTCAAGTGATCCTCCCAGCTGGACCAGAGGTATGCACCACTGATACAGAACAGCTGGGCTCCTGGCTAACCCCCCTTCCCTCCACTCTTAAGACTGGAACTACGCCCCTAAGTGAAAACAGCTGACCCTGTTTTTCCGCCCAAATGTTGCCTTTTTGGCCTGCCACATCCCTATCCTGTGCCCATAAAAGGATTTCAACTGGCAGAACAACACAAGTGACTGAGCATCAGAGACGACTGATGGACACGGCTAACTTCAGATGGTGTGGCTTCAGGGGAAGAACACCTTCTTCCCACACCATCCCCTTTCCAGTTCCCATCCTGCTGACAGCCACTTCTATCATACAGTAAAATCCTCCACATATGCTACCCTTCAATCTGACCATGCAACCTGATTCTTCCTGGGTGCCAGACAAGAACCTGGGTGCAAAGAGGGCGGGGGCTTGGATGCTGCTGTGAGGACCATACAGAGCCTGCTCCCTCCAGAACCTGGTTCTAGCATTCGTTCCCTTGGGTTCCGACACTTGCTTGCTCGCACACTCCCTCTTGCAAGGAGTGGCCAGCGGCAGGCTGAGCAAAATGAGCCACTCCAGTTCCCGCCCACGAAGGGGGTCAAGGTCAAGGGAACAAATCCCATGTCACCACCACGCCACACTAATTTTTAAATTTTTTGTAGAGACAAGATCTCACTCTTGCCCAGGCTGGTCTTGAACACCTGGCCTCAAGCAATCCTCCTGCCTTGGCCTCCCAAAATGCTGGGATTACAGGCGTGAACCACTATACCTGGCCTCTTATCTTTTTGTTCTGTTCAGGGTCTCAATAGATTGGATGATGCCTGCCTACATGGTTGAGAGTAATCTTTACTCAGTTACCTGTTTCAAATGCTAATCTATTCCAGAAGCATCTGCACAGACATACCCAGAAATAATGTTGTACCAGTGATCTGGGCATCCCTTAGCCTAGCCAAGTTGTCATGAGAAATTAACCATCACAATCTGTCAAAGGAAAGCAATGCCATGACAGCACTGGAATCATGATCCAGTAAGAAGACTTTGCATGTCATGAGATAACAACTAGCACATTAATATCACCGGTATTAATGCTTTCTTGTAAGTTCCTCTCTTGATAATGGCACTAAGGGCCCGGGAAGGTGATAGTCTTGACTTGAGGTGGTTGACAGCTGGGTCAAGATTTGTACCACAAGTTTTAAAGTCCAAGCCTCAGCTCTTTTATTACAGCACCCAGTTACAAAAGAAATTAACGTACTCAATAACTGATATGGCTCTACCTCTTAGTGTGCAAAATTCCTGCTTTGCCCAACCTCTTATCTTGAGTAATTATGTGTTCTGATGGTGACCTGGGTCATTGAAGAGATAAATAAGTAATTATGCTACGGAATGGGTATAACTATTGCCAAATAAAATGATAGAATAACTAATCAATATGTTATTGCAAAATACTTTCATAAAATTGCTTTTTCTCTAGAGAAAAAGTATTAAAAGAAACAACTTTTTGAGTTTATGAAAGCAATTTTAGGATAAAAGTAAAAACACTGAGCAAAATAATGAAAATAACAGTGCATTATGTAACTGTTACTATATTATAGTAATTATGTAAATTACATAGCAGTAGCTCTTACAATTATAGGATACCTTGCCACAAGTATTATATTATTGAAAGTGATATTTAGAGCAATACCTGTCACTTGCCTTTTGAGATTGTGAAAAGGTAGAGATATTTCATGGGATCACATTTTAAAGAACTGTTAATCTTTCTGGATACACTTGAGTGCTTATGCGACCTGGGTACCATATTAGTGTTATTTTGTTAGCTGGAATTCCAAAACATCTTGGACATGAGCATGCACTAGTGTTGGTAGGATGGTAACTCCTACAACATCCTGTTGCTTCATAGTGTTCTGAGTACAGGGAATGTGCCTTCAGGCCCTGTGCTGATCAGATGGCAGAGATGGGGTAGTCATGGTAGTGGGGTGGTGGTGGTGGGTGTGTTCAATGAATGAGAGAGGGAGAACAAGAAACCTCCAACGGGCCGGGCGCGGTGGCTCAAGCCTGTAATCCCAGCACTTTGGGGAGGTCAGACGGGCTGATCACGAGGTCAGGGAGATCTGCACTATCCTGAAGTTATCACGGTGAGGCCTCGCCCTACTAAAGGGTTGGGGGCTAGCCGGGCTAGGCATGGCGCCTGTCCCAGCTACTGGAGGGCTGAGGCAGGAGAATGCGTGAACCCGGGAGGCTGGAGGCTTGCAGAGCTGAGATCTGGCCACTGCACTCCAGCCTGGGCAACAGAGCGAGACTCCATCTCAAAAAAAAGAAACCTCCAACGGTCTTAATGCTGCCACAAGGGATGAATTTGTTGTTCACATATCAGGAGGTTAAAGGCAATTAGATAAACTGTAAAGAAAAGACATTCCACGAAAAACAACAGATGTTGGCAAAGATGCGGAGGAAAGGGAATGCTTGTATGCTGTTGATGGGAATGTAAATTAGTACAACCTTTATGGAAAGCAGTATAGAGATTTCTCAAAGAACTAAAAACAGAACTACCATTCCATCCAGCAAAACCACTGTGGGTAAATACCCAAAGGGAAATAACTCATGTCAAAATGACACCTGCACCCATATGCTCCTTACAGCACTGTTCACAATAGCACAATCATGGATCAATCTAAGTGTCCATTAATTGAGGATTGGATAAAGAAAATGTGGTACATGTACACCATGGAATACTACTCAGCCCTAGAAAAGGATGAAATAATGTATTTTGCAGCCACGTGGGATGGAGCTGGAGGCCATTGTTATTTTTTGTTTTTTTAGGTTTTTTTTTTTTTTTTGAGATGGAGTCTCACTCTGTCACCCAGGCTGAAGTGCGGTGGCATGATCTTGGCTCATTGCAACCTCCGTTTCCCAGATTCACGTGATTCTCCTGCCTCAGTCTCCCAAGTAGCTGGGATTACAGGCGCCTGCCACCACGCCCGGCTAATTTTTGTATTTTTAGTAGAGATAGGGTTTCACCATGTTGGCCAGGCTGGTCTTAAACTCCTGACTTCAGGTGATCGATCCACCTACCTCGGCCTCCCAAAGTACAGGATTTCAGGCATGAGCCACCATGCCTGTCCTGGAGGCCATTGTTCTAGCAGAAATAACTCAGAAACAGAAAGTGAAATACTGCATGATCTTTTTTTTTTTTTTTCTTTTGAGATGGAGTCTCACTCTCTTGCCCAGGCTGGAGTGCAGTGGCGCGATCTCAGCTCACTGCAACCTCCGCCTCCTGGGTTCACACCATTCTCCAGCCTCCTGAGTAGCTGGGACTACAGGTGCCCGCCACCATGCCCAGCTAATTTTTTTTTTTTTTGAATTTTTAGTAGAGACGGGGTTTCAACATGTTAGGCAGTCTGGTCTCTATCTCCTGACCTCATGATCTGCCTGCCTCGGCCTTCCAAAGTGCTAGGATTACAGACGTGAGCCACTGTGCCTGGCCTTGCATGTTCTTATAAGAGGGAGCTAAACAATGGGTGCATATGGACATACAGAGTGGAAAAACAGACATTGGAGACTCTAGAATGTGAGAGAGTGGGAGGGGGATGAGGGCTGAAGAATTACCTGTTGGGTACATTGTTCTTTATTCAGGTGATGGATATGCTACACGCCCAGACTTCACTATGACGAAATATATGCATGTAAGGAATCTGTACTTGTACCCCCTAAATGTATACAAAAGAAAAAAAAGAAGAAGAAAAAAGAAAAGAGATTCCAGAAGTAGAGGGTGGGAAGACTGAGAAACTGGTCAGTTTGGGGTCTTCTCTGCTCTGTTGTTGAGAAGCTGAGCACCAAGGCTGGGGCCGGGTGCTGAGCTGAGTGGCTGCAGGCAAGGGGAAGCTGGGAGGCATGGCCGGGGAATCGCTCCGGACTCTCCCAGGGGAGATGTGGAGATAGAAGCCAGTCTGCCGACTCCCTTCCCAGGTGAACGTCTGTGGGAACCAGGCCAGCCTGGCTAAGACTGTTCTGAGAAGCATTTGTGCTTTCACACAGGCTGCCCCTTGCATTGTGGGGCAGGTGCAAAGTGCAAATGGAGATGATATATCATATGTCTAAATGTCTAAAAATTAGAATTCTAGGCCAGGCATGGTGGTTCATGCCTGTAATCCCAGCACTTTGGGAGGGCAAGGCGGGCAGATCACCTGAGGTTAGGAGTTTGAGACCAGCCTGGACAACATGGTGAAACACTGTCTCTAGTTTTTGTATTAGTTTCTAATACAAAAATTAGTCGGGCCTGGTGGCATGCACCAGTAGTCCCAGCAACTTGGGAAACTGAAGTGGGAGAGTCGCTTGAACCCGGGAGGCGGAGGTTGCAGTGAGCCAGGATCGCACCATTGCACTCCAGCTGGGGCAACAGAGTGAGACTTCATCTCAAAAAAAAAAAAAAAGAAAGAAAAATTAGAATTGTCGCTGGGCTGGTGGCTCACGCGTATAATCCCAGCACTTTGGGAGGCTGAGGTGGGAGGAGCACTTGAGCCCAAGAGTTCCAGACCAGCCTGGGCAGCATGGCCAGACCCTGCCTCTACAAAAACTTATTTATTTATTTATTTTTTGTCAAACAAGGTATTGCTCTGTCGCCCAGAGTGGACTGCAGTGATGCAGTCACGGCTCACTGCAGCGTTGAGCTCCTAGACTCAAGCAATCCTCTCACCTCAGCCTCCCGAGTAGCTGGGACTGAAAGTGTGCACCACCACGTCGGCTAATTTTTTTTTTTTTTTTTCAAGATGGAGTCTCGCTCTGTCACCCAGGCTGTAGTCCAGTGGTGCAATCTTGTCTCACTGCAACCTCTGCCTCCTAGGCTCAAGCAACTCTCCTGCCTTAGCCTCCCAAGTAGCTGGGATTATAGGCGTGTGCTACCATGCCCAGTTAATTTTTGTATTTTTAGAAGAGGCAGTGTTTCACTATGTTGGCCAGGCTAGTCTTGAACTCCTGACCTCAAGTGATCTGCCCACTTTGGTCTCCCAGAGTGCTGGGATAATGGCTGTGAGCCACCACACCTGGCCCGTGCCAGCTAGGTAAAGCAAATTTTTTTTAGGGACAAAATTTTACCTTGTTGCCCAGGATGGTCTTGGACTCCTGGGCTCAAGCAATCTGCCTGCCTTAGTCTCCCAAAGTGATGGGATTATAGGTGTGAGCCACTGTGCCTGGCCAAAACAATTATTTTTATTTTATTTATTTATTTATTTTGAGATGGAGTTTCACTCTGTTGCCCAGGTTGGAGTGCAGTGGCATGATCTCAGCTCACTACAACCTCCACCTCCTGGGTTCAAGTGATTTTCCTGCCTCAGCCTCCTGAGTATCTAGGACTACAGGTGCATACCACCACGCTAGGCTATTTTTTTTTAAATTATTTTTTATTAGAGATGAGGTTTCACCATGTTGGCCAGGTTGGTCTTCAGCTCCTGATTTCAAGTGATCCACCAGCCTCGGCCTTCCAAAGAGCTGGGATTACAGGCGCAAGGCACCCCAACTGGCCTAAAAATTTTTTTAAAAATTGGCCAGGCGTGGTGATACATGCCTTTGGTCTTGGCTACTTGGGAGGCTGAGGTGGGAGGATACTTTGATCCTGGCAATGTGCCAAGTCTTCACCTGCACTCTTGCAGACACCTCAGCTTGTGTATCCACACCTGCCCTCAAAACAGCCACCTTGGCCGAGCACAGTGGCTGACAAAGCCATGAGAATCACTTGAACCTGGGAGGCAGCGGTTGCAGGGAGCTGAAATCGTGCCACCGCACTCCAGCCTGAGCGACAGCGCCAGACTCAATCTCAAACAAAGCAAAACAAAACCCAGTCACCTCTTAGTCTAGGGAAAACATGCACCCACATGGCAATATAATGCCCCTCAGGATACAGCATGCAGGAAAGAGAGGCCTACCCTGGAAACAAACTGGAGGCTGTTTGGGCATGGAATTCTGGAGGTTTTGGGGACTGGGACGTGGATTAGAGTCAGGGGCCAAATCTGGCCCTTCACTTGATTTTTGTAAATAAAACTTTATTGGAATATAGCCATGCTAATTCATTTATGTATTATCTTTAGCTGCTTTCAGGCTACAATGGCAAAGTCAAATTGTGACACAGACCATGTGGCCTGCAAATCCTAAAATATTCACTCTCTGGTCCTTTAGAGAAAAAATTTGCCAACCTGTCCTCCAGAAGGTGGCAGTGGGCAGGCTCCAATGGGCTTGACCCCTTGGCTGTGAACTTGAGAGCAAGGCTGGGGGAGGGTATCAGAGTGGACTTCCCTAAAGTGGGGGAAGCCCCAGCCCAGAATCTGACCATGAGGAAACATCAGACAAAGCGAAATTGAAGACATTCTACTAAAACAATAGGCTTGTTCTCTTCAAAATGTCCATGTCATGAAAGGAAAAACAAAAAAAGGTTAAAGAAGCATTCCAAATTAAAGAAGACAAAAGAGGGCCCGGCGCAGTGGCTCACGCCTGTAATCCCAATACTTTGGGAGGCTGAGGCCAGCAGATCACTTGAGGTCAGGAGTTCGGGACCAGCCTGGCCAACATTGCAAAACCGTGTCTCTACTGAAAATACAAAAATTAGCTGGGTGTGGTGACAGGTACCTGTAATCCCAGCTACTTGGGAGGCTGAGGCACGAGAATAACTTCAACCCAGGAGGCGGAGGCTGCAGTGAGCAGAGATCAGGCCACTGCACTCCAGCCTGGGAGACAGAGTGAGACTCCGTCTCAAAAGAAAAGAAAAATCATTTTGGCGGATATAACTGATGCAATCCCCACTAGTGGTCTTTTTAGGCTTAATCAAACTCACGAGATGACCACGAGTCACATTCAGAGTATTTAGAAGGATGAAGCGCGGGGGCCCCAGCTGTCACGAAGGCAGCTTCCTTCAGATAGTCATTCCTCAAATCTAGTGTCCTTGGTGCAGTTCACTCAGTAGATACAACGAGACAGGCGAGATCTACATTGGGCCTTTAGGAGAGCTGCCCTAAATGATGGATTCATTGATGATTTTGAGACAGGGTCTCACTCTGTCACCCAGGCTGGAGTGCAGTGACACAATAGTGGCTCATCGCAGCTTCTAACTCCTGGACTCAAGCGCTTCTCCTGCCTCAGCCTCCAAAGTAGCTGGAACCTCAAGTGCATGCCTCCATACCTGGCTAATTAAATTTTTTTTTTTTTTTTTGTAGAGATGGAGTCTCACTATGTTCCCATGTTGGCCTCGAACTCCTGGGCTCAAACAAGTCTCCTAACTCAACCTCCCAAAGTGCTGGGATTATAGCCACGAACCACTGCTTTCAGCATTCCTGATTTAAAAGCCCTGTGCCCCAAAGGAGACAACCCCATAACCATTCCATAAACATAGCTTCCAGGGTCTCTGCAAGGGACATGCCCAGTTACAAGAATTCCACACTTAGAAAGCAAAAACTGGTATAAACACCACATATAACTACCCGGTGATTCCAGGTACCAGGTACCAATGATCATTTTGACTCTAAGCAATAGTTGCCTAGCAATGTAGTTGACACATACTTTCAGGGAAATAACCCTAAGGTTAGATTCTCATGCAGAAGCATTTTGTTAAACTTTTGCCAATGGTATACCTCCAAGACTTTGGTTAACACCTTTAACAAAAAAGGACAAGTTCAGGCTGGGTGCGGTAGCTCACACCTGTAATCCCAGCACTTTGGGAGGCTGAGGCAGGAGGATTGCCTGAGCCCAAGAGTTCAAAACCAGCCTGGGCAACATGATGAGACCCTGTCTCTACAAAAAAATTAGCCAGGCGTGGTGGTGTGCGCCTGTAGTCCCAGATACTGGAGAGGCTGAGGCAGGAGAACTGCTTGAGCCCAGGAGTTTGAGGCTGCAGTGAGCTATGATCACACCACCGCGCTTCAGCCTGGGTTCCACAATGAGACTGTCTCAGAAAAACAAAAACAACAACAACAACAACAAAAAACAAGTTAGTACTTTCGGTGATCACTAGGATTTATATTTTATTTCTATTTCTATTCCCCAATGGGATGTCATCCCATATGCTAGGCAACTGAAACAGTTTTAGGCAACCGAATTAGTCTTTATTATGCATGTGATACTCCTTTTATTCTGTGAATTCTAAACATTTTCCTTCCTTCCTTCCCTCCCTCCCTCCCTCCCTCCCTCCCTCCCTTCCTCCCTCCTTCCTTCCTTCCTCTCTCCCTTCCCCTCCCCTCCCCTCCACTTCCCTTCCCTTCCCTTTCTGATGGAGTCTTGTTCTGTCACCCAGGCTGCAGTGCAGTGGTGCGACCTCCGCTCACTGCAATCTCCTTCTCACTTCAAGTGATTCTCATGTCTCAGTCTCCTGAGTAGGTGGGATAACAGGCATGTGCCACCACATCCAGCTTTTTATTTATTTATTTATTTATTTATTTATTTATTGATTAAAGTAGAGACAGGGTTTCTTTATATTGGCCAGGCTGGTCTCAAACTCCTGGTCTCAAGTGATCCACCTGCCTTGGCCTCCCAAAGTGCTGGGATTACAGGTGTGAGCCACTGTGCCCGGCATATGTGTGTGTGTATATATATATATATTTTCTGGCCTAGATATTTTACATAAACGATATCCCATGATAGTTTTTAACCAAACCAACTTACTACAGTGAAAGTTGTTTAAGCATTTGATAAAAAGTATATTTTTCCCCTGTCTGCCATATGTAAATGAAGGGTTTTATCCAGTCTTAAAGTATGACTTAGACCTTTAAAATAAACAATTATTTATGACTGCTTAAAAAATCTCCTGTCACTTTAGAAAATGTCCGCATTCCTATGAATTTTCACTAGATGGCGGCAGAGGACACTGGTCCGACTCCAATGCAGGGTTCAGTTGACTGGTGCACCCTCAGCCCATAGCTTTCAGACTCAGGGATGCTATTTAGGTTACCCCTTCCACACTCGGAGAGCTTTCTTTAACGTTTTAATGGGATTTCACCAAATCCTACTAAACTGTTGCCATTGTAGCCCTGCCTGTCTGCTTTAGCTCTATACGGTCTTGGGGGTTCCCAAACGTTTCTCCCTCATAAATTGGAGTTTGGAGGAGTTGGAGTGAATCTAGCAGCTCCCCTGCTTTGTCAAGTGGCAGTCCCATCCCAAGAACGGGGTCTGCAGGATCATTCCATTGTCTTCACCTTCCATCCCCAACACCCATCCCAGCCACACATGAATCCGTCCCCACAGCCCGGCCACAGGTAGGTTTCTACCTGGATCCTCTTCATGAACACTGAGCAGTTTCTCCTCTTAATATGAATTTGGTTTCATTTCAACCCACATCTGCTCCCCATCATGGGCTGGAGAGCTTTCCATGCCAGGAGCTGGGTAGATGGACGCTGTTACCCAGGCATTCAAAGCCTCGTCTACGTTTCCTTCCTTATCCCTGTCATCTCATAGTTCATTGGCCAAATGAAATGTAGGGACTGAAAGTCTAGTTCACTGTCGCCACCACTCTGCAATGCCCACTGGGGTCTTCTTATATTCAACTAAACATTGATTCACGGGCCGGGTGCGGCGGCTCACGCCTGTAATTCCAGAACTGTGGGAGGCCGAGGCGGGCGGATCACTTGAGGTCGGGAGTTTGAAACCAACCTGGCCAACATGGTGAAACCTCATCTCTACTAAAAAAAAAAAAAAAAAAATACAAAAATTAGCCAGGTGTGATGGCGTGCACTTGTAGTCCCAGCTACTTGGGAGGGTGAGGCAGGAGAATAGCTTGAACTCAGGAGGTGGAAGTTGCAGTTAGCCAAGATCTTGCCACTGCACTCCAGCCTGGGTGACGCAGCGAGACTCCATCTCAAAAACAAAAACAGACAAAAAACATTGATTCAGCTGGCCTGTTCAGAAGGACTCACGGCAGGAATCACACACACCAGCAAGGCAGAATCAGGCATTCCAGCAGCAGGAAGCTTTGTAGCAGTTAACTCAGCAGAGGGCTCAGGTACAAGAAGACAAGATCTGCATTGAGCAGGTGCATGAGCTGCGCCGACTTAAAAGCTTCATGCCCTCTAGCAAACGGTATCTTCAGTAACAATGCAATTGGAATTGCATTAAACCTGTATATCATTTTCAGGCTGATTGTCATCTCTACTGTGTTGAGTCTTATAGTCCATGAACATGGCATGTCTTTTCATTTATTCAAGTCTTGGATTTCTTTCATAAACATTTTGTATTTGTATGTAGTATATCATCCTTTTTTTTTTTTTTTTTTAGATGGAATTTTGCTCTTGTCGCCCAGGCTGGAGTGCAGTGGCACGCTCTTGGCTCACTGCAACCTCCACCTCCCTGGTTCAAGCGGTTCTCCTGCCTCAACCTCCGAAGTAGCTGGGATTACAGGTGCCTGCTACCACGCCCAGCTAAAGTTTTGTATTTTCAGTAGAAACGGGGTTTCACCACGTAGGCCAGGCTAGTCTTGAATTCCTGACCTCAGGTGAGCTACCCAACCTCGGCCTCCCAAAGTGCTGGGATTACAGGTGTGAGCCACTGTGCCTGGCCCATACTTTCAATTGTTGTTTTCGAATGTACTCCTTCTACTTATATAAAAAAGGTTAACTGGAAAGCAGCCTGAGGCAGGTCCTTTAGGAAGTATACAGAAGGCATTATTATGATCACAGGAGGTGACAGCTCCATGCATGTTATTGTCCCTGAAGACCTTCTAGTGGGCTGAGATGTTGAGGTGGAAGACAATGATATTGATGATCCTGACCCTGTGTAGACCCGGGCTTATGTGTGTGTTTATGTTTTAGTTTTTAACAAAAAAGTTTAAAAAGTAAAAAAAAGGCCAGGCGCAGTGGCTCAAGCCTGTAATCCCAGCACTTTGGGAGGCCGAGACGGGCAGATCACGAGGTCAGGAGATCGAGACCATCCTGGCTAACACGATGAAACCCCGTCTCTACTAAAAAATACAAAAAACTAGCCGGGCGAGGTGGCGGGCGCCTGTAGTCCCAGCTCCTTGGGAGGCTGAGGCAGGAGAATGGTGTAAACCCAGGAGGCGGAGCTTGCAGTGAGCTGAGATCTGGCCACTGCACTCCAGTCTGGGCGACAGAGCGAGACTCCGTCTCAAAAAAAAAAAAAATAAATAAAAATAAAAATAGAAAAAATTCATAGAATAAGGATATAAAGAAAACTTTTTTTGCAGCTGTACAATATGTTAAGCTGTGTTACTACAAGAGTACAAAAGTCAAACATTAAAAAAGCTTATAAAGTTACAGTAAGCTAAAATTAATTTATTATGGAACAAATAAAAACATTAAAAAATAAATTCAGTGTTGCCTAAGTGTACAGTGCTTATAAAGTTGAGAGTAGTGTACAGTAATGTCTTAGGCCTTCACGTTCACTCACCACTCATTCACTCACTCATCTGGAGTAACTTTCAGTCCTGCAAGCTCCATCACGGTAAGTGTCCTGCACAGATGTACCTTTTGAAAAATATTTTGTATTATATTTTTACTATACCTTTTCTATGTTTAGATACACAAACACTTAAATTTTTTTTTTTTTTTTTTTTTTTTTTTTTTAGATGGAGTGTCTCTCTGTTGCCCAGGCTGGAGTGCAGTGGCACAGATCTCGGCTCACTGCAATCTCTGCCTCCTGGCTTCAGGAGCTTTTCCTGCCTCAGCCTCCTGAGTAGCTGGGATTACAGGCACCCGCCATCACGCCCAGCTAATTTTTGTATTTTTAGTAGAGACAGGGTTTCACCATGTTGGTCAGGCTGGTCTTCAACGCCTGACCTCAAGCAATCCATCTGCCTTGTCCTCCCAAAGTGGGATTACAGGCATGAGCCACTGCACCTGGCCAATACTTACTACGGTGTAACAGTTGGCCACAGTGTTCAGTACAGTAACATGCTGTACAATTAATTTAGGGGCCTAGGAGTAATAGACGATACCATATAGTATAGGTAGGTGAAGGCCAGGCCATTTAGGTTTGTGTAAGTGCACTATGAGGTTTGCACAATAATGAAATCACCTAATGACACCTTCCTCAGAAAGTATACCCATCGTCGGCCGGGCGCGGTGGCTCAAGCCTGTAATCCCAGCACTTTGGGAGGCCGAGATGGGTGGATCACGAGGTCAGGAGATCGAGACCATCCTGGCTAACACGGTGAAACCCCGTCTCTACTAAGAAATACAAAAAACTAACCGGGCGAGGTGGCGGGCGCCTGTAGTCCCAGCTACTCAGGAGGCTGAGGCCGGAGAATGGCGTAAACCCGGGAGGCGGAGCTTGCAGTGAGCTGAGATCCGGCCACTGCACTCCAGCCTGGGCTACAGAGCAAGACTTTGTCTCAAAAAAAAAAAAAAAAAAAAAAAAAGAAAGTATACCCATCGTTAAGTGGCACATGACTGTGTTCCATTGTGGGGATACAATCTATTTACTCATTCTATTGTTGATGGATGTTTGAGTTGTTTCCAGCTTTTGGCTATTATGAATAAAACTTCTATGAACATTATCATACATGTGTTTTGGTGGACACAGCACTCATGTTGGATCTATACTGAGAATGGAGTTGCTAGATCACAGAGTGAGTATGTTCAGCTTTGGTAGATGCCGTGTGTTTTCCATCATAGTGGCGTTGAGCATGTTGGTTTGTAGTGGTGTTGTGACAGGGAGCAGGACTCGACCCTGCAGGTGGAACTTGGACACTGGACCAAATTGAGGACTAGCTAAAACAGGGACTGAGTAGAAGCAGCTTTCCATAAGACACCCCTAGTGGTGTGCTCTGTCACTTTACCATTGCCATGGCACCACTCAGAAGTCATCAGGTCATTGCCATCGCTTTCCATGGCAATGACCTGATGGCCCAGAAGTTACCACGCTTTTTCTAATAATCTCTGCATAATCTGTCCCTTAATTTGCATATAATTAAAAGTGTGTATACGCGTGACTGCAGCACTGCCTCTGAGCTGCTCCTCTGGGCACACTGCCTGTGGGTGGCCCTGCTCTGCAAGGAGCGGCCCCTCTGCTGCTGTTATTCACGGCTGCTTCAAGAAAAGTTGCTAACACCATCAGCTTGCCCTTGAATTCTCTTCTGGGCAAAGCCAAGAATCTTCTTGGGTTAAGCCCCAATTTTGGGGTCCACATGACCTGCAACAGCATCTCTGTCCTGGTTTTAATTTGCAAATGGACTAATGATGCTAAACACCTTTTCTTCTGCTTGTTGGCCTGTGGCTATCCTCTTTGGTGAAGGTCAGGGCAAGCCTGTGCGCCTCCCCTCCTCTAAAAAAATTGGGCCTGGCTAACGCCTGTAATCCCAGCACTTTGGGAGGCTGAGGCAGGCAGACCACGAGGTCAGGAGATTGAGACCATCCTGGCTAACACGGTAAAACCTGTTTCTACTAAACATACAAAAAATTAGCCGGGTGTCGTGGCACGAGCCTGTAGTTCTGGCTACTTGGGAGGCTGAGGCAGGAGAATCGCTTGAACCCAGGAGACAGAGGTTGCAGTGAGCCAAGATCGTGCCACTGCACTCCAGCCTGGGTGACAGAGTGAGACTCTGTCTCAAAAAAAAGAAAAGAAAAAAAGAAAAATTGGTTGTCAGTCTTTTTCTTATCAATTTCTAGGGCTCTTTGATACATGTTTTACAATATGTTCTCCTGGCCTGTCACTTACCTTTTCACCTTCTTAATGGTGTTTTTTGAGGTACACACATTTTACTAATTAATGTACAACTGAAAGTTATTCTATAAATTATTGATCTTTCATGGTTACTGGCATCTGCATCCTGTTTAAGGAACCTTTGCCTATGCTTACACATTAACATGATCTGTTATATTTTCTTTAATAGTGTTCTTGGTTTGCCTTTCACATTGAGGTCGATGATGCTTCTCAAATTAAATTTTGTGTTTGGTGTTAGGTAGGGGTAAAGGTTGTGAAAGAAAAATAGAAACTCGGGACCCCAATTCACTATGCCATTCCATTCTGTGAGAGTACACAGAAAAAAAAATTCACTATGCAAAAAGGAGAAAAAATTAAGCTGAAAGCTGAATCAGGCAAGAACCTAACTTTCCTTTCGTTCCTAAGCAGAGAGCTGTGGATAAAAGGTTGAAGATCTCCATAGGTAGTTACACTATGTTCACCTTATCTTATGTAAAGTGCTGATTTACTGAGCAGGAGACTAATAACATGATTGACTGTTCACTCCCCTATGCGCTCTTTTTCTTTTGCAACATGTGGATTTAGTAATGTAACCATTCCCTCCCTCTTTTCCCTCCAGCCTGCTTTTTCCCTTTAAATACTGAAGCCTTTAAAGTCATCTTTGGAGAAATGCACAGACCTCTCTCAGGTCCTTGGAAAAATAAACTTCTAAATTGATGGAGACCTGTCTCAGATACTATTTGGTTTATAAGATTCACTTTTTTATATGAATATCTAATTGACCCACACTCATTTAGTGAAAAGACCACCCATCCCTCCATTGAATTGTATTGCAGGTTCAAACCAGTGCAATAGGCAAGAAAAAGAAATAAAAGGCATCCAGACTGGAAGGAAGAAGAGAATGGTCTTTATTCACAGTTGACATGATTGTCTACATGGAACATCCTATAGAATGTATAAAAAGCTACTCTAATAAGTGAGTTTAGCAAATGTTCAGGATACAAGATCAATAGACGAAAATCAATTATGTTTCTATATATTGGCAAAAAACTAAAAATTTAAAATATATTTTAATTAAATTAAAAAATTTAAATAAGTTTTAAATTAAAAAATTAAAAATAGTCTGGACACAGTGGGTCATGCCTGTAATCCCATCACTCTGGGAGGCTGAGGCAGGAGGATTGCTTGTGGCCAGGAGTTTGAGGTGTCAGTGAGCTATGACCATGCCACTGCACTCCAGCCAGGTGACAGATGAGACTCTGTTTCTAAAACACACACACACAAAAACAATTTAAAAGAGCACAAAAGTATGATACACTTAGGAATGAATCTGACCAAAGATGTACAAGGCCTGCTCATGAAAAGTACAAAACATTTCTGAGAGAAATTACAGAATATCTAAGTAAATGGAAATACATACCACATCCATAGAGTTTGAAAGACCATATTTTTAAGGTGTTAATTTTCCTATATTGATCTTCAGATTCACTGGAATTTCGGTCAAATCCCAGTAGGCTCTTTTTGTTGAACTAGATAAGCTGATTCTAAGATTCATTTAGAAATGCAAAGGACATGGAGTAGCCAAAACAACTTTGAGAAAAAAACAGTTGGAAGATTAAAACTATCTGATCTCAGCTGGCTGCAGTGGCTCATGCCTGTAATCCCAGCACTTTGGGAGGCCGAGGCGGGCGGATCACCTGAAGTCAGGAGTTCAAGACCAGCCTGGCCAATATGGTGAAACCCCGTCTCTACTAAAAATACAAAAAATTAGCTGGGCATGGTGGTGGGTGCCTGTAATCCCAGCTACTTGGGAGGCTGAGGCAGGAGAATCGCTTGAACCTGGGAGGCGGAGGTAGCAGTGAGCCGAGATTGCGCCATTGCACTCCAGCCTGGGCAACAAGAGCGAAACTCCATCTCAAAAACAAACAAACAAACAAACCTATCTGATTTCAAGACTTACTATAAAGCTATGATAATCAAGACCATGTGCTATCAGTGTCAAGACACATAAATAGGTTAATGAGCAGAATGGAGATTCCATAATAAACTCACATTTATGTGATCAATTAATTTTCAACAAAGTGGCAAAGATAATTCAGAAAAAAACATCTTTTCAACAAATGACTGAAATAATTGGATATCTATATGCAAAAAGTTAACTTTGACTCATATCTCCCACTATGTATAAAAATTAACATAGATCATGGATGTAATTCTAAAATTTAGAACTATAAAAGTTCAAGAGAAAAATATAATACAGGAGAAAATCTTTGGGTTAGGCAAATATTTGTTAGATAGTACACTAAAGGCACAAGCTACAAATTAAAATATTGACAAATCACTTTGGGAAGCCGTGGTGGGTGCATCACCTGAGGTCAAGAGTTCGAGACTAGCCTGGCCAACATGGTGAAACCCTGTCTCTACAAAAAATACAAAAATTAGCTAGGCGCGGCAGTGTGTACCTGTAATCCCTGCTACTTGAGAGGCTGAGGCAGGAGAATCACTTGAACCCAGGTGGTGAAGGCTGCAGTGAGCCCAGATCACACCACTGCACTCCAGCTTGGCAGAAAGAGCGAGACTCCGTCTCAAAAAAATTGACAAATTAAACTTTATCGAAATTAAGAATGCTTTTGAAATATGCTTTTAAGAGAACAAAAGGATATTATTTATGAAGGCCACATTTATGAGGGCTGGGTGCAGTGGTTCACACCTGTAATCCCAGCATTTTGGGAGGCTGAGGCAGGCAGATTGCTTGAACCCAGGAGTTTGAGACCAGCTTGGGTAACGTGGGGAAACCCTGTCTCTACAAAAAGTACAAAAATTAGCTGGGTGTGGTGGCTTGCACCTGTATGCTCAGTTATTCAGGAGGCTGAGGTGGGAGAATCGATTGAGCCTGGGAGGTTGAGACTGCAGCGGGCTGTGATTGCACCACTGCACTCCAGCCTGGGTGACAGAGCGAAACCCTGTCACGAAAAAATAATAATAATAATAATGAAACACGTATCTGAAAAGACATACCCAGATTTTTATGAATAGTAATAAAGAACTTCATTTTAAAAATGGGCAAAATATTTGAATTCACACTTCACCAAAAAATATATATGAATGGCAAATAAGCTCATGAAAGGATGCTTAATGTCTTTTAAAAGTTTTATATATATGTATTTTTTGAGACACGGTCTCACTGTGTCGCCCAGACTGCAGTGCAGTCGTGCGATCTTGGCTTACTGCAACCTCCACCTCCTGGGCTCAAGTAATCCTCCCATTTCAGCCTCCCCAGTAGCTGGGACTATGGGCTCAGACCACCACGCCCAGCTAATTTTTGCATGGTTTTTTGTAGAGATGGGGTTTTGACATGTTGCCCAGGTTGGTCTTGAACTCCTGGGCTCAAACCCTCTGCCCACTTTGGCATCCCAAAGTGCTGGGTATAAATTTTTTTTTGTATTAAAAATAAAAAAAAAAAAATAGAGAAGCGGCTTCGCCATGTTGCCCAGGCTAGTCTCGAACTTCTGAGCTCGATCAATCCTCTCATCTCTGCCTCCCAAAGTACTGGGATTGCAGGTGTGTGCCACCATACCCAGTCAAGGATGCTTAATGTCATTAGATAAGTAAAAATTAAACCTACAGCAAGATACCACTACATACTTTTAGAATGTCTAACAAGTGTTGGACATATGGATCTAGAACTCTCATTCACTTCTGGTGGGAATGTGAAATGGAACAACCACTTTGTGTTTTTCTTTTTCTTTTGAGATGAGTCTCACTCTGTCGCCCAGGCTGGAGTGCAGTGGCATAATCTCAGCTCACCGCAACCTCCTTCTCCTGGTTCAAGCGATTCTCCTGCCTCAGCCTCCCGAGTAGCTGGGATTACAGGCGCCCGCCATCATGCCCGGCTGATTTCTGTACTTTTAGTAGAGATGGGGTTTTGCCCTGTTGGCCAGGCTGGTCTTCAACTCCTGACCTCAGGTGATCCACCCACTTTGGCCTTCCAAGGTGCTGAGATTACAGGCATGGGCCACCACGCCCGGTCTGGAACAACCATTTTGAAAAATAGTTTGGGTCTCCGGCCATATCACCCTAAACACACCTGATCTCATCTGAAAAACAGTTTGGCAGTTTCTTAAAAAGCTGAACATACACCTACTGTTTGACACAACCATTTCACTGCTAGCTATTAATCCAAATAAAGGCGTGCATTCATACAAAGACTGGCACACCCATGTTGATAGAAGCTTTGTTTGTTACAGCCAAAAACTGAAAAGTGAACAACGGAGGAATGGATTTCAAAAATTGCAGTGTATCAATACAATGGAATTCTACTCAGCAATGACAAAAAATGAACTACTGATCTACTCAACAACATGAATGAATTTCATAATAGTTAAGCTTGACTGTGTAACTTCCAGACCAGTTTTATGTGGTCATACTTTCTTGATAGCAGGATTATTTTGCAAGCACAGAGCTCAGAAGTCAAACTGTGCCCCAAAAGGTTAAAGAAACGGGTGACTAACAGGTTTTTTTTGTTTTGTTTTGTTTTGTTTTTAGACAGAATTTTGCTCTGTCCCCTAGGCTGGAGTGCATTGGTGTGATCTCAGTTCACTGCAACCTCCTCCCGGGTTCAAGAAATTCTCCTGCCTCAGCCTCCGGAGCAGGTGGGATTATAGGCGCTTGCCACTATGCCTAGCTAATCTTTGTATTGTTAGTAGAGACGGGATTTCACCATGTTGGTCAGCTGGTCTTGAACTCCTGATCACAGGTGATCCACCCGCCTCGGCCTCCCAAAGTGCTGGGATTACAGGCTTGAGCCATCGCACCTGGCCAGGAATTCTTGGAGCTTACATGATGGCAGATATGAAAAGAAACATGTTGCGGAAACTCCCTTTAATTATAAGGGAATGAAACTGGCCGAAATCAGTTGCAACCAACATGGCCAACTGGAGTCTGTGCAGAAAGAGGGTGCTAACATCACAGGCTGAACTTCCGCAGCATGTTCCATACTAACTCTGGCATCCTGGATTTGCACATGCAACCCATCCAGAGGCAACTGCGCATGCTCAAGGACTTCCCAGCCCTCCCCTTTCTTTCCACCTGTGAATTCCTAACTCATCCCCTAAACCTTCTTACTAAATGTTCTGCCTTAAGGCTGGCATGGCGAGATAGACTTGATCTGGCCTCCTGTCTCCTTGCTGGTCAACAGGCAATAAAGCTTTCCTTTTCTCAAAACCTCATGCCATAGTATTGGCCTCTATGCTCATCACGAAGGGACCTCTTGGCCTCGGTAACTGTCCTCTACCCTGGGTAACTGTCCTCTACCCTGAGAAAAAGCAGATAGTATATGATTCCTTAACATACAATTCTATAGGATGCAAACTAATCCACAGTGACCAAAAGCAGATTCACGGTTATCTGAGGAACCAATATGGCAGGCTGTGACTGGGAGGAAGGGTTATAAATGGGTAGAAGGAAATTTTTGGGGGTGATGGATATGTTCATTCTCTTGATTGTGGTAGTGGTTTCAGGGATGTATACACACATATGTAAAAGGCAAACTGTATGCTTTAAATATGTACAGGCTTTACACCAGCACTTCAATAAGGCTGTTTAAAATTTTCAAAGGTGTGGAAAAGAACACAGAGGCCACACATGTGGTGGTGGAAATGGTCCAGGCTTTGCTATTAAAGTTGCGCTGGTGTCCTTTGTCAAGTCACTTGGAACTCTCAGCTGCAAAGATAATACCGCCCTGGCAGGGATTAAGAAATAGTGAATAGGCCGGGTGCAGTGGGTCACACCTGTAATCCCAGCACTTAGGGAGGCCGAGGAGGGTGAATCACTTGAGGTCAGGAGTTCAAGCCCAGTCTGGCCATTATGGCAAAACTCTTGTTTCTACTAAAAGTACAAAAATTAGACAGGCGTGGTGGCAGGCACCTGTAATCCCACCTGAGGAGAATCACTTGAACCCGGGAGGCAGAGGTTGCAGTGTGCCGAGACTGCGCCACTGCATTCCAGCCTGGGCAACAGAGCGAGACTCTGCCTCCAAGAAAAGACAGAGACAGACAGACAGAAAGAAGAAATAGTGAACAGGCCGACTGCGGTGGCTCACGCCGGTAATCTCAGCACTTTTACAGGCCGAGGTGAGAGATCTTTTGAGCCCAGGAGTTGGAGACCAGCCTGTGCAACATAGTGAGACCGCCCCCTCGACAAAAAATGTCATAATTAGCCGGGTGTGGTGGCCTGCGCCTGTAGTCTCAGCTATTTGGGAGTCTGAGGCGGGAGGATGACTTGAGCCCCAGGAGTTCAAAGCTCCAGTGAGCTAGCTCTGATCACGCCACTCTACTCCAGCCTGGGCTACTAAGACCTTGCATTAAGGGGGAAAAAAAAAGAAAGAAATAAAATAAAAAGAAATAGTGAACATTCAGGCGAATTTAGGCGAAGCACAGGGCATTCGGCCAGGTGTGACACGCAAGGTGGAATGGTGGCAGGCAGCCCGACTCAATTCCAGCCCCTAGCTCTTCTTGGATCTGTGACCTGAAGCACGTTCCCGAGGACCTGACGGCGCCGGTGAGACCCCGGGCCGGTTGCTGGGGTAGCACACAGGCAGCTGGAGGGGCGCGCAGGAGGGTCCGGGGCAGGGGCAGGGGCCGGGAAGGCTGGGTGGATGAGAGGGCCGGAACAGGCGAGGCGGCCAAGGAGGAATCCAGGAGCCGCGACAAACGTGCGAGCAGCCCAACAGGTGACCCACCGAGCCGCCAACCACCACCGTAACGGGACTTCCCAGCCTGCCCCGCGCCCTCGGGCGCAGGCGCAGTGAGGTGGGCGGGGGGACCCCGGCCCTAGGTTCGGTGGGCGCGGCCCGGCACCTAGCCCCGCCCCAGCCGCGGTCACACCCCCGCGCCCCGCCTCCGAGGGGAGGCTCGGCTGCTGGGTTCAGTTTGCAGCCGGAGAAGGTGGGGGCATTGCCAGTGTCGAGTGGGTTGATCCTCCCTGGGTCCTTTTGCAAATTTAGGACCGTGCCCAGAGTCCTGTCAGGAGCGGGACGCCTACCCTGCACCGTCGTGCGCGCTTCAGGGGCATTATTGCAAAATAGATGCAGCACTAGGGCAGTTTGCTTCTTCCTGGGTGAGTAGTTTTTGGTTAAAAAACAGTTGTTCCTCCCCGAGTTTGTGAAAGATAACCTATGTAAAAAATAAAACAAAGAAATTCCCAAGTCCCATCTGGAAATGAAAGATAGTTTTAAAGGACACCTGCATTAGATTGCTACAATAAAGTTATATTTTCGTATTTTTTTCTTGATGCAAAACAAATTAAAAAATATATATATATTAGACAGAGTTACACTCTTGTTGCCTAGGCTGGAGTGCAGTGGCGCCATCTTGGCTCAACCTCCGCCTCCCGGGTTTAAGGGATTCTCCTGCCTCAGCCTCCCGAGTAGCTGGGATTACAGGCGCCCACCACACCCAGATAATTTTGTATTTTTTAGCAGAGACAGGGTTTCACCGTGTTGGCCAGGCTGGGTCGAACTCCTGACCTCAGGTTATCTGCCTGCTTCAGCCTCCCAAAGTGCTGAGATTATGGGCTTGAGCCACCGTGCCTGGCCAATAAAATAGATTTTTATCAAATAATTGTACTAGTACTCAGTTTAATTTGTGTGAACCCCATAAAATGTAATGTGTGAGTGCATGAGCAAATCCCAAAGATTTCACACAATCTTTTTACATTAAAAAAATTTTTTTTGAGACAGGGTCTTACTCTGCTGCCCAGGCTGGAGTGCAGTGGTGTGATCATAGCTCAAAATGTAGCCTCCAGCTCCTGGGCTCAAGAGATCCTCCCACTTCAGCCTCCCAAAGTGCTAGAATTACAGGCATGCACCACTAGGCCCCAGCAGAAGTAAAATTTCTGGGTCATAAGGTATGTATATGTTCAATTTTAGCAGTTACTGCTAGTTGGTTTTCCACAGTATTGCTTTTGTCAAAATAATCAAATTAGATTGGAGGCCAGTGCCATGCCTATAATCCTAGCACTCTGGGAGGCTGAGGTGGGAGGATTGCTTGAGCCTAGGAGTCTGAGACCACTCTGGGCAGTATCTCTACAAAAAATTTAAAAAATAGCCTGATTGGTGGCTCATACCTGTCATTCCAGCTGCTTGGGAGGCTGAGCTGGGAAGATGACTTGGGCTGGGGAGGTTGGGAGGTTGAGGCTACAGTGAGCTATGATGGCATCATTACATTCCAGCCTGGGTGACAGAGTAACACCCTGTCTCAAATAAAAACCAACCAACAAACAAAAATACCCATCTAAAAGGGTTGTTTTGAAGATTAAATAAGCAATATATGGAAACTGCTTAGAAGAAGGTCTGGTACACAAGATACCCCTTACAAATATTAGTTTCTTTCCTTCCAAAGGATTTTATTTGGGATATTAAGAGATCTTGATAATATTTGATCTGGAAGATATATCATGCCCTGTTACATCTTTTAGAGTGTTTAACCAAACGAAGAGAAGTCTGAGACTGAGTGTTAGTCTCCTGGTTTTCTGCTGCTGGGTATATTTTACGCCAAGCACAGAATGAGAGCCTGTGTGAATTAAGCTTCTTTCCCAAGATGATGATGTGTAGAACACTTTGGTGGAGAACAGAAGAGTCTGCACAACCTCACTCCTGTGTTTACAGTGTTTTGAGGGGTAAAAATAAGCATTTCAGCAGTCTTTCTGTGGCATCTGCCCCAGGACACAAAGCCCTAAAAGGTAACGAGTACAGGCCAAGATGCCAATAACTGGTGATATAGTTTGGCCCTGTGTCCCCACCCAAATCTCACACTGAATTGCAAACGTCCCACCCACATGTCAAAGGTGGGACTAGGTGGAGGTAATTGGATCATGGGGATGGTTTCCCCATACTGTTCTTGGGATAATGAGTGAATCTCACGGGATCGGATTTTTTTTTTTTTTTTTTTTTTTTGGAGACGGAGGCTCGCTCTGTTGCCAGGCTGGAGTGCAGTGGTGCAATCTCGGCTCACTGCAACCTCCGCCTTCTAGGTCCAAGCAATTCTCCTGCCTCACCCTCCCGAGTAGCTGGGACTACAGGTGTACACCACCATGCCCAGCTAATTTTTGTACTTTTAGTAGAGATGGGGTTTCACCATGTTGGCCAGGATAGTCTTGATCTCTTGACCTTGTGATCTGCCCGCCTTGGCCTCCCAAAGTGCTGGGATTACAGGCATGAGGCACCGTACCCGGCCGATCTGATGGTTTTATAAGCAACTGGCATTTTCCCTGCTTGCTCTCATTCTCTCTCCTGCAGCGCTATGAAAAGGCACCTTCCTCCATGATTGTAAGTTTCTTGAGGCTTCCTCAGCCATGCAGAACTGTGAGTCAATTAAACTGTGCGTCGTTTCTTTATAAACGACCTCGTCTCGGGTATTTCTTCAAAGCAGCATGAGAACGGACTAATATAATTGGTTGTGTCCAATCTGCAGAGATGACCATAGATACCACAGGCAAAGAGAGGCAAAGCAAAAGGGTAGGAAGCCCCAAAGTCCTAGGACCTAATAGCATGAACACCGATGGCAGGTACATGGAGAGGATGAGGACGAGCATTGGGATATTTACATTATGCTCACAGAGCTCATAAAAAATTTAACAAATTAGGCAGGGTGTGGTGGCTCATGCCTGTGATCCCAGCACTTTGGGAGGCCAAGGTGGATGGATCACGAGGTCAGGAGATCGAGGCCATCCTGGCTAACACAGTGAAACCCCATCTCTACTAAAAATACAAAAAATTAGCCGGGCGTGGTGGCAGGCACCTGTAGTCCCAGCTACTCGGGAGGTTGAGGCAGGAGAATGTCGTGAACTCAGGAGGCGGAGGTTGCAGTGAGCCGAGATCACACCACTGCACTCCAATCTGGGTGACAGAGTGAGACTCCATCTGAACAACAACAACAAAAAAATGGACTTGACTAGAACGAAATGAGGTGGGCTAGAGATGCTGGCATTTTGTCTGGATGTAGGAAACAGGGAGCAGAGTGGGAGGTTCCTCCTGCTTGTCCAGTGGTTACCCTTGGGGAGCAGAGTGGAAGGTTCCTCCTGCTTGTCCTGTGGTTACTCTAAGTAAGCCCTGTCTTGTTTAGTTTCATCACAAGGCAGGGCTTGAATGTGTCAGCCTATGATTTGGTCATCTGCGGTCTCTTCCAATTAAACAAGGGATGTGCAGCAGTGAACGTCATGGAGATGTTCATCCAGCAGCTGTTGTTGGAGGATAACTGTGTTCCCAAAGTTTAAGTTATTTTTTTTAGTTTTTTATTTTTTATTTTTAAAAAAAGGCATCCTAGAGGGAGACTGAGGGGTTTAGTGACAGCCTGCCCACATCTGGGCTCATACTATGCCAGTGTGGTCTTCCTAAAATACCGCATTGATCATGTGAAAGACCTGCATTAAATCTTTTCAAGTGGCTCTCATGGCCCATAAAATAAATCTCAGACTTCTCATCCTGGCATTAATGGTCCTCCTTGAGTTGACCTCATTCTGTGTTGAGGCTTCCTTCTAATTATTCACTAAACCGTAGTTTCTTCAGCAAAACTAGTCTACTTGAGTTTTTGCGACCTTTCTCATTCTTTGTGCTTTTATGAATCCTATTCATTTTTCACGGCCGTATTCAGATTCATCTTCTGTCTTCCCTGAAGTCTTTCCTCTATAGCCCAACTTCAAGTGTTTTCCTTCTTGTGATGAAAAAAATTTTTTTGGCTAGGCATGGTGGCTCACGCCTGTAAATCCCAGCACTTTGGGAGGGTGAGGCAGGAGGATAGCGAGGTCAGGAGTTTGGGACCAGCCTGGCCAACATGGTGAAACCCTACTAAAAATACAAAAATTAGCAGGGCTTGGTGGCACATGCCTGTAGTCCTAGCTACTTGGGAGGCTGAGGCAGGAAAATCACTTGAACTCAGGAGGCAGAGGTTGCAGTGAGCCGAGATCCCACCACTGCACTCTAGTCTGGTGACAGAGCGAGACTCCATCTCAAAAAAAAAAACCAAAAAAACAAAAGAAAAAAGAAAACAACAATCATCCACATTCCTATCACTGAGAACCAATCACTGCTAACTTTCTTTCTTTTTTTTTTTTTTTTCTGAGACAGTTGTCTCGCACTGTCACCCAGGTTGGTGTGCAACGGCATGATATCTGCTCACTGCAACCTCCGCCTCCCGGGATTAAGCAATTCTCCTGTCTCAACTTCTTAAGAAGCTGGGATTACAGGCACCCACCACCACTCCTGGCTAATTTTTTGTATTTTTAGTAGAGACAGGGTTTGCTGTTTTGGGCCAGGCTGGTCTTGAACTCCTGACCTCAGGTGATCCACCCTCTTCGGCCTCCCAAAGTGCTGGGATTACAGGCATGAGCCACCTCACCCAGCCAACCGCTAACATTTTTGCATATTTACTTTAAATCTTTTTTTTTTTTTTTAAAGAAAAATCACTGTTGGTTTGATGACAATGATATTACATTTTTCATTTAGTTCATTTCATTTTCATTTTTATTTTTGGAAGAAAATGACTTTATTCTAATTAACTCACAAAGAATAAAATCATAACAGCTAGTTTAAGGAGGCTACACAAACATTTGCCTGGCCTCAAATTCTACATGACCTTAATGAAATTCTACACAGTAAGAACACCCTCTTCCATTTCAATTCTGAAGCGAGGAAGCTATGAATGACAAGGAGAGGTTTAACTGATGGTTACACTTTATACCTTCACTACCAATTATATTTTTATGCTAAATTAACTTGGTTGTGAGAGCTGATTTTTCATTACTCCAATTTGACCTTCTTGATCAGGCCAATCTGTTTGCAAGTCTGCACTGTTTCAGCACCTCACTGGAACCCTCACAGAGCTTTCTGTCACCCTGGTTCTGAGCATCCTCCAAAAACTGGTCTCACAGAGCAAGGCCGCTGTGCCGACTGGGTTCCCTGAGGCTACCGGTAAGTGATGTCAGGCCTTACAGGCTCAGCATTACTTCCTCCACTGAAGCCCCTGGTGATGGCATGGCCCAGTGTGTGTCCCACAGCAGAGCCCACAGCCAAGTCAGCTGCAGTGGTTGCCATCTGGGCCCTCAGACCTGCTGCTGTGGCGCAGCAGCAGGAGAGCCAACTGCAGAGGTGGGTGCCACTATTGGCAGCTAAGCTGCTGGTGCTGGCCTGGGTGCAGCTCTCATCTGAGGTGCCTGGCTGGCCAGAGGGGCCATGTGGGAGGTGCGGCTTCGGCTTCCATGGGGCATCCTAGGTGCGTGACGGCTCAGCATTTGGATGTGTGAAAACAAGCCGTTTTGTTCATTTTAAAGAGCTCGAACAATGCAGAAAACTGCAGTGATAAAATTTAGAAAATATATAATCCTTCCCAAATCCCACCACCTAGAAAAAACCACCATTGGCTCTGTTTTTATTTTTATTGCCCAGGCTGGAGTGCAGTGGCTCGATCTCAGCTCACTGCAACCTCTGCCTCCCGGATTCAAGTGATTATTCTGCCTCAGCCTCCAAAGTAGCTGGGATTACAGGTGTGCACCACTACGCCAGCTAATTTTTTTTGTATTTTTAGTAGAGATGGGGTTTCACCATGTTGGTCAGGCTGGTCTTGAACTCCTGACCTCAGATGATCTGCCCGCCTTGGCTCCCAAAGTGCTGAGATTACAGGCGCGAGCCACTGTGCCCGGCCACCATTAGCTTTAAATGAGCATTATATCAGAAACATTCCACCATTAGCTTTAAATGAGCATTATATCAGAAACATATGCACATATGTGCACACATTCTTTCCTTCTGCACATGGAGGACATTTTGGTGTTGTCTTCTGGCTTTGGATGCTGCTGGGGAGAAGTCTGAGGGCCATTTTTCTACCTGGGACCTGAAGAAGTCTTTATGATTGAAGTACAGTGACTTCGGTAGGACATAGAACTTTTTACATCAAATTTCCTGATATCCCCTTTCAACATGCAGACTTTTCTTCCCCTAATTCAGGGATGTTACTTCATGTTTTGTCTTTGATTTATTTTTATTTTTATTTTTGAGACAGAGTCTTGCTCTGTCACCCAGGTTGGAGTGCAGTGGCACAATCTCGGCTCACTGCAACCTCCACCTCCTGGCTTCAAGCAATTCTCCTGCCTCAGCCTTCCACGTAGCTGAGACTACAGGTGTGCACCACCATGTCTGGATAATTTTTGTGTTTTTAATAGAGATGGGGTTTCATCATGTTGGCCAGGCTGTTTTGAACTCCCAGCCTCAAGTGATCTACCTGCCTCAACCTCCCAAAGTTCTGGAATTACAGGCATGAGCCACTGCGCTTGGCCAGGTAATATAGTTTCAGTCCACAAACCTAAGGCCCTCTTCTTTTACTCCTCACTTCTCTGGGCTAACTCATCATCAGAATCTCAGCTTAAGTTTCACATAGTCATCTCAAAGGAAATAAAAACATACATAGAACTGAATCGAAATGAAATTGTAACATATCAAGGTATGTGAAATATAGCTATAGCAGTGCTGGGAGGGAAATTTGTAGTGCTAAATGCTAACATTACACTGGAAAAGACGAAAGGTTTCAAATCAACAATCTAAGTTCCTACCTCAAGGAAGCAGAAAAAGAGCAAAATAAATCCAAAGCAAGTAGAATGAAGGAAACAGTAAAGAGCAGAAGTCTATAAAATTTGAAAACAGGAAACAATGGGAGAAATCAGTGAAACAAAAGGCAGCTTCTTAAAGTTAGCAAAATTCATAGACTTCTAACAAGACTGACAAGAAAGATACAAATTGCCAATATCAAGAATGAAACAGAAGGTATTAGTACAGATTATGCAGCCAATAAAAGGATAATAAAGAAATACTACAAGCAACTTTACACTGATAAATTCAGCAACTTAGAAGAAATGAACCAATTCCTCATAAAACACAAGTTACTAAAACTCAACCAAGATGAAATAGACACCCTGATTAGTCCTATAGCCATTAAATAGATTGAATTTGTAAAAACCTCACAAAAAAGAAATCCTCGGGTCCAGTTGGTTTCACTGGAGAATTCTACCAAACATGTAAAGAATATATGTTTTACACAATGTATTCCAGAAAATCAAAGAGGAGGAAACATCCAAATTGTGTTATGAGGCCAGTATTACCCTGGTGCCAAAACCGAAGATATTACAAAAGCAAACCAAAACAAAAGGCCATAAACCATTATTTCTTGTTAACTCAAATACAAAAAGCCTCAACAAAATACTAGCAAATTGAGTTCAGCAATGTTATAAAAAGAATTATACAGCATGACCAAGAAGGAATGATTTCAGATATAGAAGCCTCGTTCAATATTCGAAAATTAATCAATGTAATCTACCGTATCAATAAGCTAAAGAAAGACCAGGCGTGGTGGCTAATGCCTGTAATCCCAGTACTTTGGGAGGCTGAGATAGGCAGATCACTTGAGCTCGGGAGTTTGAGACCAGCCTGGGCAACATGGCGAAACCCTGTCTCTACTAAAATATAAAAAGTAGTCAGGTGGGGTGGTGTGTATCTGTAGTCCCAGCTACTCAGAAGGCTGAGGCAGGAGGATTGCTTGAGCTTGGGAGGTTGAGGCTGCAGCATGCAACTTAGAAAGGAAGAAATAAAACTATTCTTATTTATTCTTATTTGCAGACAACATGGTTGTCTATAGAGGCAATCCCAAGAAGTCTACAAAAAACCTTACAGAATTAAAAGTAAGTTCAAGGTCGGGCGCGGTGGCTCAAGCCTGTAATCCCAGCACTTTGGGAGGCCGAGATGGGTGGATCACGAGGTCAGGAGATTGAGACCATCCTGGCTAACATGGTGAAACCCCGTCTCTACTAAAAAAATACAAAAAACTAGCCGGGCGAGGTGGCGGGCGCCTGTAGTCCCAGCTACTTGGGAGGCTGAGGCAGGAGAATGGTGTAAACCCGGGAGGTGGAGCTTGCAGTGAGCTGAGATCCGGCCACTGCACTCCAGCCTGGGCGACAGAGCAAGACTCCGTCTCAAAAAAAATAAATAAATAAAATAAATAAAAGTGAGTTCAGCAAGATTGCAGGATACAAGATCAATACACAAAGATCAATTGCATTTCTATATACTAACAATGTGGGAAGCAAAATTAAAAACACAATGCCATTTATAGTTGCTCCAAAGAAAATGAAATGCTTGATATTAACTTAACAAAACATGTACAGTATCTGTACACTGAACATTACAAAATGTTGATGAAATAAATCAAAAACGACCTAAATAAATGGAGAAACACACTGTATCTACTGATTGAAACCTAGTAGATGTGTCGTTTCTCTCCAGATTGATCTATGTAATGCAACTCTTACAATAATCCAAGCAAAGTGTTTTGTAGACATAGACAAACTATTATGTGGAAAGGCACAGGCTCTAGAATAGCTAAAACAATTTTTTTAAAAAGAAAAGTAATGGAGGAATTACTCTAACCTGATATTAAGGCCTACTGAATCGCTACAGTTATCAGTATAGTGTGGTGTTGGAGGAGGGATGGAAACATATAACCATGGAACAGAATAGATAACTCAGAAATAGATCCATACAAATACGCCCAGCTTATTTTTAACAATGGTGCAAAAGCATTTTCAATGATGAAATTTTAAACAGTGTTGGAGTAATCGGACATCAATAGGCAAACAAACAAACAAAACCCTCAACCTACAACTCAGAATAGGTCACAGAATTTAACATAAAATATAAAACTATAAAACTTTTAGAAAAAAACTGTCAGAGAAAATCTTCAGGATCTAGAAGTAAGCAAACATTCCTACAATTAATACCAAAATGAACTATCCATAGAAGGAAAAATTGATAAATTGAATCTCATCAAAATTAAAAAACATTTGCTGTGCTCAAGCTCATGTTGGCTGGGTGTGGTGGCTTACACTTGTAAGCTTATGCTTGTAATCCCAGTGCTTTAGGAGGCCAAGGAGGGAGGATTGCTTGAGGCCAGGAGTTTGAGAACAACCTGGGAAAAATAGTGAGACCCTATCTCTACAAATAATCAAAAAATTAGCTGGGTCTGGTGGCATGCTTGTGATCCTAGCTACTCAGGAGGCTGAGGTGGGAGGATGGCTTGAGCCCAGGAGGTGGAGTTTGCAGTGAGCTATAATACACCACTGCACTCCAGCATGGGTGACAGAGCAAGACTCTGACTCTAAAAAAAAAAAAAAAAAAAAAGTAAATAAAGCCCATGTGAAGATGATAAAAAGACAAATTATAGACAGGGAATAAATGTTTGGGAACCACATATCCAATAAAGCACTAGAATTTACAATATGTAAAGAACCCCAAAAACCGAACAGTAAAAAAAACCCCAAACAATCCAATTAGAAAATGGGCAAAAGACACGAACAGACATTTTACTGGAGAGGATATACAGATGGCAAATAAACACATGAAAGATGTTCAATACCATTAACCATTAGGGAAATGCAAGCTAAAACCACAATGAGCTATTACTACATACCTGTTAGAATGGCTAAAATAAACTAGAGGCAATGAATTCTCACAAAGATGCAGAGAAATTGCATCAGTCATACATTGCTGGTGGGAATGTAAAATGGTAGAAAACACTCTGGAAAATGGTTTAGCAGTTTCTTAGAAAGCTAAACATGCAACTGCCATAAGATCCAACAACTGCACTCTTGGACATTTATCCCAGAGAAATGAAAACTTACATTCACACAAAAACCTGTACGTGAATGCTCATAACAGCCTTAAAAACAATAGCTATTAATAACAATTGGTAATAACCCAAATGTCTTCTGGCAGGTGAGTGATTAAACAAACTGTGGTATGTTCAGACCATGGAATTATACTCAGCAATACACAGAAACAAACTATCAATACACACAAAGACTTGCAGGCATCTTTAGGGAATTATGCTAAGTGAAAAAAGCCAATCCAAAGTGTCACATAGTAACGTATATGATTCTTGTATTTTCCGTTCTTGAAATGACAAGAAGAAATGAAGGCTAGATTAGTGCTCGCCAGGGGTCACAGCGGGATAAGGAGAGGGAGGAAGAGATGGCCTGACTGTATAAGGCAACATGAGGTATCTTGTGGTGCTAAAACTGTTCTGTATATCGACTTTACTAATATCAATTTTTTAAAGACACAGTTTCATTCTGTCACCCAGGCTTGAATAGAGTGGCGTGATCTCAGTTCACTACAACCTCCACCTCCTGGGTTCAAGCGATTCTCGTGCCTCAGCCTACAGAGTAGCTGGGATTACAGACTTGCACCACCATGCCCAGCTAATTTTTTTTTTTTTTGTATTTTTAGTAGAGATGGGGTTTTGCCATCTTGGCCAGGCTGGTCTTGAACTCCTGACCTCAAGTGATCTGCCCGCCTCAGCCTCCCAAAGTGTTGGGATTACAGGCGTGAGCCACCGTGCCTGGCCTATCAATATTTGTTGAATGAATATCTTGCAGAATTTTTTAAGGCTTTGAAATTGCTTTGTATTTGGCAAATACTTTAAATGCCTCTCCCACTTGCTTATTAAAAAATGAGTATACCTTATCCTCTTCCCAGGATAGCCCTCAGACTTTCCTGGGTGGGCCCTGCATCTCAGCAGCCTCCCTGGAAAACATCCTCTGCTTCTCTGGACTCTCCAAGTGGGACAGCTGCAGAGAATCTCTGCCCTCTTGACCCTCCCAGGGTTGGTTTTATTAGCATACCCAGTAATTGGTTTTATTATTCTGTGTTGGAATTTTAGAAAGATAATGTGATGTTGTTATTATTCTATGAATAACAACTTCTAAATTGATCCAGTGCTCAATGAAAATGACATTTCTTTTTCTTTTTTTGAGATGGAGTTTCGCTCTTGTTGCACAGACTGGAGTGCAATGGCACAATCTTGGCTCACCGCAACTTCTGCCTCCTGGGTTCAAGTGATTTTCGTGCCTCAGCCTCCTGAGTAGCTGGGATTACAGGACCGCACCGCCATACCTGGCTAATTTTTGTATTTTTAGTAAAGACAGTGTTTTGCCATATTGGCCAGGCGGTCTCGAACTCCTGACCTCAGGTGATCCACCTGCCTTAGCCTCCCAAAGTGCTGGGATTACAGGTTTGAGCCACTGTGCCTGGCCATTTTTCTTTCTTTCTTTCTTTCTTTTTTTTGAGACAGGGTCTTGCTCTGTTGCCCAGGTTGGAGAAAACCTCTGAGAAACATCATATATATGGAAGCTGTTCATACAGAGTATATGAGTGGGCTGTAGAGATAGGGGTGCTGTGGAGGAAATGGAACTTTCATTTAGTTGCTGAAAACTGCATTATTAGCTCCTGAATTTCCAGCCTGTTATATAATTGTTTATGTGAACATGATGCATTTTAAGGTGTAATATTTAAAATTTACTTGGCATTAAATCATAGTTCTGCTCTTAACATACTTTATAGATAATTGGGGACATGGTTTTATTCATACAGATTATTAGGTTCGTTTGTTTAAAAGAGACTAGCTCCTTTAAGTAGTGGATTTGATGTGTAGAGGGGTAATTTAGTAACTACTAAACTACTAAATTATGCATTTGAGAGCAGAGGCAGTGGGGAATATAGTATAATTACTTGAGATAAGGTATGTTCGTCATTTGTGTTTTCTCATGGTGAAGATTAAATATATAGCTTAAATATAATATATATGCTCATAGGAACCTTTTTCATTAGATGTGTATGTACTAAGAGTAGAAGGTTCTTAAAATGGCTGTTTCTCTGGATTGATTGTTGAGGGAAGAAAGTGTAATTGCTCCAGACCAATCTGGCTCAACTTTCATGTAACAAAGTTGTGAGTTGTTTTTCAGTTGCCATGGACCCCCAGGTCAAAGGTCATGTAACCTGAGCTTGCACGGATGAACAGTCTGGGTAGGGGGAACCTAAGTGCTTGGACTGAGGAGAGGGGACTGAACTAAGAAGCAGACACCACATGGGGGCATCCAGGATCCAATCAGATCAAGCTCTGGTGTCACCTCATGGCAGGATCCAGTCAGATCATGCCTCCTGGCAATCACCTCATTGCAAGATCCAATCAGATCATACCTCATTATCCTATGCTTATAAAACCTGATCCAAATCCCAGCTCAGGGAGACAGATTTGAGTGTTTCCTCCTGTCTCCTTGCCAGTCAATTCACGATAAAGTATTTCTTTTTTCAAAAGCCAGTGCCATGCTATTGGCCTTTATGTGCATTGGGCAGCCAGCCCATTGATTACTTAGTAACAAAAGCAACAGATTATTTTAGATGACTCCTTAACAACTTCTTTTTCCTGAAACTTCAGGTATCTTCTCTCTTACTCTCACTTTCAGCAAGGAAAGAGAACTTGTGTATATTTCATTACATCTGCACGATTCTCTAAGTGTCTAACTATATATACTTTGCCTTCTCTTCTGTTATTCTGGTATACCTCTGTTCTAAGGCCAACCCTTTGTTTTGTGCATTATGTTCTATCTTCTTTTGCCTTCTTAAGAACCTTCTCCAGCAGATTTTCTCTTTTCTGTCTCATCACTTTTTCCCCATCCACTGGAACATTCCCATCGGATGTACGTTTGCTATGTTGCCCATCTTAAGATTCAAAAAACTTCGTTATTCTATAACCTTCTCTAGGGATGACTTTATTTCTCTCCTCCACTTTATAGCAAAACTCCTCGAAAAAGTTGTCATATTCTTTCTTGAATGCATGTGGTCAGGTTTTCAACCCTGCCTGTCCTCTAGTGAAGTAGCTTATGTCAAGGTCACCAATGACCCTCTGTTGCTAAATTCAATGGTCATTTCTCAGACCTTTTCTTTCTCTCTCTCTCTTTCTCTGGTTTTTGTTTGTTTGTTTGTTTGTTTGTTTTTGTTTCTTTTTTGAGATGGAGTTTCACTCCTGTTGCCCAGCCTGGAGTGCAATGGCACAATCTTGGCTCACTGCAACCTCTACCTCCCGGGTTCAAGCGATTCTCCTGCCTCAGCCTCCTGAGTAGCTGGGATTCAGGCATGCCCCATCACACCCGGCTAATTTTGTATTTTTAGTAGAGACAGGGTTTCTGCATGTTGTTCAGGCTGGTCTCCAACTCCTGACCTCAGGTGATCCACCTACCTCAGTCTCCCAAAGTGCTGAGATTACAGGCGTGAGCCTCCTTCCTTCCTTCCTTCCTTCCTTCCTTCCTTCCTTCCTTCCTTCCTCTCTCTTTCTTGTTTTCCTTCCTCCCTCCCTCCCTCCCTGCCTTCCTTCCCTCCCTCCCTGCCTCCCTCCCTTCCTTTCTTTCTTTTCTTTCTCTTTCGACACAGGGTCTGTGTTGTGCAGGCCAAAGTGCAGTGGTGCGATCTTGGCTCATTGCAGCCTCAACCTCCCAGGCTCAAGTGATACTCCCACCATAGCCCCCTGGATTAGCTGGGACTACAGGTGAGTGCCACCACACTTGGCTAATTTTTAAATTTTTTGTAGAGACAGGGTTTCATCATGTTATCCAGGCTGGTCTGGAACTCCTGGGCTTAAGCCATCTGCCCGCCTTGGCCTCCCAAAGTGCTAGGATTACAGACGTGGGCCACCATGCTTAGTCTAAACCTTCTCTTTCTTGACCAGTCTACAGCATTTGACATGGTCACTCCTTTCTTCAAACTCTTTGCAAACCCTTGACTTTGGGATAACACACTGTCATGGCTCACCACCTTCATCACTGCTCGTGCTTTCTTAGTCTCCTTTGCTGGTTATTCTTCATCTTCCCGGCCTCTACATGCTAGCTGACCCGGGTCTCTGTGTTTGAGCCTTTTCTCTATATTCCCATTCCTTATGTTAATACTTTCTAAACTTTTTCATATCATGGCCCAGGCAGGAAATGACCACTTGTTTTGGCACACTGGGCTCAGTAAGGCCACCTAGGGCTTGAGGTGACCAGTCTAGAGGCTCTTGCAGTCTTCAGCTGTCACATTTTGACTCACCCATAACCCATTTATATGCTGAGAAATGTCAAGTGGAAAACTCTACCAGATGATCACATCTCTCTCTTCCAGACTCTACTTATTTATTTATTTTTTTGAGATAGGGTCTCACTCTGTCACCCAGGCTGGAGTGCAGTGGCACGATCTTGACTCACTGCAACCTGTATCTCCCGGGTTCAAGTGATTCTCCTGCCTTGGCCTCCTGAGTAGCTGGGACTACAGGCATGCACCACCATGCCCAGCTAACTTTTGTATTTTTAGTAGAGATAGGGTTCACCATGTTGCCCAGGCTGGTCTTGAATTCCTGACCTCAAGTGATCCGCCCTCCTCGGCCTCCCAAAGTGCTGGGATAACAGGCGTGAGCCACTGTGCCTGGCCTATCAATGCTTTTTACTTTAGCCATTCGAATGGGGGAGTAGTGGTATTTCATAGTGGTTTTCTGTTGTGTTTCCTTAAAGTTGAGCAACTTTTCATGTGCTTGTTGGGTATCCATACAGCTTCTTAAAGTCTCTTTTGCTCATTTTTTTTTCAGTTGGATTGTTTATTATTATTGATTTGTAAGAGTTCTTTTATTTTCACTTCCCGATATAAGTTCTTTGTTCTAAATACAAGACATATGTGTTGAATATTTTCTTCTGGTCTATGACTTGCTTTTTCTTTCTTTTAATGGTATCTTTTTAAGAGCACAAGTTACTAATTTTAATGATACCCAGTTTATCAATAAGTTTTTAAAATTTAGTGTTTTCAATTTCCTTTAAAATAATCTTTGCCTATCCCAAGTTTTCCAAGACATTCTATGTTTCTTCTAGAAACTTGATAGTTATAGCTTTTCCTTTTGTTTTATCATCAACCTATTTTATTTGAAAATGCCCTTATTTTGATTTCATTTTTTAAGGATATTTACTCTGTATACTGAACCCTTGGTTGGTCATTTCTTTTTTTTTTTTTTTTTTTTTTTAGCACTTCAAAGATGTTATCTCCCTGTCTTCTGACCTTCATACTTTCTGATGAGAAGCGACTGGTAATTTTAATTATTGCTCTACTTTTTCTCTATTTTCAAGATTTTCTCATTATTCTTGGTTTCACTAGTGCCATGATATACATAGGGGTATTTTTCTTTGTGTTTATTCTGTTGTGCTTCACTGAGTTTCTTGAATCTGTGAGTTTATCTCTGGAAGGGTCGCTTGAGGCCAGCAGTTCGAGACCAGCCTGGGCAATATATAGAGACAACTTTTTGTCTCTACAAAAAATTTTAAAAATTAGCCAAATTGGAAAAGTTTTAGCCATTATTTCTTCTAATACTTATTTTGACTCCTTCTCTTTCTTCTTTCCTCTGGTACCCCAGGCACACAGACCCTAGTCGTTTCTTTTATTGTTCCGCAGGCTCCACACATGTGTTCAGAGAGGGTCTCTCAACAGTTCTCCTATTCTGTCTCCAGTTTTTTTCACATACATTCGGTAAAGATCCATGGAGTAGAGTTGGCTATGAGTACAGAGTCTCTGTGTATGGGGCTGTTAGGGATTCTAAACCATCACTCAAACCTTCGTTTCATCTCTAGAAATTCATTAAAAGTTCAGTCTTCTCTTCTTACCCATCGGCAGCGAGATCCTCTGCCCCCTGCTGTTCAACCAAGGGAAGGCAACCATGCTTGTCAGTTTTTGGGTTTTTTCATTAGGTTTTATGCATTCTCAGCTCTCTGATGCACTTAGAAAGACTGTGATTAGCGGTTAACCATCTTTTTCTTGTTGTTAGGGTGGGGAAACACTGTCTTGCAACCTCCTCCGTTCTAAATGGGAGTAGAATTATCCTACTAGTTTTGATATATTATGTTTAATTGTTTTTCTTTATAAGCACTTTTAAATTTCCCTGATATTTTTTTTCTCTGACCTTGGTGTATGTCTGAAATGTTTTAAAATTTCCAGACATACAGGTTTGAAAAAAATATATTTTTATGATTGAATTCTGACTTAATTACATGTTGATAGAGATTAAGGCCTGTATGCTTTGGAATGTTTAACATTTGTTTTTAACTTTTTAAAAAACATTTGCCTTAACCCTTTGAATGGCCAGTTTTTGTAAATGCTCCAAGTGACTGAAAAAAGTATGTAGTCTGTTTTTTAGCTATTGGTTCATTAAATCAAGTTTATTTTTCAAAGTTTGTTTGTTTGTTTCTTTCTTTCTTTCTTCTTTCTTTCTTATTTTGACAAAGTCTTGCTCTGTCGCTCAGGCTGGAGTGCAATGGTGCGATATCGGCTCGCTGCAACCTCTGCCTCCTGGGTTGACGTGATTCTCCTGCCTCAGTCTCTCTAGTAGCTGCTATTACAGGCTTCCTGCCACCACGCCAGGCTGATTTTTGTGTTTTTAGTAGAGACAGAGTTTCAGCATGTTGGCCAGGCTGGTCTCGAACTCCTGGCCTCAAGTGATCCGCTCACCTAGGCCTCCCAAAGTGCTGGGATTACAAACGTGAGCCACTGTGCCCAGCCTTGTTTTGTTTTATGAGAGAGGCTCTCGCTCTGTCACCCAGGTTGGAGAGCAGTGGCACAATCATAGCTCCCTCCAGTCTTGACCTCGTGGGCTCAACCAATCCTCCTGCCTCAGCCTCCTGAGTAGCTGGGACTATAGGTGCATACCACCAAGCCTGGCTAATTTTTAAATGTTTTGTAGAGGCAGGCTCTTATTATTTTTTAAATAATTTATTTTTATTGGTACGTAATATATATATACATATTTTTGGGGTACCTGTGATTATTTATTTATCTATCTATCTTTGAGACAAGGTCTTGCTCTGTCACTCAGGCTGGAGTGCAGTGGTGCAATCATAGCTCAGATCAAATCAGTGCAATTGAGCTATCTACCACCTTAAATATTTGTCTTTTCTTTATGCTAGAAACATTGAAATTATTCTCTTCTAGCTATTTTGAAATAAATATGCAATAGATTGCTGTAAACTATAATCATTCTTCTGATCTATCAACACTATGTTATGACTTTTTTATATAAGAAAAGTCTTGCCTGTCTGAGAACAGTTAGGTCTTTAGTCTTATTTCATAGCTATTCCGATATTGGGGACTTGTTTTCAATTTGATTGTCATCAGCCAAGTATAGGAATTTTTTCCCATTTGAAATAGTAGGATCTATTAGTGACTCTGACTCTACGAGCTTCCGGAGCAAGTCTTGGATAGTCATCTCGTTTCCCTGTCGTCAGTATCTTTGGCGAGTGTTATGGGAGATTCACTAAGATCACGAACACACTAAGATCATAGTGTCACAGTTTATCAGAGCTGGAAGGAACCCAAGGAATCTCCAACCCTCTTCCTTTACAATGACATCACTGAGCTCTAGAAAGAGAGAGGGAGGGGCCGGGCGCGGTGGCTCAAGCCTGTAATCCCAGCACTTTGGGAGGCCGAGACGGGCGGATCACGAGGTCAGGAGATCGAGACCATCCTGGCTAACACGGTGAAACCCCGTCTCTACTAAAAAAAAAAAAAAAATAACAAAAAGCTAGCCGGGCGAGGTCGCGGGCGCCTGTAGTCCCAGCTACTCGGGAGGCTGAGGCAGGAGAATGGCGTAAACCCGGGAGGCGGAGCTTGCAGTGAGCTGAGATCCGGCCACTGCACTCCAGCCCGGGCAACAGAGCGAGACTCCGTCTCAAAAAAAAAAAAAAAAAAGAAAGGGAGAGGGACCTGCTTAAAGTCTCACGTAAACTGGTGGCAGAGCAGGGACAAAGACCCTAATCTCTTGACCCTCCCAACCCAGGGCCTTCTTCCTCTGCACTTGCCTCAAAGGCAGAACACTAAATCATGCCTGAAATTTTAATATTGTTTTGTCAGAGTTGATTTAGAATTGACAGTGACAGAAGTGTCAGGAAATAAAAGTATAGGAAGTGCTGTGGTCCCTTGATGTGTAATTGTAGACAGGAGTAAAAGACTTGAGCAGGGGTGGGAGGATTTGTGCATAGAGCCTTTGGGCTGTGCAGGAAATTATAAATGCTGCTGTGACACTCGTGTTGTCTCATCCTGTTTGGAGTAAGGAAAATGTTACTCCACATTTTTTGTTTTTAATGTTACAAGTTTCCCTTTTCACTTCTTCCTTTAGTTGGTTTTCTGCCTCTTTTCTTCTTTCATTGCTTTCTTAGATACCATTAACCCTTCTTTTTCTGTAATCTTTGTTTCTTTCCCTACTAACCTCTGACATAAAGTATTAATTTTTGGTAATTTTTTTTCTTCTTTGAAGTGCTCCTTCTGGCTACAAAAACTTCCAATTAAGTTTTTTAAATAAAAGATAGAAGTTAAAAGCAACTGCTGCCTGGGGTTAGCAGGATGGAAACTTGTAGTTGCTTGAAGCTGTACTTCAAAAAGAGAAAAACTCAATTTTAGAAGTGTAGAGGTTTATTCATAAAATACATTGTGTTAAAAAAATGACTCTGTGAGTACTTTAGGCTGTGGAGAAGGAAAACTGTAGGTCACTTGTTCCATTGTATTTATTTACAGAATATTCTTTTTCTATGTAATATTTTTATTCTAAATAAAAGGAAAGGGAACATTTCCAGCATCTGGATTCTTGTTTATTCTGTTTCTGATCATAATGTTAATTAATTTAATAATGAGATTCTCATTTTTATTCACCAAATAACTTTAATGAAGTTCTTACGTATATTTCCTCTTCTGTGCTACTTTATACATACAAAAGAATGTAGGAAGGTATCTCAAATTTCCCACTTTAGCAAATTCTCTTGTTCCTAAATTCCAC